>NC_092342.1:34178888-34784444 GCF_046630445.1 Rutidosis leptorrhynchoides
ACAATTTTTGAAAAATAAAAATTCAGTTGTGACACCTAACATTTTCATTTTCAAAGAAACAAGTTAAACTCAAGGCGTTTCCCCTCAACTTAGTAGAAAGAATTTTTTTAATTTTTATTTTGTTTTCGTGATTTACTATTTAAATGATATCTTAAAATTTTAACAATTAATTTCGTGCAATTTGAACAACAATAATTCAGTTTTAACACTTTAACATTATCGTTTTCAATGAAAACAGGTTAAATTCAAGTTTAATCAATTTTAAATAGTAGACCTTTTTATAAAACTCACTGCAAACAAATATAAACCAAAATACACACAAAATAAAAAAAATAAAAATAAAATATGCACATACATACAATCGACGAGAAAAAGAATTAGATAGTGAACCTACGTTGACTCGCTTCATAGTCGAGTCGCGAAATTTCGCTTCCCATTGCCTCGTAGGCGTAACCTCGTGGGTTTAAGAGGTTTTCTTCTAAACATTTGAAAGGCCCTTCTCGGCATAAAGTTACGTACTCGAAATTAGAGTTCGTTTGGTTCTTTGGGCAATCTCCTGAGTGAGCTGGTTTTCCACATTTTTCACATTTACCCAATTGACGTGCCCGACGCCTTTTAGCGCATTTTGATTTGCCTTTTCCATAATTTTTCTCATTATAATCTTGTCTTTCTCCTTTTCTCGTCGCATCGCATCTTTTCTTAATATCTAACACCACATCTCTTGGTAAAATCTTATCGCATATTAAAATGAAGTGGTTGTAGATATATTGACCTCGCATCTTGAAAATAAACAATAAAAACAAACCAAAAGAAATTAAAAAGGTAGAATGGAGGGAGAAGACTAGTTCTTTAGGGTCTGCTAGGGAAAGACCAATCTAACCCCACTCTTAAAGATAAGAATAAAAATCGAGAATGGAGTTTAAAACCTTAGAGTTACCCTGAATTTATTTGTCCTTAGGGTAGAAGGTGGTTTCGTCTCTTTCCGTAGTATTGATTTCTTCAAAGTATAACTTGAGTCTGTGTCCGTTCACTTTGAAAGTTCCGCCGTCTTTACCATACAACTCTGCATATCCAGATGGAAAAACTTGTTTTATTATATATGGCCCATTCCATCGGGATCTAAGTTTACCAGGTGAAAACTTGAAACGTGATTGGAATACCAATACTTTATCCCCTTGCTCAAATTCTTTCTTTTTTAATCGTGCATCGTGCCATACTTTAGTTTTTTCTTTATATGTTTTAGAATTTTCGTAGGCTTGTAATCTTAATTCATCTAGTTCGTTAAGTTGTGATAACCTATTTTCTCCGGCTTGTACAAGGTCGGTATTACATTCTCTCATAGCCCAGTACGCCTTGTGTTCAACTTCAACAGGTAGATGACACGCTTTACCGTATACAAGTCTAAATGGCGTGGTACCTATTGGTGTTTTATACGCAGTCCTAAAAGCCCACAACGCGTCATCTAACTTGCGTTGCCAGATTTTAGGGTTGTTATTAACCGTCTTCTCAAGTATGCGTTTTAAGGCACGATTCGTGTTCTCCACTTGACCACTTGTTTGCGGGTGGTACGGAGTAGAGAAACGATGAGTTACGCCATACTTCTTCAACACCTTTTCAAGAAGGTTGTTGGTAAAATGTGTTCCTCGGTCGGATATGAGTGCTTTTGGGATTCCAAAGCGTGAGAAGAGATTTTTCAAGAAGTTTACCACCACCCTAGCATCATTTGTAGGCAAAGCTTTTGCTTCAGCCCACTTGGATATATAGTCAACGGCTACTAGTATGTACTTGCACTTATGTGAACTTGGAAAGGGTCCCATGAAATCGATTCCCCAAATGTCAAAGATTTCACAAACTTGGATGCCGGTTTGAGGCATCTCATCCTTTTTCGTGATGTTACCCGTTCGTTGGCATGCGTTACAAGTCCGAACGAAATCATGGGCATCTTTAAAGATCGTGGGCCAATAAAAACCCGATTCAAGGATTTTTCTTGCAGTGTGGTTTGGTCCGAAATGACCGCCGGTTGGCCCTTGATGGCAATGCTCAAGAATTTGTTGAGCTTCTTATCCGTACACACAACGGCGAATTATTTGATCCGCACCAACACGAAATAGGTCTGGGTATTCCCAGAAATAAGACTTTAAATCCGCAAAGAATTTCTTCTTTTGCTGATAAGTAAGTCCTTTTTGTAGAATGCCTGAAGCAAGATAGTTTGCAAAATGGGCAAACCATGGGATTTCAGATTCTTTTTCAACCCTCATTAGAGATTCGTCAGGAAATGTATCTTTGATGATTGTATCATCAAGTTTATCTAATTCGGGGTTTTCAAGTCGGGATAAATGATCGGCAGCTAGATTCTCGGCTCCTTTCTTGTCACGTATCTCAATGTCAAATTCTTGAAGTAAAAGAACCCAACGTATGAGACGATGTTTTGCATCTAGTTTCGAGAATAAATACCTAAGTGCCGAATGGTCCGTGTAAACAATGGTCTTGGACAACACCAAATATGACCGAAATTTATCAAATGCATAAACAACCGCTAGGAGTTCTTTTTCCGTGGTGGTATAATTAATTTGGGCTCCTGTTAGAGTTTTACTTGCATAATAAATCGGAAGAAAATGATTATCGGGACGTTGTCCTAAAACAGCACCTAAAGCATAGTCGCTTGCGTCGCACATTAGCTCAAATGGCATACTCCAATCTGGAGATACCATAATGGGAGCTTGTGTGAGTTTTGACTTAAGAATCGAGAATGCATTCTCGCAATTAGTGTCAAAGTCAAATGGAGCATCCTTTTCAAGAAGCTTGGTCAATGGGCGGGCGATTTTAGAAAAATCTTTGATAAATCGCCTATAGAATCCTGCGTGACCAAGAAAGCTTCTAATTGCTTTAACATTTGATGGTTTAGGTAGCTTAGAGATAACTTCAATTTTAGCTTTATCTACCTCTATTCCCGCACGAGATATTTTGTGACCAAGTACAATGCCCTCCTTCACCATGAAGTGGCATTTTTCCCAATTTAGGACCAAGTTTGCTTTCTCACATCGGATAAGCATACGTTCTAGATTGAAAAGACACGATTCAAAGGAGTCTCCAAACACGGAAAAGTCATCCATGAAGACTTCCATACAATCCTCTACCATATCATCAAAGATTGCCATCATGCACCTTTGAAAGGTTCCGGGTGCATTGCATAAACCAAACGGCATGCGGCGATAGGCAAAGGTACCGAAAGGACAAGTGAATGTGGTCTTTTCTTGGTCGTTGGGATCAATTGGAATTTGGAAGTAACCAGAGAAACCGTCTAAAAAGCAATAATATTCTTTTCCCGCTAATCGTTCAAGCATTTGATCAATAAAAGGTAACGGGAAATGATCCTTTCTAGTGGCATCATTTAGACGTCTGTAATCAATACAGACTCTCCAGCCGGTAACTGTTCTAGTTGGGACGAGTTCGTCCTTTTCATTTAATATAACGGTTGTACCCCCCTTTTTGGGTACTACTTGTACTGGACTAACCCATGGACTATCGGAGATGGGGAAGATTAACCCGGTGTCAAGAAGCTTGACGACCTCCTTTTTAACAACCTCTTTCATGTTGGGATTTAGCCTGCGTTGTCTTTGTACTACGGGTTTGTAGTCATTCTCAAGGAGAATTTTATGTGTACAATAAGACGGGTTTATTCCCGGAATGTCGGTTGTTTTCCAGGCTATAGCCTTTTTATGGGTTTTTAATACAGAAATTAGCTTATCCTTCTCATTATCTGAAAGATGTGAAGCAATAATTACTGGTAATTTAGATGTACCTTCGAGATAAGCATACTCCAAGTGTTTGGGTAGCTCTTTAAGCTCTAGTACGGGTGGTTCTTCTAAGGAATTTTTTATACGAAATCTATCTTCATTTTTGATTTCCTCAAACGATTCCTCTTCCATGGGAATTTCTTCTATTATGGTCTCGTCATCCGTGACCACCTTCATTAACTCATCAAAATCTTTATCAATATTGAAGTATTCATTCTCACTTACCGGGGCTAAACCCGGGATATCAATTTCAAGTAGCTCCTTCAATTCATTCTCGACACAAAGGTCTATAACATCAATTTGAAAACAAGAGTCATCGGTGGAAGTGGGTCTTTTCATGGCTTTGTCAATGTGACAAATTATTCTCTCGTTTCCCACACCTAGACTTAATTGTTCTTTTTGGACATTGATGATAACATCTGCAGTATTTAGGAAAGGACGTCCTAAAATGATAGGAACTTTTGTGTCCTCTTGCATTTCTAGAATAACAAAGTCGACGGGAAAGATGAGTGAGCCAACTTTTACAAGTATATCCTCGGCTATACCTATTGGAGTATCAAATGATTGGTTTGCTAATCGAATACCCATTCGGGTTGGTTTTAAGTCTCCTAAGTCAAGTTTTAAATATAACGAGTAAGGCATTAAGTTAACACTTGCACCTAGGTCGGCTAGTGCATCGTACACTACCGAATCACCCATCATACATGGTATGATAAAACTACCAGGGTCTCCTAATTTTGGAGGTACATTTTGTTTCTTTAAGATGGCCGAACATTCCTCATGGAGGAATGTGGCAGAAACGTCGTGGTATTTACCCTTCGAGGATATGAGATCCTTTAAAAACTTCCCGTAATTGGGCATATCCCTAAGAACCTCCGCGAGTGGCATGTTAATGCTAATTTGCTTAATCATGTCCGCAAATTTCTCATACCGCCTTGCGAGTCTGTCTTTCTTTAATGCTTTCGGGTAAGGAATAGGTTCCTTATGCGCCTTTACTGGTGGTTCTTCACTTTTCTTTGGCATGACCTCAGGTGGATCATCTTTCTCTTGTTCTTTGTCATCTTGCTCATTTTCATCAACCGGTATTTGTAAAATAGAAGGAGATAAAGGAACTTCCGGGGATTTTGTAGTCTCCGGTTTAGTAGTTAAACCACTTCTAGTAGTTATAGCATTTACATGCTCGTTCCTTGTTTGGGGGTTGTTGGGATTTACTTGAGTATTTGAGGGGAGAGTACCTAGTGGTCTCTCTGATAGTAACTGTTGATTTCGGATTACTAAATTTTGTAGCTTGTTGATTTCGGATTTGCTGAGTTTGGAGCTCTGCATTTTGCTCGTGCTTAACCATAAAATCTCTTAAGAGATCTTCTAAACCAGATTTCCTCTCAGGTTGAGGTTGCATAATTGCTAATGGTTGTGGTTGATTGAATGCTAGTGGTTGTGTGTGTTGGAAATTATTTTGATAATTTCGTTGAGGTTGATTTCGGTTATTATAACCTGGTGGCGGATTTCTTTGATTTTGATTTGGGAAATTCCGGTTATTTTGGTAACCTGGATTTCCTCCTTGATAGTTATTATTATTTTGATAGTTATTATTATTTGATCCTGAAGGTCCTCCTACTTGATAGCTGTTTATAGGAGGATATTTTCGGTTGTTTGCTTCTATAGCTGGAAAATCACTGAAGTTCATTTCACCTTTTCGTAAGTATCTTAAGAAATTTGCTTGTTCTTCCATTGTACTTTGATCACAATCTCTAGTAAGATGGGGACCTTGGCACAGTTCACATCCTACTCTGATAGAATGCATTTCCTTGGTTACTTTCTCGATTTGTCTTGCTTGATTTGCTATTTGAACTTTTAAAGAAGCAATTTCATCATTGCTTTCAATACTAGCAACATTTGATGATCTAGAAAATTCTATTTCTTGATGCCAATTATGAGAATGGGAAGCTAAATCAGCAATGATTGTGTGAGCGTCTTCAGGTGTTTTCTTCATGATCGAACCTCCAGCTGCAACATCTATATCTTTTCTAGTTGTCACATTGACTCCTTTATAGAATATTTGGACCTTTTGGAATGTATTCAACCCGCGTTGAGGACATATTCGAAGCATTTTATTGAATCGGGTCCAAGCTTCATAAAGAGTTTCATTAGGCTTTTGTTTAAAGTGATTTATGTCACTTTGTAATTTTGCTGCTTTTGAAGCAGGAAAGAATTCTGACAAAAATTTATCCATCATATCATTCCAGTTTTCAATATAACCTTCTGGTAATGAGTCTAGCCAATCTCTTGCATCATCTTTTAATGACCATGGAAAGATTTTTAAACATGCAACTTCATCGGTGACATCTTTGATTTTGAAAAGCTTGCAAATGCTTACAAACTTACGAAGATGCTCGTTAGCATCCTCATTTGGGGCTCCACCGAATTGACATGTATTAGTTACCATGTGTAAAAATTGACCTTTTATTTCAAAGCCATCACTCGTCGTGGGTTGGATGATTGCGTGGCCTTGACCTTTTCTTGTGGCCTTCATTAATGCTTCCATCGTTTGATTTGTATCAGCCATTTCTTCTTCTTCTTTAATAATCGGCTCTATGATTGGTTGAATTATTGGTTCAGAGTCGGATTCTAAGAAAAGTGACTCTAAATTTTTAGCAAGAGATTCTACTTCTTGAGTTCTTAAGCGTTCGTGGAATATTCTTTCGGGTTCAGGATGTGAAGGAGTTAATTCAGCGTTGGAGGAACGTAAGTTCATACATTAATTTCTATTATGAGATCACTTCACTAAAGGTTTATCTAGGGTTACCTATTTGTTTCTCTTTTTTTAGTGTTTTTCGGTGTTTTAAAATTACTAGTACTTCCTATTTCTTTTTGTTGTTTTTGTCCTTTATTAATTCTTTGAGGTTCCGGATTAAGTTTAACGAGTTTAGGATTGAACGGATCATACAATTTGGGAAATTGTACAAAGAATTAAAGGATTTATTCAAAAACTTTGAACTTTCTTGGAAATGAATTTCCTCGAGAGGATCGAATAACATAAAAACAATGATAAAAACCCTTAAACAACAGATTTTCCTTCTGATTTTGCCCACGTTTTGAATAGCCAAAAGATGCAGCAGAGGGGCAGGATCCTTCTATTGACCAATAAAATTGGTGATCCAACAACCTGGTCCACGTACAAATCCAACTACTACTACGAATCAGAAAAATTATCTATTTATTTAACTGCCAACTCCCCGGCAGCGGCGCCAAAAAGTTGATGTGTGCGATCGAGACCTTTATTTATGAACGGATTTGAGTTGTTTTGTTACACGAATTGATTTATTGTATATGTGGTATTTTATTGATTTTAGGTTGATTTCACACATATATATAGGCAACTAGTCCTATCCGTGTAGTTTAGTTTGTTGGTAAATCCGATTCGTTCCACAGGGAGATGGAGTGTTTAATGGTTTTTTTTTTTATAGTCTTTGATGTCAAACTTAATTAAAGAGGGTTTTGGATTAGGCAATTTATGGTAACAGTAAAAGAAAATAACTTAACTAATTTACTAAATAAAATTACAAGATTACAATAATTAACTTAAAAAGGAACTAAATGAAAGTATACTAATTATGATGCGACAATTATATTACTAGATGGTAATTAGTAAAATAGTAATTTTTAATAAAACTATATGTTTAGAATTTTGTTTTAAGCAATTATTATATAAACTTAATTAAATTAACTAAATGACATTTTTTAATAAAACTAATACAAGTTAAAAGGAAATTAATTAATTTACTAATTATAAACTAGTTACAATTTATAAACTTATAATAATTAATACTAATTTTAGGATTAAAACATGTATTTTAAGTATTTTAAATAACTTTAACTAATTAACTTAATTAAAATAACTAAAATAACTAATAACCTAAATATATATAATTAAATAACAAAAACCCTAATTTTAACCTAGCTGTACTGTAGCCGCGTTTTAGCCTTACACGATTCGTGTGATGATACACGATTCGTGTATGTGTAAAAATATGTGACAAACAGAACTGTTACGAAAAATAATTGTTTTTATGTATTTTTCTAATATTTTAAAATGGTAAATCGTAAATAATAATAATAATACTTTTATAACAAATATAAATAAGATAAATGGGAGTGTTTACTTAATTGTGTCACCCCTAGGTCCATGGATTGTTTTAAGTTTTACGCCCTATTTAAAATGTTCTAGTATCAAACTTTACATTTTTCTCTCGAATAAATATAAAGTTACAACTTAACTAAATAAAATCTAATTTTCATTGGATTCTTTTTAGAAAGCTACTATTCCCTAAGTATTTAAATTGAGACCTAGCCTAGTTTTGACCTTCGCCAATACCCAAATTATAACGGTTTCCCTTTTTATAATTTCACCTTCATATAATTTATTGATATCACCCAAACCACCGAAGTTTATTTCTAAATTGGTGTCAATAACTTATCCATAAATTCGTCTAGATCATTTTTAATGTTGAAGCTTAATTTATGTAAATAAATATAACTTTCGTTATTTAAATTTAATAAATTAAGTGGGAAGAGTTAAATACCTAATTACATAAAAATGGTTCTTTTAACTAGGCTCAATATTAAAAATACTAAAGTTACATTTTAACTTTTACTAATGGTAACAATCCATTTCACTAGGGGCTCTACATTTAAGCAAACACTAGGGAAATTTAGCTATTCATTAGGGTAGACATAAAAATATAGATATGCAAACATAATAACAACGCTAATTTTAACAGAGTAAACTTACTAAAATATCTTCACTTGCATTAACTTCAAACGGTAGAAAAAATTACAATAATAACACCCCTTTCACGCGTACAATAACACCCTTTATCACGAACAATACCCCCTTAATAATTGATACTTGAAACTAATTACAATAGGTACAAGTAAAAATAACAATAGTAATTTGATATAGTAATTTTGTGTGTATATTCTCCCTCCAACTCTGAACGTACTCCATATTTATAATTGAAGTAGTAGTTGGTGAATGTTTTGTTGAATTCCTGCTGTATCTCCATTGAGTTAAAGAATTGTTTTAAAATTAAAAAGCCAGCCGCCCCATTTCACGTTCTGGAAAGTCTTGTGGCCTAACATTACACGATTCGTGTATGATCACACGATTCGTGTAAGACCAGATATCTACACGTTTCGTGTAGACATACATGATTCGTGTAAGATCAAATAACAGTTTTCTTCATTTTTCTTCTTCAGTTGTTCTTTGTTGATCCCGTGTTGACGTGTACTGATTTGGCACTTCTCATTTGAACTCTTTTCTTCTTTCATCTTGTACTTTCATTCGGATAAACGTTTCTTGATATAAATCTAGTTAAAACTATCGTTTTATCGTCGTTTCTTCTAACTTCACTCTTTTGTCATTTTTCTCGTGAAATGCGCATTGAATGTCTTTGTAGATGATAAAAACCTATGAAATATAAGTGATATTGCATTGAATAATATGTATGTTTAGAGCAATATCAGTATTCTATAAGTTGTAGGCACCCGGTAACAAGCCTTAACGTTCATGTTTTACCCTCTGAAGTACACCAGATCAGCTGTGTTTAAAATAACCTCGAAGTACTATAGCATCCCATAGTCAGGATGGGGTTTGTCAGGCCCAATAGATCTATCTTTAGGATTCGCGCCTACCGTACATAGACAAGTAGTTTAATGTTACCAAGCTAAGGGTATATTTATGGTTTAAACCCACATAGAATTAGTTTTAGTACTTGTGTCTATTTCGTAAAACATTTATAAAACAGCGCATGTATTCTCAGGCCAAAAATATATATTGCAAAAGCAATTAAAAAGGGAGCAAATGAAACTCACAATACTGTATTTCGTAGTAAAAATACATATAACGTCATTTAACAAGTGCAAGGTTGGCCTCGGATTCACGAACGTATCAATATTTAGATTCAATATTGCAGGAAAGTACGTAGACGCAACGGAGATGATAAACACTAGATTGACCTCACGAGCATACCCATGAACCATACTCATCACCTCCATAGCTATAACCCATAATTTCCTTAGCTTCGACTCATTCAAAAAACCTATTTTGAAATCACTCGGACAGCACTCCGTCGTAATATTTTATGTATACTAATAATATCTTGAAATAATACAGAGCAAATATATATATATATGTAAATCGATTGAGAGAGTTTAGAGAAATATATTTTCAAGTTTCTATGAAATAATGAAACCTATTGAATTCTATTTATAATAGATTTTTGAATTATTAAAGTGAATTATTAAAGTATGAATTATTAAAGTGAATTATTAAAGTATGAATTATTAAAGTGAATTATTAAAGTATGAATTATTAAAGTGAATTATTAAAGTATTAATTATTAAAGTGAATTATTAAAGTGAATTATTAAAGTATGAATTATTAAAGTGAATTATTAAAGTATGAATTATTAAAGTAAATTATTAAAGTATGAATTATTAAATTGATTTATTAAAGTATAAATTGTTAAAGTTAAAGTAAAATAAAAGTAAAGTAAAGGTAAAGTTAAAGTATAGTAAAAGTATAAAAACTATGTATGTATAATATGCGTATAAATATATATAATATTAATTTAAATCGTTATATATATTTAATGAAATAAAATATAAATATCGTTATATTTATTATACTGGTTAAGTAATGAGTTATCAAAAGTGATTCTAGATATTTATAAAAGTTATATACGTTTTAATAATAAAGTTCTTTTTAAACTGAAAACGTTTTTTGTACTTTTGAAACTAAATTAATAGAATATTATGGAAACCAATTCTCCACTAACTTTTGTCTAACTTTCGTAAATGACACTTTTTGTTTTTATTTATAAATAGCTTTACAAATTATTCTGAATATCGTTAAGAGGAATAGATTTTCTCAAATCATAGTGGACCTCTCAACAGAGACTTGTAATCATAATTCAATGTTTCTGATAATTTAATCATTTAATATATTTTTTTAATTTCATCGAAAATCATATTGAAACAAATACGTTCGTATAAAGTAGTATACGTTTAATACTTTATTAATATTCTCAAGTTATAATATATATATACATATACATATCTATTTATATATAACGGTTCGTGAATCGTCGGAATTTGGTCGAGGTTATAATGAATGTATGAACACAGTTTAAAATTCTTGAGATTTAACTTAACAAACTTTGCTTATCGTGTCGGAATAATATAAAGATTAAAGTTTAAATTTGGTCGGAAATTTCCGGGTCGTCACACTGGCGATTCACGAACGTTACAAAATTGTAAAAACTACATGTTGTGGTATATATAGACATATATATATATGGTTGACATGAGATTATGATGAGTAAGTATCTCACTAAGTATATTAACAATGTGTGATATACATAAGAAATGAGATTACTAAGTTAAGAAACTCGAAATGATATATATAACGATTATCGTTATGATAACATCTACTAAATACATATGTATCATATTAAGATATTGATACACTATAATTAACATGATAAAATGATATTTAAATATATCATTAAGTGTGTTAACAATGAACTACATATGTAAAAACAAGACTACTAACTCAAGAATTACGAAACGAGACTTATATGTAACGATTATCGTTGTAACGATATTTTAATGTATATATCATATTAAGAGATATTCATACATCATAATATCATGATAATATAATAATTTAACATCTCATTTGATATAATAAACATTGGGTTAACAACATTAATTGAGATCGTTAACTTAAAGGTTTCAAAACAACACTTACATGTAACGACTAACGAAGACTTAACGACTCCATTAGAATGTATATACATGATGTGTTTTGATATGTATTCTTACACTTTTGAAATACTTCAAGACACATATCAAAGTACTTCTACTTAACAAAAATGCTTACAATTACATCCTCGTTCAGTTTCATCAACAATTCTACTCGTATGCACCCGTATTCGTACTTATACAATACACAGCTTTTAGATGTATGTACTATTGGTATATACACTCCAATGATCAGCTCTTAGCAGTCCATGTGAGTCACCTAACACATGTGGAAACCATCATTTAGTAACTAGCATGAAATATCTCATAAAATTACAAAAATATTAGTAATCATTCATGACTTATTTACATGAAAACAAAATTACATATCCTTTATATCTAATCCATATACCAACGACCAAAAACACCTAAAAACACTTTCATTATTCAATTTTCTTCATTTAATTGATCTCTCTTAAGTTCCATCTTCAAGTTCTAAGAGTTCTTCATAAATTCCATAAGTATAGTTTCATAAAAATCAAGAATACTTCCAAGTTTGCAAGTCTACTTCCAAGCTTTCTAATCCATTCCAAGTAATCATCTAAGATCAAGGAACCTTTGTTATTTACAGTAGGTTATCTTTCTAATTTAAGGTAATATTCATATTCAAACTTTGATTCAATTTCTACAACTATAACAATCTTATTTCGAGTGAAAATATTACTTGAACTGTTTTCGTGTCATGATTCTGCTTCAAGAACTTTCAAGCCATCCAAGGATCCTTTGAAGCTAAATCCATTTTTCTCATTTCCAGTAGTTTTATCCAGAAAACTTGAGGTAGTAATGATGTTCATAACATCATTCGATTCATACATATAAAGCTATCTTATTCGAAGGTTTAAACTTGTAATCACTAGAACATAGTTTAGTTAATTCTAAACTTGTTCGCAAACAAAAGTTAATCCTTCTAACTTGACATTTAAAATCAACTAAACACATGTTCTATATCTATATGATATGCTAACTTAATGATTTAAAACCTGGAAACACGATGAACACCATAAAATCGGATATACGCCGTCGTAGTGAAACCGGGGGCTGTTTTGGTTTGAATAATTAAAAACTATGATAAAATTTGATTTAAAAGTTGTTCTTCTGGGAAAATGATTTTTCATATGAACATGAAACTATATCCAAAAATCTTGGTTAAACTCAAAGTGAAAGTATGTTTTTCAAAATGGTCATCAAGATGTCGTTCTTTCGACGGAAATGACTACCTCTTTAGTAATTGACATGTAACTTAAATTTCCGACTGCAAACCTATACTTTTTCTGTTTGGATTCTTAAATTAGAGTTCAATATGAAACCATAGCAATTTGATTCACTAAAAACGGATTTAAAATGAAGAAGTTATGGGTAAAACAAGAATGGATATTTTTAATGTTTAACAAATCTATACAAATCATATCCTAGCTAACTTATATTGTATTATACATGTATTCTAATATATTATGTAATCTTGGGATACCATAGACACGTATGCAAATGTTTTGACATATCATATCGACCCATGTATATATATTATTTGGAACAACCATAGACACTCTATATGCAGTAATGTTGGAGCGGGCAAAATGTACCACAAGTCGAGATATTCGATTCATCCTGGAGCGGGCACAATGTACCACGACCTTAAAGAACAGTATTGGTGGCCGAATCTTAAGAAGGACATTGCAACTTATGTTGGTAAGTGTTTGACTTGCTCGAAGGTTAAAGCCGAGCATCAGAGACCTTCTGGTTTACTTCAACAACCGAAAATCCCACAATGGAAGTGGGAAAGGATAACGATGGATTTCATCACCAAGCTACCAAAGACGGTGGGCGGATACGATACTATTTGGGTTATTGTTGACCGCCTTACCAAATCTGCACACTTCTTGGCTATGAAGGAAACGGATACAATGGAAAGACTTGCTCAACTATACATCAAGGAGGTTGTATCTCGTCATGGTGTACCTTTATCAATCATCTCCGATCGCGATCCCCGTTTTGCTTCTAGATTTCGGCGTTCTTTGCAAGAAGCCATGGGAACTCGTCTTGATATGAGTACTGCTTATCACCCTCAGACTGACGGGCAAAGTGAACGAACAATTCAGACCTTGGAGGACATGTTGCGTGCATGTGTCATTGATTTCGGAAAGGCCTGGGAAAGGCATTTGCCATTAGCCGAATTCTCGTACAACAACAGTTATCACTCGAGCATTAATGCTGAACCTTTTGAAGTGTTGTATGGCCGCAAGTGCCGATCTCCTATTTGTTGGGCCGAAGTGGGCGAAAAGTAAATCACCGGACCCGAGGTAGTCCACGAAACGACGGAGAAGATTGCTCAGATTCAAGCGAGACTTAAGACTGCCCGCGATCATCAAAAGAGTTATGCTGATCTTAAACGTAAAGCCTTTGAATTCAACGTTGGTGATCGTGTAATGTTGAAGGTTACACCTTGGAAAGGTGTGATTAGTTTTGGAAAACGTGGAAAGTTGAACCCACGATACATTGGTCCTTTTGAAATCTTGGAACGTGTTGGACCCGTTGCTTACCGTTTAGATCTTCCAGCACAATTGAGCTCAGTTCATCCTACCTTCCACGTGTCAAACTTGAAGAAGTATCTTGCTGCACCCGAACTTATCATACCACTGGAAGAACTTACAATTGATGACAAACTCCACTTTGTGGAGGAACCTGTTGAAATTATGGATCGAGAGATCAAAACTTTGAAACGCAACAAGATTCCGATCGTCCGAGTGCGATGGAATGCCAAACGAGGACCTGAGTTTACCTGGGAGCGAGAGGATCAAATGATGCGGAAGTATCCTCACCTTTTCCCGACTCCTCCACCTACCTCAGCTTAAATTTCGGGACGAAATTTTCTTTAACAGGTGGGTAATGTAATGACCCTGGATTTTCCAACGTTTATTTATTAATAATAATTATTATTAATACTTGTGATTAAACAAATGTATGTTATTACATTTACATGTTGCCATGATTGCCCGTACTTGACTTTAATTGCCCGAAACGTCTTTGTGACACACGAAACTTTCACGAATAATATTTTTAGAGTATTATTTACATTCATGATTGATTTTATTAATCATTTTAATTAACTATGGTTATTAGTTAGTTACTTGGGCTTTAATTGGACTTATTTGTTAATTAATTGAACTTGGGCTTTGATTAATGTTATGGACTCTAGAACATGGGCTTATAAGCCCACCCTACCCATTTAGATGGATTAACTAGCCCACTAAGACATGTAAGTATTACTTGTAAGTGTAACTAGTTAGTTAAGTCACCTTGGAATCTAGTTTACACATAATCCCCATGTAAACCCATCTTATATCCAACTTTTATGAACTTTTACATGCATAACCTAGTGTGTTTTCCTCTTCCTCTTTCCCTTATTCCAAACCGTCGGTTTGGGAGTGCACAAGGAGAGTTTTAAATTTTTATTTTTTTACACTACATACTCACTAGTATTCCTCATTTTACTCTCATTCCAAAACACACACACATACTTGCAACTCTTTTTCCTCTCTTTTCTCTCTAAACTTTGTAAGTAACTTGAGTTCTTCTCCTTCCTTTCCTCTTGTAAAACCGAACCAAAACATCCCATAATCATCATCATCTTTTATCACTTGTTGTAGTTTACTTGATCATGATTTACTTACTTACTTGTTGTTGTTACATACTAGTTTCAAGAATCAACTCTTTAGTTTGATTCTTCATAATATCTTGTAATTTCAAGAACACTCAAGAACTAAACTTACTAGTTTATGTTCTACACATGTTGTTTTAAAGATTGTAAGATTCATGGTTGTAAAAAGCATACTTGTAATTCATGTTAGTAAACTTTAAAGTTTACTTTCTTAAAGATCAAACTTTGGTTTGAATCTTTAAAGTATGAACAACCCATGAATTATTTACTTGTTTACTTAGTTTATTACTTCATATTATGCACTTTAAATTCATTTTTGTTGGTTAATATTGGTCAAATGTTACTAGTTAACTTTGATGTCATTAATCTTGAACTAAAGTTAACTTAAAAAGTTCAAGAACATGTAAGTAAGATTTCTTTAATTATAACTTTGTACACTTATGTTAGATCTAGACTTTTGAGTCTTGGATCTTCAAGATCAAACTAAGAACTATGTTCTACATCTTAAGATCTTGATTTCATAAGTTCACTTTCAAGTTTGTAACTTATTATTAGTTTTAAAGTTCATGTATGTGTTAGATCTAAGACTTTGATGTAACCTTGGTTCATCAAAACACTTGCAATACTTAAGTGAGTTGTGCTTCATGTCTTAGACTTACACTAGGGTTATGATGGTCAAACCTTGGTGAAAATGATGCAAACACATCAACGAGTTGTACACTTGAAGCTATATGCATCAAGGATGAGAACCATGATAAGCATCGAGCACCAAGAACCACCAGAACCTACTGACCCTACTGTTTTACTGTTACTGTGTCTGACCCGTATGACCTGGGCTACTGTAATTATGATTTTCAGATAGCTCTATTCTAGTAGATAACTTTTCATATAGGACTTGTCTTAATCCGAGTTACGGTTTAGGATTTATGGCCCTCCGATCGTCACTATGTCCATTTAACGTTGTGCTGAAAATTCTGACCTACTCGCACTTAGACCGTCGCCACGGTCAAACGAAGATGAGTTTGCTTCTGTAATTTTTACCACAACTAAAGGACTCATAGACGGAGCCATGGCCACTGGTCTCACCTTATTATTAGGTATAGAGGCCGTGGTGACTGACCGAACTCAGCCTTTGTTTTAAATTCTTTTCACGAACGAAACTTACTTTACACCTTTTATTAAATGATGATTGATGATGACCTTTAAGACCTTATTTACATACTTTTAAACCTATTCAGATGATTTACTGACTTAGTACTATTTGACTTAGGTTGAGGACCCGTTTGGACAACCTTCATTACTTGCTTACTTTCCGAGTCATACTTTACCGCTACTTTATCATTGTGAGTTATAGCATTCCCTTTTTACTTTAACTTATTTTAGGAACTGAGAATACATGCAGATTTTATGTTTTACATACTAGGCACGAATACTTAAACTTATATGTGTGTGGGTTATACAACGGCATAAACATTCCCTTTAGCTCGGTAACGTTTAATCATTGGTTTTTGAACCGTGAACGCGAATCTTAGATATGGATCCATAGGGTTTGACTTCCCCACTCGGGCTAGTAGCGCTAGCATTTAACGGGTGTTTAATACTTCGTAGACATACGCACTTGCCAAGTGTACATTCAGGGGGTATAAACGTTAAGTTAGTTACCAAGTGCCCACGGTTAACATATACTTTATCATACTGTTTTGAAACGCTCTTTGTAGCACTGAAATCTCGTGGCCTACCTTACATACTATTATACTTAAAGTATAGCTCACCAACCTTTGTGTTGACGTTTTTTAAGCATGTTTTTCTTAGGTGCTTAAGGTTATTTGCTTCCGCTGTCGCGCTAGTCTTGCCGTAGACACTCGCTGCTCTAGTGTTATCACCGTATGAACTGTTTATCTTGCATTCAAACTTTAATACATTTGAAACTATGTTTTGTAACGACCTAAGGGTCACATACATTTATTCATGCTTGCTATTCGTAGAAGCATACTGTTGGTGTAAAACTTTTGATGTCGGTTATGACGTCACCTTTTTTATCGTGAATGCAACTTCTTTTATTACAGCATATAGTACTTAACCTTGTAATGATCCTGTTGTTGATGATTCGTACACGATGGTTTTGTACGGGGCATCACAAGATGGATGAAATGGAAAGTGGGTTTTTGTTCAATCAAATATAGTCATGAGAATGGTGTAAAGCTTCAATGATTGTTAAAGGTAATCGGTTATTGATTAGGTTGATTGATGTCATTTTATTCATTGATGAAGAAGCCGGAGACGGATAGGATGGAAGTTATAATTGATATAAAGAGTGGAGAAATGAATGGATTCCTCAAAGACATAGAGAATCGATTGTTTTGTAGGCAGATTACAGTCGACAGCTTATATCAATCATAAAGAAAGTTAGAAAGAAGGAAAGAGACGTGAAACAGACAAAGAGAAAGAAATAAATTAATCTCTAACAGAATTTGTTTTGTTCCTGTGATGGAAATTTTGATTTGTACAATTTAGAATCAATTATCTATAGTTGGAAAAATGATGTGAAACAAATTTTAGATTTGCTGTCAATATGAAATCTGATTTGTACGATTTTATCAATCACTAACAATTGGACAATGACCTAAAACAACTTCTAAATTGCCAAATCTATATAAACGGTTTTTTTTACATATTTGATATTAATAAATAATTAAATAAATTAATAATAATATTAATAATTTTATAAATAATAATAATAATTATTAACAATTATGATAATAATAATTATCATTAACAATAGTAATGATAAATTGTATTATTTATATGATAATATTAATAATGACTTTAATAATAATGGTAATTATAATTATAAAAGTAATAATATTAATATTAATAATAATATTAATCATGATAACAAATAATATTTAAATTATATATAAATAATAATTTTAATCATTCTTATAGTAATATTTATATTTAAGTATTTATTTTTATAACCATAATCTTAAATTTATTAAGATTTTTATATTTAACATTTGTTAATATCACTAATAATGATATTAATAATAATGAAAGTAGTAATAATATAGTTTGTCATTATTTTTGTAATTTTAACTTGTTGTTACATCATATACTATATACGTAAATATGAATACAGTAATAATGTTATATATATATATATATATATATAATTATTATATATCTATTTACTATATTATTTTATAATAGAAATAGATATTATAAATTTCAATACATAATATTTATGTTTATATATATATTGTAACATCCCAAATATTTAAGGTATTATTTTATGTAAATTTTTTTTATTGCTAAGAAATTAAATGGTAAAGGTTATTTTATGTTAAATGGATAAAAGTTAAGTTTATTGGTTAAGTTAGGAAGGACTAAGGGTGAAAAGTTAAGAATAAGGACTTCTCTAACCATAGTTGTGGTGGGGAGGGTAGAAATTGCTAATAAGCCAAAGTTATTTTATATAAAAGGGATTAAAATGCTGGAAAAATAAATTATTAAGTGCAAAATACAGAAAACCTTCCTGGAGTTCTTGTGAGTGTCGACATTTGCAAAGGGAAGAGGAGGATCCATCAATTGTTAAAATTAAACTCATGCAATCTTGAATTAGTGAAATCTAAGACACCCTAATCACTTTAGCAAGCTCTAATCTTCCAATTTCACTCTCTTTGTGCACAATTAGGGTTCTTAAACTCTAAAAGTCAAGGTATGGATTTTGTGTCCAAGTATTGCTTATATGGTGTGTTTATGATGAGTTTTATGCTTAAATAGTTGCTAGTTGTTGAATTGTGCACAATTGTTTGAGTTAGAATGTAATTGTTATTGATTTTGGAAGAGGAATTATGTATAGACTTGCATGATGGATTTTTTGTTATGAATATGGTGAATTTGGTGATGTTCTAGTTAAGTTTCTAGTCATGCACACCAAGTGTTTGTTAAAATGTCTCAAAGAGATGATTATGTGTTCTAGCTAGAAATTGTGATGAAGGATGTTCATGTATGAACTTTTGTTATAGTTGTAAGTTATAGAAATTGATAATTTGATAATTTAATGGTGTTAGTAATGAAATTGGATTACTATGCACATTTGATGATTAATGAAAGGATTAAAGAAAAAGTTGCATGATAGAGCTAAAAGGGATGAGTTAGTAATGTACATGATTAAAATGTGATGTTGAATTGGTAACATTGTCATCTTAGGAAAAATGAGATTTTAAGGCTACTTGTATGCTTGTTGTGATTAGGGGGTTAAATGTGTGTGTAAGTATGAAAAGATGTAATGATTCAAGAAAGTTGTGTTTTTGATTGAGTTATGTGATTAATGGGATTAGCTCATGTATAGGTGCTAATCAAGGAAAAGAGATTTCAAGTGATCAAGGAAATTCAATTAAGCAAGGTGAGTTCATAGGGGGTAATATGGGCGGGTCAAGAGTGGCTTAGTGTTCTCGGATTGCATCCGTGCAAGAGAGAAACGACTAAGTGCACTAGTTATGTAGCTTAGATAGAACTATTGGGTTAACCTAATAGTTGTATCTATGGTTGATGTTTAGCTTAGGCAAGGTTATTACATTGCTAGTAATCTTGCCTATGGTTTGTGTTAGCTTAGACACATTAAGTGTCTATGTATGAGATGATGATAGCTTAGGCATATTTAGTATGTCTATGGTTAGCTTAGGCATGATTACTAGGTTCGGCCTAGTAAGTCATGTCTATGGTGTGAATGAATTGGATCCGAATGTATGCAAGCAACCAATGGGTTGAAGGATAAGTGTTATGATTTGTGCCCAAATGTTTTGTGTTTTGTGTTTTATTACTTTCCTATAACTCACTAAGTGTAAAAACTTACCCCCATGATGTTTTATGTTTTAGGTACCAAAGTCCATCGTGAAGGTAAGGAACCCGTGTGAAGCACTTGAGGAGCATTGGCATTAGAGTAAGTGGTATTGCAAGTCCCTTATTGTAAACACGCTCCATGGTTACCGCTTATCAACGCCTAGTGTTTTGGTATGAGTCATGTTTGTTGTTGTCAAACTCGGGACCTAATGATGGTTGGAGTATGAAAACATGTTTTGAAGTCTAAATGTTGTTTATGGATGGTCTAAGATATTAGAAACTGAATCTTTATGTTGGTGGATGAATTATGCTGTTTTAAATGTGTTTGAGAATGATGAAATGTGCAAAAGTTGGTTTAAGTAAAATGTTGCAGGTCAGGCACCCGGACCAGTGTTATGTCGCGCCGCGGCCAAGGGCTCCGCGCCGCAGCAATGAACTAAGGTTCAAAACAGAAGTTGGGTTAAGGAGATAAAAATTTTATGTGTTGTGTCGCGCCGCGACAAGGCAGGCCGCGCCGCGGCAAATGCCTTGTCCGGCCAGTAACTTAACTTTTCAAAAAAAAAAAAAAAAAAAAATTTTACTCGAATCAAGGCGTTAAAAGTTGGTATCAGAGCTGAGGTTTAAGGGACTTGGATAACCCACGATAGGGATTATCTAGGCTTAAACCATTGTTGTGAAAGGATAAGCGGTTTAGGACTTGCATAAGTGTTTAAGTCGTATAGTTGTGCCATGCTCCATAGGGTAGAGTCATTGACAAGACCCATAGAATAATGAATAAGATTATGAATTGGTTTATGTAAGGAGTTTGATACTCGCTAGCCATGATGTCGTGGTAGACTAGATGTGTAATGAAATGGTGTAATAACAACAGGCCATTGCTATTACTTCATTCTAGTACACATGGACGTCTACTATGGTCATGGTGAATCGAGTTAGGAATTCTTTCAGATTGTTTGGTTTTGATGAATAATGGTGTTACCGGTATTTGAACTAATGGGTTGAATGTAATTTTTAGAAATGGCTATTGTATCACCAAACCGAGGTCAAGATGAGGATGATGAGTACGTCCGCACCCCATCCACGGAGTCTATAGAAGACTCTCAAAACGAATCGGAAGAAGTTAACATGCCAAATGACATTTCGGGGCAAATAGGGCAAGCCTTGATACGTTATACCCCAACCTTGTTAGAAAAGATCAAGACATTGATCAATGATCAATTAGATGAGAAGTTAAAGACTCTTATTGCTAATAACCCTACCTTAAGAGGTGAAGGCGGTAGTGGGGTAAGACAAGAAGAGGTAGAAGCCCCAAAGAAGAAGGATGATCGTTTTGAATACAAGAACTTTGCAAATTGCCATCCCCCCGAGTTTCATGGTAAGGTTGACCCAATCGTTAGTCAAAGGTGGATAGACGAAATTGAAGAAACTTTTATGTTATGTGAATGCCCCGAGCATTTAAAGGTAATTTACGCGGCACATCAAATGAAGGGTAGTGGTTATGAGTGGTGGAATTTTATAGTTAAGTCTCATGGGCGAGACGTGGCTACAAGTTTCTCATGGGACAAATTCCGTGAAATGTTTATGACTCAATTTGCTCCGCCCGCCGAGGTTAGTAGGTTGAAATCCGAGTTTATGAATATAGAGCATGGAAGTAAGTCGGTGACCGAGTTTAATGCTGAGTTCAATGACAAGTCTCGTTTTTGTCCGGACTTCGTGTCAAGTCCCAAGTTGATGATGGATCATTATCATGAAAAGTTAAATCCCGAGATAAGTGAATTTATCGACAAGAGCACTTATAAGACCTTAGCCGAGATGATGAATAGAGCACTTGTTAGAGAGCATGAACTTAGGAAGAAGGCTGCGTTTAAACGGAAGTTAGATCAAGACTCTAAGGCGATGCATAATGTTAGTCCGAAGAAGGGTAAGTTTGGTTCCGAATCCCCGCACAAGTCAAAAGGGGGTTTTGTGTCGGGTAAGAGCGGTGGGAAAGAAGCCAAGTTGTGTACTAGATGTGGTAAAAATCATACGGGTGAATGTAAAGCGGGTACCTCCGATTGTTACTCTTGTGGAAAGCCGGGACATAGGGCCGCCGAATGTCCTAAGAAAGGTAAGCAATGTTATTATTGTTTTGAGAAAGGTCACTTTCAAGCCGAATGTCCGGAATACAAGAAGGATTTAGCTAGTGGTAGTGTTAAGAAAGAGGTTAAGACGGAACCGAAGACTAGTGATAGCCGACCAAGGGCCCGAGCTCATCAGATTACCGCACTCGAAGCGAAGGAGTCCCAAAATGTGGTGTCAGGTACCTTTATTGTAAACTCTTTACCTGCGCATGTTTTGTTTGATTCCGGTGCTACGCGGTCGTTTGTATCATATTCCTTTTGTAAGCATTTTAATATGACCCCAAGTATGTTAGAACACCCATTAGAGGTTGAAATAGCGGATAATAAGACCGTGATGGTGTATAGTATCATTAAGGGGTGTGAAATTATTTTGGATGATGAAAAGTTTGTCATTGATTTAATACCCATGCAAATGGGGGAATTTCAAGTAATTGTGGGCATGGATTGGCTAGATGACAATGAGGGGATAATTTTGTGTCGTAAGAAAGTAGTGTTAGTTCAATCACCAAGTGGAAAAGTTATATGGATTTATGGGGAACGAGCTAGGCGTGCAATTCCTATATGCACATATTCTAAGGCTAAAAGATTTTTGTCTCATGGGTGTTGTGCGTTTTTGGCACATGTTGTTGATGATTCGAAAAAGGTTGTTGAATTAGATGATGTACCAATAGTTAACGAGTTTCCGGATGTGTTTCCAAGTGAATTACCCGGTGTACCTCCCGAGCGAGAGGTAGAGTTTAGAATAGATTTGATACCCGGGGCCACGCCAATTGCCAAAGCTCCCTATCGATTAGCCCCGTCGGAAATGAGAGAAATGATGACTCAATTACAAGATTTGATAGATAAAGGTTTTATATGTCCTAGTAGTTCACCTTGGGGAGCTCCGGTTTTATTTGTGAAAAGAAGGATGGAACTATGAGAATGTGTATTGATTATCGAGAATTGAATAAAGTCACTATTAAGAACAAGTACCCGTTGCCAAGGATAGACGATTTGTTTGATCAACTACAAGGTGCTAGTTTCTTTTCAAAGATAGATTTAAGGTCGGGTTACCATCAATTGAAGGTGAGGGAAGAAGATGTCCCTAAAACGGCTTTTCGAACAAGGTATGGTCATTATGAGTTTGTGGTTATGCCGTTTGGATTAACAAATGCTCCGGCCGCGTTTATGGATTTGATGAATAGAGTTTGTCGACCGATGCTTGATAGGTTTGTAATTGTGTTCATTGATGACATTTTGGTATATTCTAAGAGTGAAGAGGAACATACGGTACATTTAAGACAAGTATTAGAGACTTTAAGAAGAGAAAGATTGTTTGCTAAGTTCTCTAAGTGCGAGTTTTGGCTTCGTGAAGTTCAATTTTTGGGCCATGTCATTAACAAGAAGGGTATTTGTGTTGATCCGGTGAAAATAGAGGCAATTATGAGATGGGAACCACCTACGAATCCTACCGAGGTTAGGAGTTTTCTAGGTTTAGCGGGGTATTATCGGCGATTTATACAAGATTTTTCTAGAATAGCCACCCCACTCACCAAGTTGACTCGTAAAAGTGTGCCATGGAGATGGGAAGAAAAGCAAGAACAAGCGTTTCAACTCCTTAAGGAGAAGCTCGTTCAAGCTCCCATATTGGTTTTACCGGAAGGGAATGAGAACATGACGGTTTATTGTGATGCTTCTAAGAAAGGCTTAGGGTGTGTATTGATGCAAAATGGGAAGGTCATAGCTTATGCTTCCCGACAATTGAAGGAACACGAGAAACGCTATCCTACGCATGATTTAGAATTGACGGCCGTGGTTTTTGCTCTAAATATTTGGCGTCATTATCTTTATGGTGATAAGTTTTCCATTTATACCGATCATAAGAACTTAAAGTATTTGTTTGATCAAAGGGATTTGAACGATAGGCAAAGGAGAGGTCTCGATTTGGTGAAAGATTATGATTGTGAGATCTTATATCACCCCGGAAAAGCGAATGTAGTAGCGGATGCTCTTAGTAGGAAGTCAAGTCATCAACCGATTAAGATAACAAGCTTGGCTATGGTAATATCACCTCAAATATTTGATGATATTCGTGTTGCACAAGGTGAAGCATTATCGCCCGAAAACGTGAGAAAAGAAAGAATCAAGGGGAAAGTTGACGATTTTGTGGTAGATTCTCGTGGTTTAAGGCTTAGATATGGGAGAATTTGGGTACCTTTGCAAAGTGATGTTAGAAGTGAGCTCCTTGACTTAGCTCACAAGTCTAAGTATTCGATTCACCCCGGTGCTACGAAAATGTATAGAGATTTAAGGAAAGACTATTGGTGGCCGGGAATGAAGAGGGATATAGTTAAGTATGTGCACAAGTGTCTTACTTGTCTCCAAGTGAAAGCCGATCATCAAATGCCCTACGGTAAAATGCAACCTTTAGAGGTACCGGTGTGGAAATGGGAGCATATTACGATGGATTTAGTGACTAAGTTGCCTAAGACCCCTAGACAACACGATGCAATTTGGGTTATTGTTGATAGATTGACTAAGAGTGCATTATTTTTGGCAATAAGAGAAGCTTCGTCGTCGGAAGCAATGTCAAAGTTATATATGAAAGAAGTTGTTGCAAGGCATGGAGTGCCGGTTTCTATTGTTTCGGATCGAGATACCCGATTTACATCGCGATATTGGAGAAAGTTTCAAGAGGAAATGGGTACTAAGTTACATGTAAGTACCGCGTTTCACCCGCAAACGGATGGTCAAAGTGAGCGGACTATACAAACTCTCGAGGATATGTTAAGAGCATGTGTTATCGATTTTGGTGGTAGTTGGGATGCTCATTTACCATTAGTTGAATTTTCATACAACAATAGTTATCACTCTACAATTGGAATGGCACCATATGAGATGTTGTATGGAAGGAGGTGTAGAACCCCGATTTGTTGGGGCGAAGTAGGTCAACGGGAATTAGGAAGCACGGAAATAGTACAACAAACCACCGAGATGATTGACCAAATTTGTGAAAGAATAAAGGCGGCACAAGATCGACAAAAGTCTTATGTAGATAAAAGGAGAAAACCGATAGAATTTCAAGTAGGTGATAAAGTGATGCTAAAAGTTTCCCCATGGAAAGGCATCATTCGTTTTAGAAAGAGGGGAAAATTGGGTCCAAGGTTCGTGGGACCATTTGAGATAGTGGTGAAAGTTGGGAAGGTAGCCTACCGTTTGGCTCTACCCGATGAATTGAGTAATATACATGACACGTTTCACGTGTCACAATTGAGGAAATGTTTGGCGGATGAATCAACCTATGTTCCTTTGAATGAAATTGAGGTCGATAATAAGTTAAGGTATGTGGAAAAGCCGATAAAAATTATGGATCAAAAGGTTAAGCACTTGAGGAATAAGTCGGTAATATTATTGAAGGTATTATGGCAATTTAGAAAAGGTTCCGAGTGTACATGGGAACCCGAAGAATGGCTCTTGAAGTATTATCCGTCGTTGCATCAAGAATGGTTCGCGAGGACGCGAACGATCCAAGAGGGGGAGAGTTGTAACATCCCAAATATTTAAGGTATTATTTTATGTAAATTTTTTTTATTGCTAAGAAATTAAATGGTAAAGGTTATTTTATGTTAAATGGATAAAAGTTAAGTTTATTGGTTAAGTTAGGAAGGACTAAGGGTGAAAAGTTAAGAATAAGGACTTCTCTAACCATAGTTGTGGTGGGGAGGGTAGAAATTGCTAATAAGCCAAAGTTATTTTATATAAAAGGGATTAAAATGCTGGAAAAATAAATTATTAAGTGCAAAATACAGAAAACCTTCCTGGAGTTCTTGTGAGTGTCGACATTTGCAAAGGGAAGAGGAGGATCCATCAATTGTTAAAATTAAACTCATGCAATCTTGAATTAGTGAAATCTAAGACACCCTAATCACTTTAGCAAGCTCTAATCTTCCAATTTCACTCTCTTTGTGCACAATTAGGGTTCTTAAACTCTAAAAGTCAAGGTATGGATTTTGTGTCCAAGTATTGCTTATATGGTGTGTTTATGATGAGTTTTATGCTTAAATAGTTGCTAGTTGTTGAATTGTGCACAATTGTTTGAGTTAGAATGTAATTGTTATTGATTTTGGAAGAGGAATTATGTATAGACTTGCATGATGGATTTTTTGTTATGAATATGGTGAATTTGGTGATGTTCTAGTTAAGTTTCTAGTCATGCACACCAAGTGTTTGTTAAAATGTCTCAAAGAGATGATTATGTGTTCTAGCTAGAAATTGTGATGAAGGATGTTCATGTATGAACTTTTGTTATAGTTGTAAGTTATAGAAATTGATAATTTGATAATTTAATGGTGTTAGTAATGAAATTGGATTACTATGCACATTTGATGATTAATGAAAGGATTAAAGAAAAAGTTGCATGATAGAGCTAAAAGGGATGAGTTAGTAATGTACATGATTAAAATGTGATGTTGAATTGGTAACATTGTCATCTTAGGAAAAATGAGATTTTAAGGCTACTTGTATGCTTGTTGTGATTAGGGGGTTAAATGTGTGTGTAAGTATGAAAAGATGTAATGATTCAAGAAAGTTGTGTTTTTGATTGAGTTATGTGATTAATGGGATTAGCTCATGTATAGGTGCTAATCAAGGAAAAGAGATTTCAAGTGATCAAGGAAATTCAATTAAGCAAGGTGAGTTCATAGGGGGTAATATGGGCGGGTCAAGAGTGGCTTAGTGTTCTCGGATTGCATCCGTGCAAGAGAGAAACGACTAAGTGCACTAGTTATGTAGCTTAGATAGAACTATTGGGTTAACCTAATAGTTGTATCTATGGTTGATGTTTAGCTTAGGCAAGGTTATTACATTGCTAGTAATCTTGCCTATGGTTTGTGTTAGCTTAGACACATTAAGTGTCTATGTATGAGATGATGATAGCTTAGGCATATTTAGTATGTCTATGGTTAGCTTAGGCATGATTACTAGGTTCGGCCTAGTAAGTCATGTCTATGGTGTGAATGAATTGGATCCGAATGTATGCAAGCAACCAATGGGTTGAAGGATAAGTGTTATGATTTGTGCCCAAATGTTTTGTGTTTTGTGTTTTATTACTTTCCTATAACTCACTAAGTGTAAAAACTTACCCCCATGATGTTTTATGTTTTAGGTACCAAAGTCCATCGTGAAGGTAAGGAACCCGTGTGAAGCACTTGAGGAGCATTGGCATTAGAGTAAGTGGTATTGCAAGTCCCTTATTGTAAACACGCTCCATGGTTACCGCTTATCAACGCCTAGTGTTTTGGTATGAGTCATGTTTGTTGTTGTCAAACTCGGGACCTAATGATGGTTGGAGTATTAAAACATGTTTTGAAGTCTAAATGTTGTTTATGGATGGTCTAAGATATTAGAAACTGAATCTTTATGTTGGTGGATGAATTATGCTGTTTTAAATGTGTTTGAGAATGATGAAATGTGCAAAAGTTGGTTTAAGTAAAATGTTGCAGGTCAGGCACCCGGACCAGTGTTATGTCGCGCCGCGGCCAAGGGCTCCGCGCCGCGGCAATGAACTAAGGTTCAAAACAGAAGTTGGGTTAAGGAGATAAAAATTTTATGTGTTGTGTCGCGCCGCGACAAGGCAGGCCGCGCCGCGGCAAATGCCTTGTCCGGCCAGTAACTTAACTTTTCAAAAAAAAAAAAAAAAAAAATTTACTCGAATCAAGGCGTTAAATATATATATATATATATATATATATATATATATATATATATATATATATATATATATATACTATTAAAAATTGTTCGTGAATCGTCGGGATTGGTCAAAGGTCAAATGTATATATGAAACACAGTTCAAAGTTTTTGAGACTTCAACATTACAGACTTTGCTTATCCTGTCGATTTCATGTTAAGATCAAGTTTAAATTTGGTCGGAAATTTTCGGGTCATCACAGTACCTACCCGTTAAAGAAATTTCGTCCCGAAATTTGAGTGAGGTTGTCATGGCTACCATAAAAATGTTTTCATGACGAATATAAGTTGATAAGTAGAGTTTTATCATTATTGATTAATATAGATAAAATGATTCGATTATGTGAAGCGTACGAATGAAGCTATCAAAAAAGAGTGAAAAGTTTCGTCTTAACTTTTGACGTAGTCACGATTGAATTTAGAAAATAAGGTGCGTCTTAACTTTTGACGTAGTCTGGTTTGAATTCCAGAATTCAAGGGATTTAAAAGAAAATCTTCGAAATCTATAAGATTTGATTAAGATCTCTTTAATTAAATGCGATCATCTGTCTCGATTGTTTTGTCTGGTATTTCCACTATAAATGAACTTCTTCCATTCCATTATTTCCCACCACTCCCATTTTCCATATTTTAATTCATACTTTCAAATCATCAGTCAATATGCTTCATCCAGTTTTAATTCTGGATATATTCCTGACTTTCATAACGATCATTCTCCTTTTTCATCTACCACTGGAGGAATTTATTTACCTCTACTTCGCTCTTGGGGTTATTGTGTTTTTAATTCTTCCGTGTCTTTATATGGCTATACGCATTGATATACATGGTTTGTAATTTATGTGTTTGTGATCTGCTTTATATTTTCCTTTCTATTTCGAAGCTCTATACTTTTGTTTTCTCTTCTCGACTTCGAGTCAAGCGAATAACGGTCCAGAATTCATAGGTATGAAGTTTCGATTGATCATAATGTTCTAAGCAGGAAGGAACGTAATAGCACGATTTGATTTGGTAAATTACCAGAATCACAGAGGATAAAACTATCAAGAATATATTTTCTTGATACGTTCGGAGGTTAAGTAGAATAAAAGACTTATGTAACATGGCACATGATGAGGGTAGGATCTGTGAATCATCATGTTCCAATAGAACTTCCAGCATGACTTACTGTAATATAATCACGTTGGCCAAGCGCATTATATTATACTAACCCATGCTTCAATTCCCAACACTTCTCCACAATTCATTTTATACTTAGATTTTACAGAAGTTTTCAATATAATGGAATACAGAAAACACGAAGAGGTAGATAATTTCGGACAAGAATATTTATGAAAAATATCCTCAGGAATATCGAAGATATTTAAGATGATATTTTGGAATTTCTAAGTTCGAAGGTTGATGAAGAAAAATTTTTCGCAAGATTTTAACATGACTTCGGAGCAAGATATTCTTTAAAGATTTCATCGGATCCAGAATTACCTGGATTCTTTGAATATAGGGTTTGGTCCTTGTATTTGTCACTGGTCTCGTTCATGGTTAGCTCAATTCATTTTTCAGTATCAAATTTTCTATCGAGCGTTCCCAACACTCAATTCTTTATCATCAAACTTTTGGCCATTTTGACCATCTAAAATTTTGCTGTTTCCTCTGCATTTAATGCTACCATATCTAAATCATCGGTTATCAATCCGAGGTGGTTTCAAGAAAATTGTATATTTTAGATGATTAAACACTGATGGTAATCGTCAAGATACGAATGATTGTTTAGGACGAAATCAAGTGGCAAACTTATATATCAAAGTTATAATAAGGCTAATCCGAATGAAAGTCGAAGTTGATTTGCTGGAGCTGTGAAAAAATTGGCTAATTTTGGAAAGGTATTGTAAAGTTATTTTTGGTAATAACACGCCAATGGATCTGGCACAGTTTTGAATTCAAAGTATGGCTTTAAAAGATGCAGGAATCTAAATGTGATGTCTTCTGTTAAATCTTGACTTGGATTTTGATCGGTCAAAATCCGAATTATGAAATTAAATTTGAATGAAAATAGTTGTTCTTTGGTGATCGAATACGTATATGTGCGGATTTGAGCAGTATTACTATTGACCACTGAATCTGAATTGAAGAATGTACAGTGTAATTTTTAATGTGAAAACTAAATATTCCTCGGGTATTATCTACCCGTTAAAATATTTTCACCATTAACATTTTGTACAAAAGAACTTTTAATTACAATCTTTATGAAAATATATATACATATATATATTTTCTTCAGGTCTAATCATGGATTTAATGAGTTAATATGATATTAATCTCATTTGCTTTTCAATTTGAGCTAGAATAAATAATCTCTAAGACTTTAGAAACCACATATTCTTCACATAATATTTCTTCAATGAAGCTATGGATCAATACTTCATCGTTCATTGTTGTTGTTACTCCTTGGTATCTATGATGCGTATGATGTTGATACTCGTGGGACAGATTGCAATGTTGATGTGTGGGATGCGGATGTTACTGTTGGTGCACTGTTGGTGCCAGTGATGTTGCTGAAGCTGGTACGTTTTGCACCACATTTTTTTTAAGGCTACAACTCGGGCGCGAAACTCGTTGACTTCTGTCATTACACCGAAATGATTGTCAGTTCGGACGAGTGGATGAATAAGATCTAGAATTCGAGATAGTAAATAATCGTGACGAGATACTCTGGAAATGAGAGAGAAAATGGTGTCTCGAATAGGTTCGCCGGTAAGTGCTTCAGGTTCTTCGCCAAGAGGTGAATTCTGTTGGTGGAAAGGATCGTCTTCTTCTCGTTTCCATTGATTAAGTAGATCACGAACCCATCAGATGAATTGGGGATGGCTGATTGGTTGATTCATTCTTGTGACGCTGCCTTCGGAGCTTAGGTGAACATCCGTGTCGGAATAGCTGTCGGAATTCGAGGAATTTGAACTAGTTACGAGTTCCATCTTGCACGGTTAGATAAAGGGTTTTCGATATGAAATGATTTTTGGATATCAGATGATATTCTAATTACATAGAATACTTATGTATAGTACAGAAGATCCCATAGATTACGGAGGAATTTTCGGAAGCTGTCAGGCAAAGTTTAGAGTAACAGATACGCTAAGATACGAATTAGCAGATACGCTAAGATATGAATTTTGTCTATACACTAATCATGCAGTCAATACAGTAATATGTGTCTAGACTAAGAATGATAAGCAAGTAATTTCCTAAGAATGATAAACAGGTAATTTTCAACACGAAATGATAAGCAAAACTTTTGACATGCAGACACGGTCGAAGTCCAGACTCACTAATGCATCCTAACGACTTATCAATTAGACACACTAATGCAGAACTGGTTCGCTAAGACCACCGCTATGATACCAACTGTAGCGACCCGTCCTAATCCATCTGGATGAATACATTACATTTGGTTACATCGCGAGGTACTTGACCTCTATATGATACATTTTACAAACATTGCATTCGTTTTTAAAAGACAAACTTTCATTACATAGAAAGTTGACGGAATACATAGCATTTCATTATATATCCAACTATAATTGACTTAATAATAATCTTGATGAACTCAACGACTCGAATGCAACGTCTTTTGAAATATGTCATGAATGACTCCAAGTAATATCTCTAAAGTGAGCAAATGCACAGCGGAAGATTTCTTTCATACCTGAGAATAAACATGTTTTAAAGTGTCAACCAAAAGGTTGGTGAGTTCATTAGTTTATCATAATCAATCATTTTCATCATTTTAATAGACCACAAGAATTTCATTTCTAGTTCTCATAAACATACGTCCCATGCATAGAGACAAAAATCATTCATATGGATTGAACACCTGGTAACCGACATTAACAAGATGCATATAAGAATATCCCCTATCATTCCGGGAAATCCTTCGAACATGATAAAACAACATCGATGTACTAAAGCATCCGGTACTTTGGATGGGGTTCGTTAGGCCCAATAGATCTATCTTTAGGATTCGCGTCAATTAGTAGATCGGTTTACTAATTCTTAGGTTACCAAGCAAAAGGGGCATATTCGGCTTCGATCATTCACCCATATAATGTAGTTTCAATTACTTGTGTCTATTTCGTAAAACATTTATAAAAGCAGTGCATGTATTGTCAGTCCCAAAAATATATATTGCAAATGCATTTAAAAAGGGAATAATGAAACTCACAATACTGTATTTTGTAGTAAAAATACATATGACGACATTGAACAACTGAACAATGCAGGGGTGGCCTCGGATTCACGAACCTATATCATTTATATATTTATTAAAACATGTAATCATAATCGAGCAAATTTATATATATTATTATTAATAATATACTTGTTATATTATATGTTATATAGATTTAGATAGTTTAATATATTTAATTTATATACCTTATATAATTATTATTTATCATTCTTTTATATGTTAATAATAAAAATCTATATTAGAGTTTATATATGATAACAATATATATTTGTAACACCCCGTTTTTCCCCGTACATGATTTATAGGTGTATTGTGTATGTACGATAGGCGTATGAAGGGTTCGGGACATGTTCGGGTGTTAAGGTCTTGTATGCAAGGAAATGAGTCAGACCACGTTGAACGTCGCGGCGCGACAAAGGAGGCCGTGGCACGGCATTTAACTGGAACCCAGATCAGAAGCTTGATTAAAAATGATCCCAGCCCTAGGCAAAGGTTGCGACGCGACGATTAAGGCCGCGTCGCGGCATTCTGGGCAAACTGGTGCCGGATTTTTGTAATATTAAATGAGAAGCTAGGGCATTTTGGTCTTTTCACGTTTGAGCCAGATTTGAGGCTTTAACCTCATCCACTCAATCGTTTTCTTTATTTTCTTTTTCCTTTTCTTTCCTATTTTCCTCTCAAAACTTAAAATCCTCAAGTGATTCAAGTGGGATTTTGGAAAGGAAGAATCGGGTTTTGATCTTTGGCGTAGTTGACAAGTTTGTTCTCCTCATTCTTAGCTACACGGTGATACTAGTGGTAAGCTCTAACTCTGAATTTCATTTTTGTGTTCATCATTCAAATTTAGGGCTTTTGATTGTATGACTCATAGATGGAACCCATTTAGTTGTTAATTGGAAATTAACACCAAGATTCGGGTTTATATATGTTAAAGGTGGGTTTTGGGTTAGTTAATGATTTAATCATGTTTAAGACTTGAAAATGGTGTATAATCACTAGTATTAGTAATTATTGGTGCTTTGGAGACATTTAGGGTTCTTGTGGTTGACTAATTTTGACTAGAGTCAAAATTATGGTTTGTTGATGATTATGACCCGAATGTCGATTCGATGAGGTTTATAGACTTCAAATTGATTAAGTTGAAGTATATAACCGAGTTAAACATGTTTTGGTGTCAAAACTTGTAAATGGTGAGATTTTGACCTTATGGGTCAAAATTAGGGTTTATGGGCGATTTTGAGAACGATGAGTGTTTAACATTTGGGTTTGGGTTTAATTGGCATGTTAGGGCCATTTTCACCCGTGTTAGTAATTATTGGATAGTTTGGGCGCGGTTTGTACTTGGAAGTGCATTTGGGTCGAATTTGCACTAAGTGTCAAATTGGGTTGGTTTGTAAATCCAATCTAAGTGTGTTGTTGAATTTGTGATAATAGAATAGGTACTTTCCATTGACGAGTTGCGGATTACTTGGAAGCATTCATCGAGGCGACAAGGTGAGTGTTAATATCCTATATGCATATGTAAGTGTAGGATGGGTGCGGGTCGGGTGAAGTGGTTCTCGGTCATAGAGCTCACTTCACATATAGGTGGATTGATGGACTTGTGTATAGGTCCAATTGGCACGTTTGTGCGTTTTGGTTGACCACCTTTGGTGAGGTACACGCTTGTGTATATGTTATCACACGTGGTTGTGATTTGGATGTTATAACCCCAATGGCGAAGGGTTGATATTGTTGTGAAGTGGATGACCCCGATGTGGTGGATTTTATAATCCCGTGACCGTGAGTTTTGATGTTGAGAAGTGAATCGCGTGTAGTTCAGATTCACGATGACTCGTGTAGTTCGGTCATCTTATTGAGGTAGTAATCTCGTGTGGTTTCGAATTACTAAGGCTCGTGTAGTTCGGCCAACCTCGATGTTGTGAAGATAGTAATCTCGTGTGGGTTCGGATTACTAAGGCTCGTGTAGCTCGGCCAATCTTCATTGTGGCGTTTGGTATTCGGCAATGGGTTAAGGGGTTAACCTTATTTGTTTTATATTGTTATATATATTAATGTAATGTTGTGTTGTAGCTAACCCTCCGGGTGTAGCTTTTTGGCGTTGTTCACATCGTCGTTGGTGAACTTATACTTTGTTGATATCTTTAGCTTGTTGCTTAGAGATCGTACGGTATGCTTAGTGTAGTAGCCTTATACATGGATGCTTCGGTATGCGGTATTTGATATTTGTGTGGCGTGTCCATTTTATACATATATATGTATGTAGTATATTATCATTCACTAAGCGTTAGCTTACCCTCTCGTTGTTGATATTTTTATAGGTTCGCATGCTTGGCGGCTCGGGTAAGCTTGGGGATTAGAGATCTTGGCTAGGTTGCTTAGAAGATCTTGCTTTTGTATTCGATTAGGATTTGGGTAGCGTAGTCCCAAATCACCATGCTCGGTTTTGATTGGAAACTAAACTAGTCGGGTCGTGTATGTCCGTTTGGACAATTAATCAATGTATTAAATGTTTTAAGTTTTATTAAACCTTCTATTGTATTAAAGATGTTTATGGAAACACAATTGGGACCTAAAGTGTTATTTAAAGCGTATTAAAAGGAAAAAAATTTATGGGCCGGTTTTAATACGGGTCGGGATGTTTCAAGTGGTATCAGAGCATGGTCTAAGGGATTTAGGCTACTTGAGATAGGTGCCTAGACTTAGACTTTTGTGTGTGCTTATTTGCTGCGGGACTTGTAGGTGAACGGGTCGGATAGGGACTTGGTTAGTGCCTTAGCGTGTAGGTGAACTAACTAGGATTGTGGTTTGTGTTGTGATGTTATATTCTTGCGTAATTTTACATCGTGTAGAATTTTTGTTGGTGTTGTTTATATCATCAAGCGGGGCGGTCGTGGTACTAACGAGTCGATACGGCGTGTGTGCGTAATAAGGACTTGCAAACCTTATTACGGGTGCAAATCGTGTCTAGCAAGTGATGTACGACGAGTGTTTAGCAAGATGGGGCGGTATTGTGTGTGTGCTTTATACGTTCGTGATCTAATCGCTTTGCATTCCTTAGAATGGCGATGGGAAACGGGGTCGAGACGAACGATTTGGAGTTTAATGAAATGTCCCGTTCTTATTGATTAAAAACGTTCCATATTAATTGATTTTGTTGCGAGGTTTTGACCTCTATATGAGACGTTTTTCAAAGACTGCATTCATTTTAAAACAAACCATAACCTTTGTTTCATCAATAAAGGTTTAAAAAGCTTTACGTAGATTATCAAATAATGATAATCTAAAATATCCTGTTTACACACGACCATTACATAATGGTTTACAATACAAATATGTTACAACAAAATAAGTTTCTTGAATGCAGTTTTTACACAATATCATACAAGCATGGACTCTAAATCTCGTCCTTATTTAAGTATGCGACAGCGGAAGCTCTTAATAATCACCTGAGAATAAACATGCTTAAAACGTCAACAAAAATGTTGGTGAGTTATAGGTTTAACCTATATATATCAAATCATAATAATAGACCACAAGATTTCATATTTCAATACACATCCCATACATAGAGATAAAAATCATTCATATGGTGAACACCTGGTAACCGACATTAACAAGATGCATATATAAGAATATCCCCATCATTCCGGGACACCCTTCGGATATGATATAAATTTCGAAGTACTAAAGCATCCGGTACTTTGGATGGGGTTTGTTAGGCCCAATAGATCTATCTTTAGGATTCGCGTCAATTAGGGTGTCTGTTCCCTAATTCTTAGATTACCAGACTTAATAAAAAGGTGCATATTCGATTTCGATAATTCAACCATAGAATGTAGTTTCACGTACTTGTGTCTATTTTGTAAATCATTTATAAAACCTGCATGTATTCTCATCCCAAAAATATTAGATTTTAAAAGTGGGACTATAACTCACTTTTACAGATTTTTACTTCGTCGGGAAGTAAGACTTGGCCACTGGTTGATTCACGAACCTATAACAATATATACATATATATATCAAAGTATGTTCAAAATATATTTACAACACTTTTAATATATTTTGATGTTTTAAGTTTATTAAGTCAGCTGTCCTCGTTAGTAACCTACAACTAGTTGTCCACAGTTAGATGTACAGAAATAAATCGATAAATATTATCTTGAATCAATCCACGACCCAGTGTATACGTATCTCAGTATTGATCACAACTCAAACTATATATATTTTGGAATCAACCTCAACCCTGTATAGCTAACTCCAACATTCACATATAGAGTGTCTATGGTTGTTCCGAAATATATATAGATGTGTCGACATGATAGGTTGAAATATTGTATACGTGTCTATGGTATCTCAAGATTACATAATATACAATACAAGTTGATTAAGTTATGGTTGGAATAGATTTGTTACCAATTTTCACGTAGCTAAAATGAGAAAAATTATCCAATCTTGTTTTACCAATAACTTCTTCATTTTAAATCCGTTTTGAGTGAATCAAATTGCTATGGTTTCATATTGAACTCTATTTTATGAATCTAAACAGAAAAAGTATAGGTTTATAGTCAGAAAAATAAGTTACAAGTCGTTTTTGTAAAGGTAGTCATTTCAGTCGAAAGAACGACGTCTAGATGACCATTTTAGAAAACATACTTCCACTTTGAGTTTAACCATAATTTTTGGATATAGTTTCATGTTCATAATAAAAATCATTTTCTCAGAATAACAACTTTTAAATCAAATTTTATCATAGTTTTTAATTAACTAACCCAAAACAGCCCGCGGTGTTACTACGACGGCGTAAATCCGGTTTTACGGTGTTTTTCGTGTTTCCAGGTTTTAAATCATTAAGTTAGCATATCATATAGATATAGAACATGTGTTTAGTTGATTTTAAAAGTCAAGTTAGAAGGATTAACTTTTGTTTGCGAACAAGTTTAGAATTAACTAAACTATGTTCTAGTGATTACAAGTTTAAACCTTCGAATAAGATAGCTTTATATGTATGAATAAAATGATGTTATGAACATCATTACTACCTTAAGTTCCTTGGATAAACCTACTGGAAAATAGAAAAATGGATCTAGCTTCAACGGATCCCTGGATGGCTCGAAGTTCTTGAAGCAGAATCATGACACGAAAACAAATTCAAGTAAGATCATCACTTGAAATAAGATTGTTATAGTTATAGAAATTGAACCAAAGTTTGAATATGATTATTACCTTGTATTAGAATGATAACCTACTGTAATAAATAAAGATTTCTTGAGGTTGGATGATCACCTTACAAGATTGAAAGTGAGCTAGCAAACTTGAAAGTATTCTTGATTTTATGTAACTAGAACTTGTAGAATTTATGAAGAACACTTAGAACTTGAAGATAGAACTTGAGAGAGATCAATTAGATGAAGAAAATTGAAGAATGAAAGTGTTTGTAGGTGTTTTTGGTCGTTGGTGTATGGATTAGATATAAAGGATATGTAATTTTGTTTTCATGTAAATAAGTCATGAATGATTACTCATATTTTTGTAATTTTATGAGATATTTCATGCTAGTTGCCAAATTATGATTCCCACATGTGTTAGGTGACTCACATGGGCTGCTAAGATCTGATCATTGGAGTGTATATACTAATAGTACATACATCTAAAAGCTGTGTATTGTACGAGTACGAATACGGGTGCATACGAGTAGAATTGTTGATGAAACTGAACGAGGATGTAATTGTAAGCATTTTTGTTAAGTAGAAGTATTTTGATAAGTGTATTGAAGTCTTTCAAAAGTGTATAAATACATATTAAAACACTACATGTATATACATTTTAACTGAGTCGTTAAGTCATCGTTAGTCGTTACATGTAAGTGTTGTTTTGAAACCTTTAGGTTAACGATCTTGTTAAATGTTGTTAACCCAATGTTTATAATATCAAATGAGATTTTAAATTATTATATTATCATGATATTATCATGTATGAATATCTCTTAATATTATATATATACATTAAATGTCTTTACAACGATAATCGTTACATATATGTCTCGTTTAAAAATCATTAAGTTAGTAGTCTTGTTTTTACATATGTAGTTCATTGTTAATATACTTAATGATATGTTTACTTATCATAGTATCATGTTAACTATATATATATATCCATATATATGTCATCATATAGTTTTTACAAGTTTTAACGTTCTTGAATCACCGGTCAACTTGGGTGGTCAATTGTCTATATGAAACATATTTCAATTAATCAAGTCTTAACAAGTTTGATTGCTTAACATGTTGGAAACATTTAATCATGTAAATATCAATCTCAATTAATATATATAAACATGGAAAAGTTCGGGTTACTACAGTACCTACCCGTTAAATAAATTTCGTCCCGAAATTTTAAGCTGTTGAAGGTGTTGACGAATCTTCTGGAAATAGATGCGGGTATTTCTTCTTCATCTGATCTTCACGCTCCCAGGTGAACTCGGGTCCTCTACGAGCATTCCATCGAACCTTAACAATTGGTATCTTGTTTTGCTTAAGTCTTTTAACCTCACGATCCATTATTTCGACGGGTTCTTCGATGAATTGGAGTTTTTCGTTGATTTGGATTTCATCTAACGGAATAGTGAGATCTTCTTTAGCAAAAAATTTCTTCAAATTCGAGACGTGGAAAGTGTTATGTACAACCGCGAGTTGTTGAGGTAACTCAAGTCGGTAAGCTACTGGTCCGACACGATCAATAATCTTGAATGGTCCAATATACCTTGGATTTAATTTCCCTCGTTTACCAAATCGAACAACGCCTTTCCAAGGTGCAACTTTAAGCATGACCATCTCTCCAATTTCAAATTCTATATCTTTTCTTTTAATGTCAGCGTAGCTCTTTTGTCGACTTTGGGCGGTTTTCAACCGTTGTTGAATTTGGATGATCTTCTCGGTAGTTTCTTGTATAATCTCCGGACCCGTAATCTGTCTATCCCCCACTTCACTCCAACAAATCGGAGACCTGCACTTTCTACCATAAAGTGCTTCAAACGGCGCCATCTCAATGCTTGAATGGTAGCTGTTGTTGTAGGAAAATTCTGCTAACGGTAGATGTCGATCCCAACTGTTTCCGAAATCAATAACACATGCTCGTAGCATGTCTTCAAGCGTTTGTATCATCCTTTCGCTCTGCCCATCAGTTTGTGGATGATAGGCAGTACTCATGTCTAGACGAGTTCCTAATGCTTGCTGTAATGTCTGTCAGAATCTTGAAATAAATCTGCCATCCCTATCAGAGATAATAGAGATTGGTATTCCATGTCTGGAGATGACTTCCTTCAAATACAGTCGTGCTAACTTCTCCATCTTGTCATCTTCTCTTATTGGCAGGAAGTGTGCTGATTTGGTGAGACGATCAACTATTACCCAAATAGTATCAAAACCACTTGCAGTCCTTGGCAATTTAGTAATGAAATCCATGGTAATGTTTTCCCATTTCCATTCTGGGATTTCGGGTTGTTGAAGTAGACCTGATGGTTTCTGATGCTCAGCTTTGACCTTAGAACACGTCAAACATTCTCCTACATATTTAGCAACATCGGCTTTCATACCCGGCCACCAAAAATGTTTCTTGAGATCCTTGTACATCTTCCCCGTTCCAGGATGTATTGAGTATCTGGTTTTATGAGCTTCTCTAAGTACCATTTCTCTCATATCTCCAAATTTTGGTACCCAAATCCTTTCAGCCCTATACCGGGTTCCGTCTTTCCGAATATTAAGATGCTTCTCCGATCCTTTGGGTATTCCATCCTTTAAATTTCCCTCTTTAAAACTCCTTGTTGCGCCTCCTTTATTTGAGTAGTAAGGTTATTATGAATCATTATATTCATAGATTTTACTCGAATGGGTTCTCTGTCCTTCCTCCTCAAGGCATCGGCTACCACATTTGCCTTTCCCGGGTGGTAACGAATCTCAAAGTCGTAATCATTCAACAATTCAATCCACCTACGCTGCCTCATATTCAGTTGTTTCTGATTAAATATGTGTTGAAGATTTTTGTGGTCGGTATATATAATACTTTTGACCCCATATAAGTAGTGCCTCCAAGTCTTTAATGCAAAAACAACTGCGCCTAATTCCAAATCATGCGTCGTATAATTTTGTTCGTGAATCTTCAATTATCTAGACGCATAAGCAATCACCTTCGTTCGTTGCATTAATACACAACCGAGACCTTGCTTTGATGCGTCACAATAATTCACAAAATCATCATTCCCTTCAGGCAATGACAATATAGGTGCCGTAGTTAGCTTTTTCTTCAATAACTGAAACGCTTTCTCTTGTTCATCATTCCATTCAAATTTCTTCCCTTTATACGTTAATGCAGTCAAGGGTTTTGCTATTCTGGAAAAGTCTTGGATGAACCTTCTGTAGTAACCAGCTAGTCCTAAAAACTGGCGTATGTGTTTCGGAGTTTTCGGGGTTTCCCACTTTTCAACAGTTTCTATCTTTGCCGGATCCACCTTAATACCTTCTTTGTTCACTATGTGACCGAGGAATTGAACTTCTTCCAACCAAAATGCACACTTTGAAAACTTAGCGTACAATTCTTCCTTCCTCAATACTTCTAACACCTTTCTCAAATGTTCACCGTGTTCTTGGTCATTCTTTGAGTAAATAAGTATGTCATCAATGAATACAATGACAAACTTGTCAAGGTATGGTCCATACACTTGGTTCATAAGGTCCATGAACACAGCTGGTACATTAGTTAAACCAAACGGCATGACCATAAACTCGTAATAACCGTAACGTGTTCTGAAAGCAGTCTTTGGAATATCATCTTCTTTCACCCGCATTTGATGATACCCGGAACGTAAGTCAATCTTTGAATAAACAGACGAGCCTTGTAGTTGATCAAATAAGTCGTCGATTCTCGGTAGTGGGTAGCGGTTCTTGATGGTAAGTTTGTTCAACTCTCGGTAGTCGATACACAACCTGAATGTACCATCTTTCTTCTTGACAAACAAAACAGGAGCTCCCCACGGTGATGTGCTTGGTCGAATGAAACCACGCTTTAAAAGTTCTTGTAATTGGCTTTGCAGTTCTTTCATCTCGCTGGTTGCGAGTCTGTAAGGAGCACGATCTATTGGTGCAGCTCCTGGTACAAGATCTATTTGAAATTCAACGGATCGATGTGGGGGTAATCCCGATAATTCTTTCGGAAATACATCGGGAAATTCTTTTGTAATGGGAACATCATTGATGCTCTTTTCTTCAGTTTGTACTTTCTCGACGTGTGCTAGAACAGCATAGCAACCTTTTCTTATTCGTTTTTGTGCCTTCAAATTACTAATAAGATGTAGCTTCGTGTTGCCCTTTTCTCCGTACACCATTAAGGGTTTTCCTTTTTCTCGTATAATGCGAATTGCATTTTTGTAACAAACAATCTCTGCTTTCACTTCTTTCAACCAGTCCATACCGATTATCACATCAAAACTCCCTAACTCTACTGGTATCAAATCAATCTTAAATGTTTCACTAACCAGTTTAATTTCTCAATTCCGACATATATTATCTGCTGAAATTAATTTACCATTTGCTAATTCGAGTAAAAATTTACTATCCAAAGGCGTCAATGGACAACTTAATTTAGCACAAAAATCTCTACTCATATAGCTTCTATCCGCACCCGAATCAAATAAAACGTAAGCAGATTTATTGTCAATAAGAAACGTACCCGTAACAAGCTCCGGGTCTTCCTGTACCTCTGTCGCATTAATATTGAAAACTCTTCCGCGGCCTTGTCCATTCGTGTTCTCCTGGTTCGGGCAATTTCTAATAATGTGGCCCGGTTTTCCACATTTATAACAAACTACATTGGCATAACTTACTCTGACACTACTTGCTTCGCCATTACTCGTTTCGACACCATTTGTTCCTTTCGTTCTATTAACCCCTGGTCCGTAAACCTCACACTTCGCCGCGCTATGACCATTTCTTTTACACTTGTTGTAAAATTTGGTGCAGAACCCCGAGTGATACTTTTCACACCTTTGGCATAGCTGCTTCTGATTGTTGTTGTTGTTGCGGTTATTATTGTTGTTGGGATGATTGTTGTAGTTGCTGTTGTTGTTGTTGTTATTGGGCCATTTGTTGTAGTTGCGATTGATATTGCGATTGTTGGGATAATTGTTGCGATTATTGTTGTAATTGCTGTTGTTGTTGTATTGGTGATTCTTATCACCGTTTTCCTCCCACTTTCTTTTGACTTGCTTCACATTGGCCTCTTCAGCAGTCTGTTCTTTAATTCTTTCTTCAATCTGGTTCACTAGTTTGTGAGCCATTCTACATGCCTGTTGTATGGAGGCGGGCTCGTGTGAACTTATATCTTCTTGGATTCTTTCCAGTAATCCTTTCACAAACGCGTCGATCTTCTCTTCCTCATCTTCGAATGCTCCCGGACACAATAGGCACAATTCTGTGAATCGTCTTTCGTACGTGGTAATATCAAATCCTTGGGTTCATAACCCTCTAAGTTCTGTCTTGAGCTTATTGACCTCGGTTCTGGGATGGTACTTCTCGTTCATCAAGTGCTTGAATGCTGACCACGGTAGTGCGTACGCATCGTCTTGTCCCACTTGCTCTAGATAGGTATTCCACCATGTTAACGCAGAACCTGTGAAGGTATGCGTAGCGTACTTCACTTTGTCCTCTTCAGTACACTTACTTATGGCAAACACCGATTCGACCTTCTCGGTCCACCGTTTCAATCCGATCGGTCCTTCGGTTCCATCAAATTCCAAAGGTTTGCAGGCAGTGAATTCTTTGTAGGTGCATCCTACACGATTTCCTGTACTGCTAGATCTAATGTTAGTGTTGGTATGTAGCGCAGCCTGTACTGCGGCTATGTTTGAAGTTAGAAAAGTACAGAATTCCTCTTCATTCATATTCATGGTGTGTCGAGTAGTCGGTGCCATTTCCTTCAAAATAGTCAAATGGAACAAGTTAATCATACAGAATATTAAGAGTAGTTAATTGTATTTCGTAGCATAATATGAACTCATTTATAAAAGCTTTTTCTTCATATTAGCGTTTTATAAGTTTAAATTCGGGTAGTACCTACCCGTTAAGTTCATACTTAGTAGCTAATATACAATTCAACTACTACAATTCTATATGAAAAACTGATTATAATAATATTTCGCGTTCAAACTTTTACACAATATTTTACAAACTTACAATACCGCTTATTTTACATATAGCATGAAATATAGCACACAATAAATTTGATTCAAGATGGTTGTGAAGATAATTCTAGCTAGTACACAAGTCGTTCAGCAAAGGCAATAAAGACACGTAATTCATACGTCCAGAAACAAGTCATGCATTCTGGTTTTACTAGGATTACTTCCCATCCTTGGTCTTGTGGAACATAACCGTTATGGTCGTTGATAAGACAGCGTGTTGTAACGTCGTCAAAGGGACGAGGGTTACGTAATGTACAACAGTCCCGTAACAATCTAAATACCTCATTTCTTACCCCAATTACCGACTCCGTCACTTGTAGGAACGTTTTGTTTAATAGTTGTAGCCCGATGTTCTTGTTCTCACTTTGGTGAGAAGCGAACATTACTAATCCGTAAGCATAACATGCTTCTTTATGTTGCATGTTAGCCACTTTTTCTAAATCACGAAGTCCAATATTCGGATATATTGAGTCAAAATAATTTCTTAACCCATTGCGTAAAATAGCATTTGGGTTCCCCGCAATATATGCGTCAAAGTAAACACATCGTAACTTATAGATTTCCCAATGTGATATCCCCCATCTTTCGAACGAAAGCCTTTTATAAACCAAGGCATTCTTGGAATGTTCTTCGAATGTCTTACAAACTGATCTCGCCTTAAATAGTTGTGCCGAAGAATTCTGACCGACTCTAGACAAGATTTCATCAATCATGTCTCCGGGTAGGTCTCTTAAAATATTGGGTTGTCTATCCATTTTGTGTTTTTATACTGTAAAATAGACAAGAGTTAGATTCATAAAAAAAATACTTATTAATACAAGCAATTTTTACATATATCATAAAGCATAAGCACACTATATTACATATATTACACCACATGAATACAACTATCTTATTCCGACTCGCTTGTTTCTTCTTCTTCGGTTTTGGTTCGTTTTGCCAAGTTTCTAGGGATATATGATGTTCCCCTAATACGAGCCGTCGTTTTTCACATTGGTTTAGAAAAACCTGGTGGTTTAGAGGTTCCCGGGTCATTGTTACAACTTAAGGACTTCGGGGGTTGACGATACATATAAAGTTCATCGGGGTTGGAATTAGATTTCTCTATTTTTATGCCCTTTCCCTTATTATTTTCTTTTGCCTTTTTAAATTCAGTTGGGGTAATTTCTATAACATCATCGGAATTCTCGTCGGAATCCGATTCATCGGAGAATTGGTAATCCTCCCAATATTTTGCTTCCTTGGCGGAAACACCATTGATCATAATTAACCTTGGTCGGTTGGTTGAGGATTTTCTTTTACTTAACCGTTTTATTATTTCCCCCACCGGTTCTATTTCTTCATCCGGTTCTGATTCTTCTTCCGGTTCCGACTCTTCTTCCGGTTCCTCTTCGGGAACTTGTGAATCAGTCCACGAATCATTCCAATTTACATTTGACTCTTCATTATTATTAGGTGAGTCAATGGGACTTGTTCTAGAGGTAGACATCTATCACATAATATCAAACGCGTTAAGAGATTAATATATCACATAATATTCACATGTTAAAAATATATAGTTTCCAACAAAATTTGTTAAGCAATCATTTTTCAAGTAAATACGGTCGAAGTCCAGACTCACTAATGCATCCTAACAAACTCGATAAGACACACTAATGCAAAATTCTGGTTCTCTAAGACCAACGCTCGGATACCAACTGAAATGTCCCGTTCTTATTGATTAAAAACGTTCCATATTAATTGATTTCGTTGCGAGGTTTTGACCTCTATATGAGACGTTTTTCAAAGACTGCATTCATTTTAAAACAAACCATAACCTTTATTTCATCAATAAAGGTTTAAAAAACTTTACGTAGATTATCAAATAATGATAATCTAAAATATCCTGTTTACACACGACCATTACATAATGGTTTACAATACAAATATGTTACAACAAAATAAGTTTCTTGAATGCAGTTTTTACACAATATCATACAAGCATGGACTCCAAATCTCGTCCTTATTTATGTATGCGACAGCGGAAGCTCTTAATAATCACCTGAGAATAAACATGCTTAAAACGTCAACAAAAATGTTGGTGAGTTATAGGTTTAACCTATATATATCAAATCATAATAATAGACCACAAGGTTTCATATTTCAATACACATCCCATACATAGAGATAAAAATCATTCATATGGTGAACACCTGGTAACCGACATTAACAAGATGCATATATAAGAATATCCCCATCATTCCGGGACACCCTTCGGATATGATATAAATTTCGAAGTACTAAAGCATCCGGTACTTTGGATGGGGTTTGTTAGGCCCAATAGATCTATCTTTAGGATTCGCGTCAATTAGGTTGTCTGTTCCCTAATTCTTAGATTACCAGACTTAATAAAAAGGGGCATATTCGATTTCGATAATTCAACCATAGAATGTAGTTTCACGTACTTTTGTCTATTTTGTAAATCATTTATAAAACCTGCATGTATTCTCATCCTAAAAATATTAGATTTTAAAAGTGGGACTATAACTCACTTTCACAGATTTTTACTTCGTCGGGAAGTAAGACTTGGCCACTGGTTGATTCACGAACCTATAACAATATATACATATATATCAAAGTATGTTCAAAATATATTTACAACACTTTTAATATATTTTGATGTTTTAAGTTTATTAAGTCAGCTGTCCTCGTTAGTAACCCACAACTAGTTGTCCACAGTTAGATGTACAGAAATAAATCGATAAATATTATCTTGAATCAATCCACGACCCAGTGTATACGTATCTCAGTATTGATCACAACTCAAACTATATATATTTTGGAATCAACCTCAACCCTGTATAGCTAACTCCAACATTCACATATAGAGTGTCTATGGTTGTTCCGAAATATATATAGATGTGTCGACATGATAGGTCGAAATATTGTATACGTGTCTATGGTATCTCAAGATTACATAATATACAATACAAGTTGATTAAGTTATGGTTGGAATAGATTTGTTACCAATTTTCACGTAGCTAAAATGAGAAAAATTATCCAATCTTGTTTTACCCATAACTTCTTCATTTTAAATCCGTTTTGAGTGAATCAAATTGCTATGGTTTCATATTGAACTCTATTTTATGAATCTAAACAGAAAAATTATAGGTTTATAGTCGGAAAAATAAGTTACAAGTCATTTTTGTAAAGGTAGTCATTTCAGTCGAAAGAACGACGTCTAGATGACCATTTTAGAAAACATACTTCCACTTTGAGTTTAACCATAATTTTTGGATATAGTTTCATGTTCATAATAAAAATCATTTTCTCAGAATAACAACTTTTAAATCAAAGTTTATCATAGTTTTTAATTAACTAACCCAAAACAGCCCGCGGTGTTACTACGACGGCGTAAATCCGGTTTTACGGTGTTTTTCGTGTTTCCAGGTTTTAAATCATTAAGTTAGCGTATCATATAGATATAGAACATGTTTTTAGTTGATTTTAAAATTCAAGTTAGAAGGATTAACTTTTGTTTGCGAACAAGTTTAGAATTAACTAAACTATGTTCTAGTGATTACAAGTTTAAACCTTCGAATAAGATAGCTTTATATGTATGAATCGAATGATGTTATGAACATCATTACTAACTTAAGTTCCTTGGATAAAACTACTGTAAAAGAGAAAAATGGATCTAGCTTCAACGGATCCTTGGATGGCTCGAAGTTCTTGAAGCAGAATCATGACACGAAAACAAATTCAAGTAAGATCATCACTTGAAATAAGATTGTTATAGTTATAGAAATTGAACCAAAGTTTGAATATGATTATTACCTTGTATTAGAATGATAACCTACTGTAAGAAACAAAGTTTTCTTGAGGTTGGATGATCACCTTACAAGATTGGAAGTGAGCTAGCAAACTTGAAAGTATTCTTGATTTTATGTAACTAGAACTTGTAGAATTTATGAAGAACACTTAGAACTTGAAGATAGAACTTGAGAGAGATCAAATAGATGAAGAAAATTGAAGAATGAAAGTGTTTGTAGGTGTTTTTGGTCGTTGGTGTATGGATTAGATATAAAGGATATGTAATTTTGTTTTCATGTAAATAAGTCATGAATGATTACTCATATTTTTGTAATTTTATGAGATATTTCATGCTAGTTGCCAAATGATGGTTCCAACATGTGTTAGGTAACTCACATGGGCTGCTAAGAGCTAATCATTGGAGTGTATATACCAATAGTACATACATCTAAAAGCTGTGTATTGTACGAGTGCAAATACGGGTGCATACGAGTAGAATTGTTGATGAAACTGAACGAGGATGTAATTGTAAGAATTTTTGTTAAGTAGAAGTATTTTGATAAGTGTATTGAAGTCTTTCAAAAGTGTATAAATACATATTAAAACACTACATGTATATACATTTTAACTGAGTCGTTAAGTCATCGTTAGTCGTTACATGTAAGTGTTGTTTTGAAACCTTTAGGTTAACGATCTTGTTAAATGTTGTTAACCCAATGTTTATAATATCAAATGAGATTTTAAATTATTATATTATCATGATATTATCATGTATGAATATCTCTTAATATGATATATATACATTAAATGTCTTTACAACGATAATCGTTACATATATGTCTCGTTTAAAAATCATTAAGTTAGTAGTCTTGTTTTTACATATGTAGTTCATTGTTAATATACTTAATGATATGTTTACTTATCATAGTATCATGTTAACTATATATATATCCATATATATGTCATCATATAGTTTTTACAAGTTTTAACGTTCGTGAATCACCGGTCAACTTGGGTGGTCAATTGTCTATATGAAACATATCTCAATTAATCAAGTCTTAACAAGTTTGATTGCTTAACATGTTGGAAACATTTAATCATGTAAATATCAATCTCAATTAATATATATAAACATGGAAAAGTTCGGGTCACTACATTTAATGCTAGAGTTGCGGCCGCCGTTGCGGAGCAAATGAGTGCGTTTCGAGAAGAAATGGATAGGAAGTATTCCGAACTTCAAAGTAGTGGTGAAATGGAGCGTTGTCTTAAGAGCTTCATGAGGACTAAACCCCCGATGTATGATGGGAAACCGGATCCTTTGATAAGCACAACTTGGATCTCGGATGTCGAAGGGTGTTTTCGCACTATTGAATGCCCTCCTGAGAAAAAGACGAGACTCGCTACTAGTTTGTTGCGGGGTAGGGCGAAGGATTGGTTGGATGGTAAGATTGATCTTGTCGGTGGTGAAACGTTTATGGCTTTATCATGGGACGAATTTAAGGAGGAATTCTTCGAGGAGTTCCGGACTTCAGCCGATTTGTGGGAATTGCGTGATGAGTTGTGAAATTTGCGACAAGGATCTATGGATTTGAATACTCTCAAGACGACCTTTATGGCGAAGGCTCGTTTTTTCCAGGAGTATTTGGGGAATGATCGTTTGTTGATGGGGGATTTCTATCGGACCTTGAATGATGACTTGAAGAGTAAAATTAGCCGGGGTCAAGCGAAATCTTTTGCGGAATTATTCGACTTGGCTAGAGGTTTTGAGTCGTATTCACGATCAAAGAAGGGTGAACCTTCAAGTGAGAGAAGGGTCGTTTCGTATGGTGCTCCGAGTAAGAGGACTAAGAGTCCGAGTGTGAGCACGGGTGGTACACGGACGGGTATATTAGAATCTAGTGCGTCTAGGTGTTACAATTGTGGCGTGAGGGGTCACAAGTCTTGGGAATGTTCGGTACCAAAGGTTGATGGCATGGTGTGCTTCAATTGCCAAGAAGAAGGACACCGTAAGTCAGAATGTCCCAAGTTAGCGGGGACGGGGGTGGCAAGGAGACGTTAAGGTACGTTTCTTTTTAACAAATATGCCCTTTGATTATTTATTAAGTGCCATTTGAATTTGAACTGTTAAATGCCTTGTGTTGTGCATATTGCTGTTATGGGTGACGTTCCTAATAGAAGTACCCTATGGTGACATTTGGTTGTCGGGCGAAGGGCGTAAGACTTGGTGCAACCAAGCATTCCTTAGTATTTGGGAAATGTTTCTACCAAACCATGGAAATGGGTTTTGGTGTTCGATTGTTAAGCGCGTGTTCGCTTTCGTGTTTAAGTTGATGAACCATGAGGTTCGTTGGGTGGATTGGAACCCGAAAAAGATCGAGTGTTTGATCTCGATGTATGTTGGTAAAGAAGTCTACGTGACGCGACATTAGGTTCCTCTTTTATACCTACTAGCGTGGTGTTCGACTCCGATTGTATTGCGGTTACATTGTACTTAGGGTACCGAAGTGAAACCCTTAGGTACATGAGTGATCGGGTGAAATTTGACAAACTAAAGCAATTGGATGATTGCTAGGGTATGGTTTGGGTAATCGTGGTACACTTTTCGTTTGAAGTGTTTAAGGATTGCTCGAAATCTTCCGTGTGCTCAAGGTTGGAGCAAGATGTGGTGATGGGTCATGTGAACCCAATCGTTTGTAAAGTCTACCTTTGGTAGCATTGTACGGGTGTACGAGTTGTGGATATGGAACGTAGTTCCAAGTGGTAGAGTTGCACTCCCGCCCGAGGAAGTTTTAGTGTGAGATTTCGGATGATACTTTTGGTAGATCCAGAAAATGTTGTCGAGACCTAGTTTTGGTCGATTTGTGGTAGAGTACAATTTCGGATAAATTATACTTATGGTTTGAATTTGAATTATCACCGAGGTGGTAATGTGGTAAATCTCGTTGAGAGATAATGGACGTGTTTGGCGAGCAAGGTGAAATCCTTCGGTTAAGGGAGGTGTGTGTTGGATTCTCTTCTAGAGAATTATTGATTTGTACCTATGTTTGATATAGGTGGTTCTTGCTCGATTGTGTGGATGGTTAGTGGTATCTGTTAGGGTTCACTATAGTGTAGCAGAGCGCGATGTTACGCTACTCGTTGTTCGAGGCCAAAAGGGCGTTGATTGGTGAAGCATTACCTTTAGGGTCCGCTGACTTCATCATGGTTATTGATTGGTGAAGCATGACCTTTAGGGTCCGCTGACTTCATCATGGGAGTACGTGATTGGTGGAGCATGACTTTTGGGGTCCGCTGACTTCATCATGAGCGTGGTGTTATATCGGTGAAGCATGACCGTTGACGGGGTCCACTGACTTCATCCGGTGTTGAGATTGGTGAAGCATGATCTTCGGGTCCGCTGACTTCATCATGGTAGTGGATCGCGTGTTGTTTTGGATTCACGATGACGCGTGTGGTTTCGGTCATCTTATTGTGGAAGTGAGTCGCGTGTAGTTCGGATTCACAAATGACTCGTGTGGTTTCGATCATTGTATGGAGGAGTGAGTCTCGTGTAGTTCGGATTCACAAATGACTCATGTAGTTCGGTCATTCCTCTGGGATCGTGACTCTCATGTAGTTCGGATTCACTAAGGCGCGTGTAGTTTGGCCAATCCCGATTGTTGTTGTGGTGAAGGTAGTGAGTCGCGTGTAGTTCGGATTCACTAAGGCGCGTGTGTTTTCGGCCAGCCTTCGGGTTGTGTGATCTGTTGGTTGTTTTATACACCGATGGTGGGGTCGTAAGGACCATGTCGTGTGATCTATTGGTTATTTGATACACCAGTGGTGGGGTCGTAAGGACCATGTCGTGTGATCTATTGTTTGTTTGATACACCAATGGTGGGGTCGTAAGGACCATGTTGTGGGAACTATTGGTTGTTTTATACGCCGATGGTGGGGTCGTGAGGACCATGTTGTATGATTAGTGAGGCGATAGCCGTGTTTCGCTCACATGATGTTACGGGTGTGACGATAGTTGATTTTGTACACCTTGAGATTTGCATTTCCATAGTCGTTTTGGGCGCTATCGGTTTTAGCCGTTGGATTATGATGTTACGGTAGTTGCGTATTGGTTGTATTGCGCACTACAAGGGATGTTTAGTGATTGGTGTTATCCGTCAGGATTCGTTTGGTTCGTTCTTCATCGTTTCTGATTGTTGACCTTAGGTTGAGACTTGGTTGCTTTTAGCGTTGTACTCGGTAAGGGTACGCTAAGGGGTTGATATCTCGGTACGAGATTGGTTGAGTTTTCCCGATGCTAGGGAATGAGCATGGTTTTAGTGCTCGGATTGTGGATTTGATAAATCGCGGGTGACGATTTAGTTGTTAAAGGCAATTCAGTGGGAAGAATTGTTTAGGAAAGTCGGTTGGGACTTATGTTTGAGGACCGTGAAGTGTGGTCCGTTTGGTTAAGTGACGAGGATCACGAGGACGTGATCGAGTCTAAGTGGAGGAGAGTTGTAACACCCCGTTTTTCTCCGTACATGATTTATAGGTGTATTGTGTATGTACGATAGGCGTATGAAGGGTTCGGGACATGTTCGGGTGTTAAGGTCTTGTATGCAAGGAAATGAGTCAGACCACGTTGAACGTCGCGGCGCGACAAAGTAGGTCGCGGCGCGGCATTTAACTGGAACCCAGATCAGAAGCTTGATTAAAAATGATCCCAGACCTAGGCAAAGGTCGCGGCGCGACGATTAAGGCCGCGGCGCGGCATTCTGGGCAAACTGGTGCCGAATTTTTGTAATATTAAATGAGAAGCAAGGGTATTTTGGTCTTTTCATGTTTGAGCCAGATTTGAGGCTTTAACCTCATCCACTCATTAATTTTCTTTATTTTTTTTTTCCTTTTCTTTCCTATTTTCCTCTCAAAACTTAAAATCCTCAAGTAATTCAAGTGGGATTTTGGAAAGGAAGAAGCGGGTTTTGATCTTTGGCGTAGTTGACAAGTTTGTTCTCCTCGTTCTTAGCTACACGGTGATACTAGTGGTAAGATCTAACTCCGAATTTCGTTTTTGTGTTCATCATTCAAATTTAGGGCTTTTGATTGTATGACTCATAGATGGAACCCATTTAGTGGTTAATTGGAAATTAACACCAAGATTCGGGTTTATATATGTTAAAGGCGGGTTTTGGGTTGGTTAATGATTTAACCATGTTTAAGACTTGAGAATGGTGTGTAATCACTAGTATTAGTGATTATTGGTGCTTTGGAGACATTTAGGGTTCTTGTGGTTGACTAATTTTGACTAGAGTCAAAATTATGGTTTGTTGATGATTATGACCCGAATGTCGATTCGATGAGGTTTATAGACTTAAAATTGATTAAGTTGAAGTATATAACCGAGTTAAACTTGTTTTGGTGTCAAAACTTGTAAATGGTGAGATTTTGACCTTATGGGTCAAAATTAGGGTTTATGGGCGATTTTGAGAACGATAAGTGTTTAACACTTGGGTTTGGGTTTAATTGGCATGTTAGGGCCATTTTCACCCGTGTTAGTAATTATTAGATAGTTTGGGCGCGGTTTGTACTTGGAAGTGCATTTGGGTCAAATTTGCACTAAGTGTCAAATTGGGTTGGTTTGTAAATCCAATCTAAGTGTGTTGTTGAATTTGTGATAAAGGAATAGGTACTTTCCATTGACGAGTTGTGGATTACTTGGAAGCATTCATCAAGGCAACAAGGTGAGTGTTAATATCCTATATGCATATGTATGTGTAGGATGGGTGCGGGTCGGGTGAAGTGGTTCTCAGTCATAGAGCTCACTTCACATATAGGTGGATTGATGGACTTGTGTATAGGTCCAATTGGCACGTTTGTGCGTTTTGGTTGACCACCTTTGGCGAGGTACACGCTTGTGTGTACGTTATCACACGTGGTTGTGATTTGGATGTTATAACCCCAATGGCGAAGGGTTGATATTGTTGTGAAGTGGATGACCCCGATGTGGTGGATTTTATAATCCCGTGACCGTAGGTTTTGATGTTGAGAAGTGAATCCCGTGTAGTTCGGATTCACGATGACTCGTGTAGTTCGGTCATCTTATTGAGGTAGTAATCTCGTGTGGTTTCGGATTACTAAGGCTCGTGTAGTTCGGCCAATGATAATGCTAAAAATGAACATATATTTCATAGCATTATTCCTCAAGAAAGACAAGCTTTTAGTTGCAATTGTTCTATTTACAAGAGATATTCGTTTAAATAATAAAAGGTGAAGACAAAAGACAGATTCGACGAATTGAAGACGCAAACGACCAAAAAGCTCAAAAGTACAAAAGACAATCAAAAAGGTTCCAATTATTGATAAGAAACGTCTCGAAATCACAAGAGTACAAGATTCAAAACGCAAAGTACAAGATATTAAATTGTACGCGAGGACGTTCGAAAATCCGGAACCGGGACCAGAGTCAATTCTTAACGCTCGACGCAACGGACTAAAAATTACAAGTTAACTATATATATAAATATAATATAATATATAATTAATTATATTAATTATATATATATTATATATATATATTTAAAACCGTCGGCAGCAAGAAACTCCAAGGGAGTGAATTGTAAATACCCCTCCGCGACTCGCGGAGTTTTAAGGGTATTTGGCCGCGAGTCGCGGAGCCCCAAAAATCAAGTCTGGCTATAAATCAACCCGAATTCTGATCAAAATCATCATCAATTTTTCTTCTCATTCATACGTAAATATATTTATATTTATAATTTATATTTTAATTTTAATTATAATTCTAATAATAAGGGTATGTTAGCGAATGTTGTAAGGGTGTAAGTCGAAATTCTGTCCGTGTAACGCTACGCTATTTTTAATCATTGTAAGTTATGTTCAACCTTTTTATATTAATGTCTCGTAGCTAAGTTATTATTATGCTTATTTAAAACGAAGTAATCATGATGTTGGGCTAATTACTAAAATTGGGTAATTGGGCTTTGTACCATAATTGGGGTTTGGACAAAAGAACGACACTTGTGGAAACTAGACTATGGGCTATTAATGGGCTTTATATTTGTTTAACTAAATGAAAGTTTGTTAATGTTAATATAAAGATTTACAATTGGGCGTCCCTATAAACTACCATATACACTCGATCGGACACGATGGGCGGGGTATTTATATGTACGAATAATCGTTCATTTAACCGGACACGGGAATGGATTAATAGCCACTAGAATAATTAAAACAGGGGTGAAATTACATTCAAGGGTAATTGGTGTAATTGTTAACAAAGTAGTAAAACCTTGGTTTACACGCAGTCGATAACCTGGTGTATTCATTAAACAAAGTATTAAAACCTTGTTACAATTCGAATCCCCAATTAGTTGGAATATTTATCTTCGGGTATAATAATAATTTGACAAGGACACTTGCAATTTATATTTATGACTGATGGACTGTTATGGACAAAAACCAGACGGACATATTGAATAATCCAGGACAAAAGACAATTAACCCATGGGCATAAAACTAAAATCAACACGTCAAACATCATGATTACGGAAGTTTAAATAAGCATAATTCTTTTATTTCATATTTAATTTCCTTTATTTTATATTTAATTGCACTTCTAATTATCGCACTTTTATTTATTGTTATTTTATTTAATCGCACTTTTAATTATCGTACCTTTTAATTATCGCAATTTAATTTTATCGCATTTTTATTATTCGCAATTTCATTATCGTTATTTACTTTACGCTTTAATTTAAAGTCTTGTATTTATTTTATATTTTACATTAGGTTTTAACTGCGACTAAAGTTTTAAAATCGACAAACCGGTCATTAAACGGTAAAAACCCCCCCTTTATAATAATAATATTACCTATATATATATTTGTATTTTTATAAAAGTAAACTAATATAGCGTTGAGCTTTGTTTAAAGATTTCCCTGTGGAACGAACCGGACTTACTAAAAACTACACTACTGTACGATTAGGTACACTGCCTATAAGTGTTGTAGCAAGGTTTAAGTATATCCATTCTATAAATAAATAAATATCTTGTGTAAAATTGTATTGTATTTAATAGTATTTTCTGCTAAAATTTAATAGTATTTTATACTCCTCTGCTTTGACATCAAGTATTTTTGGCGCCGCTGCCGGGGAACTATCTTAAAAGCCGGAAGCGCAACGCTAATATAAAAAAAAAAAAAAAAAAAATTTAGTTACTTTTATTAAAAATTCGTTTTTGTAAAAATACGTTTTAAATATTCGAAAATATAAAAAGAAAAACAAAAATATAAGTATTTTTAGAATTTTGTTAAATATTTAAGTTTTATAAGTTTCTTTATTTTTATTCTAGTTTATAAAAATATAAGTTTTAATTTTAATATCTTTTATTTAATTAAAAAATAGAAAACAAAATAAAAAAAATAAAAAAATAAAAAGAAAAACGCGTAAAAACAAAAGCTGTCAACTGAATTCCTGAACCCCGCGACTTGCGGGGTTTTCCTCTTTATTTGCCGCGACTCGCGGAGACCTTCTGACACACGGACAAAAACCCTAATCACGGGTTATTTTTAATTATTATTATTATTAAAACCTAAATATTATTATTATTATTAATTTTAGTTTTATTTTTACTTTTTACTTTATATTTATGTATTTAGTATTAATTAAGTTTTTATTAAATTATAAAATTAGTAGTTTTATTAAATAAATAATATAAAATAATATTTTTATAAAAATTGTACTTTTTACCATTTTTTTGTATATTTTTATATTTTGTACCTTTTTAATCGTTGTAGCGTAACTTTTGTATTTTTAGCTCATATTTAATTTTAAACTTAGTTTTAGCTATAGTTATTTTTACTCCTAGATTTTTAGGCTTTGCCGTAGAATTCCTTAAGTGCTTTTTCTTTAGACTAAGATTTAGGTGCTTTAGAATTTTGCGACGCCTTTTTAAGTTTTAGTTTCTTTTTAAGTTATTTCCATTTGGGACTTAGTTTTTCCTGTAAGCTTTAATATTTTTAGACCTTTTACTATGTATCAATTATCATTCCAATTAGTAATTTCAATTTGCGATTATAATTTTAAGTTAGTTGTAGTAATAAGGTTAAATTAGTTAAGTATTTTTAAGTTTTTATAAGTTTCTTTTATTTTTCCGTCACCTTTTATTTTTCAACCATTTTTCTTTTTCGACCTTTTTCGACGAACTCTTTGTCTTTCTTACTTCTCGCTATTCTAGTTTTAGGACTTAGAATTTTTTTCTGCTTCTTATCTAAATTTCTAAAAATTACGAAAATTTATTTTAAGTGGTTAAATTGATAGACATCAAAATTTTCTGGTTCGTAGTAATAGTTGGATTTGTACGTGGACCGGGTTATTGGAGCCAAACAGTCCTCAATTATATTGAGACCAAACGAATCCTGCCCCTCTGCTGCATCTTTTGGCTATTCGAAACGTGGGCAAAATCAGAAAAGTCTATTAATTGGATAACTTATTATAATTTTTCTTTCCTTTTTAAAACTAATAAAATATTCAGTGAATGCACCGAGCAAGACGTTCACCACCTTTTGTACGTTCACCACCTGTAACTCGATCAAGACATCGTTTAACAAATATAACCGCCGTTGATTTTTCTTTAGAATCGTCATCCAGTCGACCAAGTACTTCAGTTCAAAATACCGATAATCCATTTTTTGAACCCAACCTCACAATTGAGAATCCAGAAAATATTCAGGAACGGTTCATAGATCCTGAACCATTAAACTTTCCTCCGGAACCACCAATCATTCAAACAGAGATTATTGAGGAACGAACCATTAAATCAGAATCATCTAGTGATACCGATTCAACAAATTCAATTATGGAGAATCTGGAACCTTTAAGTATGGAAGACCGAATGAGAGCTAAACGCACTGGCCAAGGTCACGCAATTACTCATCCAGACATTAATGCGCCAGATTATGAAATCAAAGGACAAATTCTACACATGGTGACTAATCAATGCCAATTTAGTGGTGCGCCGAAGGAAGATCCAAATGAACATCTACGTACCTTTAATAGGATCTGCACACTATTTAAAATACGAGAAGTGGAGGATGAACAAATATATCTCATGTTATTTCCCTGGACTTTAAAGGGAGAAGCCAAAGATTGGTTGGAATCGTTACCTGAAGGGGCGATCGATACATGGGATGTTTTAATTGATAAATTTCTTAAACAATTTTTTCCCGCATCTAAAGCCGTAAGACTTCAAGCAGAAATTGTTACGTTCACACAGAAACCAAATGAAACTCTATATGAGGCATGGACAAGATATGGAAAATTGTTAAGAGGATGTCCGCAACATGGTTTAGACACCTGCCAAATAGTACAAATATTCTACCAAGGATGCGACATCACTACAAGAAAAGACATAGATATAGCAGCTGGTGGTTCGATTATGAAGAAAACCGAAACTGATGCTTACAAAATTATTGATAATACTGCTTCCCACTCACATGAGTGGCACCAAGAAAAAGATATCATTAGATCATCTAAAGCAGCTAGAGCCGATTCTAGCCATGACTTAGATTCCATTTCCGCAAAGATAGATGCTTTCGAGAGACGAATGGAAAAGATGACTAAGGATATTCACTCAATACGAATTAGTTGTGAGCAGTGTGGAGGACCACATTTGACAAAAGATTGTCTAAGTATTGAATTAACAATGGAACAAAGAGAGAATATTTCATACATAAACCAAAGGCCTGGAAATAATTATCAGAATAATTATCAACCGCCAAGACCGATTTACAATCAAAACCAGAATTATAACCGAAATATTCCATACAATAACCAACAAGGTCCTAGCAATCAACAAGTATCCAATAATACTTATAATCAGCAAAGACCGAATTTTCAAAACAAACCACCACAACAAACCGATGATAAAAAGCCGAATTTAGAAGATATGATGACGAAGCTAGTTGAAACTCAAACGCAGTTTTTCACATCTCAAAAACAAACAAATGAACAAAATGCTCAAGCATTTAGAAATCAACAAGCTTCTATTCAAAATCTGGAATAAGAAGTAAGTAACCTAGCAAGGTTAATAGGTGAAAGAAAACCGGGAAGTCTACCGAGCGATACAAACGCTAACCCCCGGAATGAAACAGCTAAAGCTATTACCACAAGAAGTGGTACAACACTTAAACCACCTGAAATACCTGTAACTTCTGATGAAACTATTCCTACTCCACAAGAACCACAACCTGATCAAGATAAGGAAAAAGAACCAGTATTTGAAAAGATTAATGAAGATAACACAGTTAAGGATAAACCTTATGTTAAACCATACCAACCACCCCTTCCTTATCCGAGTAAAATGAAGAAGGAAAAACTTGAAGCCGAGCAATCCAAATTCTTGGATATGTTTAAACAAATAAATGTAAATCTTCCTTTCATTGATGTGATTTCAGGAATGCCAAGATATGCTAAATTCTTGAAAGATCTAATCACGAATAGAAAGAAAATGGAAGAACTCTCGGCTGTTACTATGAATGCTAATTGTTCAGCAGTGCTGTTGAATAAGATACCAGAAAAACTATCTGATCCAGGAAGTTTCACAATTCCATGTTTTCTGGGTAGTCTTAGTTCAATAGAAGCATTGGCTGATTTAGGTGCTAGTATAAATCTAATGCCGTATTCACTATACGCTAAACTAGACCTTGGAGAATTGAAACCAACAAGAATAAGCATACAACTAGCCGATAGATCAATAAAATATCCTAGAGGGATAATGGAGAACATGCTAGTTAAAGTTGGTACTTTAGTATTTCCAGTAGATTTTGTTGTTTTAGACATGGAAGAAGATTCTCAAGTTCCTCTCATATTAGGAAGACCATTCTTAAACACGGCTAAAGCAATGATAGACGTGTTCGGTAAGAAACTGACCCTAAGTATAGAGGATGAGAGTGTTACCTTTTCAGTGGATAGAGCCATGCAACAACCACAATCTGCAGATGATACATGTTATTATATTCAAACTATAGATGCACATGCGGAATTATTAGAAGAATTTCCAGAATTACAAGGAACAGGAGAATGTTCTTTAGGAGAAGGAAATGAACCAATTGATGAAGCTGAAATGTTAGCTACACTTATAGCTAATGGATATGAACCAACAACAGAAGAAATTCAAATGCTAAAAGAAGAAGACAGATATCGATATAAATCATCGATAGAAGAACCTCCGAAATTAGAGTTAAAGCCACTTCCAAACCATTTGGAATACGCTTATTTACATGGTGAATCTGAATTACCTGTAATAATATCGTCTTCTCTTACTGAAAATGAGAAATCACAACTCATTTCTGTGTTGAAAGCTCATAAACCAGCCATTGCATGGAAGATTCATGATATTAAAGGAATAAGTCCTTCGTATTGCACACATAAAATCCTTATGGAAGAAGGTCATAAAACGTATGTGCAACGCCAACGAAGACTAAATCCTAATATGCAAGATGTAGTTAAAAAAGAGATTATTAAACTGCTAGATGCAGGTTTGATATATCCAATTTCTGATAGTCCATGGGTAAGCCCAGTTCAATGCGTGCCTAAGAAGGGTGGCATGACTGTCATCACAAATGAGAAAAATGAGCTTATTCCTACTAGGACTGTAACAGGATGGCGTGTATGTATTGATTATAGAAAATTAAATGACGCCACCAGAAAAGATCACTTTCCCTTACCTTTCATAGATCAAATGTTGGAAAGATTAGCCGGAAATAGTTACTATTGTTTTCTAGATGGATTTTCCGGATATTTTCAAATTCCAATAGCACCCGAAGATCAAGAGAAAACCACATTCACGTGCCCTTATGGTACTTTTGCTTACAAACGCATGCCATTTGGACTTTGTAACGCCCCTGCAACCTTTCAAAGGTGTATGATGGCGATTTTTCATGACATGATAGAAGAATGCATGGAAGTATTCATGGATGACTTTTCAGTCTTCGGTGATACATTTAAATCATGTCTAGTTAACCTGGAACGAATGCTAATTAGATGCGAAAAATCAAATCTAGTACTTAATTGGGAAAAATGCCATTTTATGGTTAAAGAAGGCATCGTTCTTGGACATAAAATTTCAAAAGAAGGAATTGAAGTGGATAGAGCTAAAGTAGATGTAATTGCTAAACTTCCACATCCCACCAATGTTAGAGGAGTTAGGAGTTTTCTAGGGCATGCCGGTTTTTACCGACGTTTCATAAAAGATTTTTCTAAAATTGCCACTCCTATGAATAAACTCCTGGAAAAGGATGCGCCATTCATCTTTTCAGATGAATGTATCAAATCTTTTAATATTCTTAAAGAAAAACTCACTAATGCACCGATCATGATAACACCAAATTGGAATCTACCATTTGAACTAATGTGCGATGCAAGTGATTTTGCAATGGGAGCCGTTTTAGGACAAAGGATTGAAAAACGATTTCAACCTATATATTATGCTAGTAAGACATTACAAGGAGCACAAACGAACTATACAACTACTGAAAAAGAACTCCTTGCTATTGTCTTTGCTTTTGACAAATTTCGATCATATCTCGTTCTAGCAAAAACGGTGGTCTATACAGACCATTCTGCTCTTAGATACCTATTTTCAAAACAAGATGCTAAACCAAGATTAATCCGTTGGATCTTACTCTTACAAGAGTTTGATATTGAAATCCGAGATAAAAAAGGAGCAGAAAATCTCGCCGCTGATCATCTTTCTCGTCTTGAAAATCCCGAATTAGAAGTTCTAAATGAATCGGCCATACAAGACAACTTTCCTGATGAATATCTATTGAAGATAGATTATAAAGAAATCCCATGGTTTGCAGACTATGCAAACTACTTAGTTTGTGGATTCCTTGAAAAAGGATTATCGTACCAAAGACGAAAGAAATTCTTCAGTGATATAAAACACTATTTCTGGGAAGATCCACATCTGTTTAAAAGTTGTCCCGATGGAATAATACGCCGATGTGTATTTGGAGATGAAGCTAGTAAAATTTTAAACCATTGTCACACAGGACCAACAGGAGGGCATTATGGGCCTCAACTAACAGCAAGAAAAGTTTATGAAGCTGGATTCTATTGGCCTACAATTTACAAAGACGCACACCTTCTTTGCAAATCCTGTGATGCATGTCAAAGGGCCGGAAAAATAAGTCAACGTGATGAAATGCCACAAAATGTCATCCAAGTATGTGAAGTATTTGACATTTGGGGTATTGACTTTATGGGTCCATTTCCAAAATCTCATAATAATCTATATATACTCGTAGCCATTGATTATGTATCTAAATGGGCGGAAGCACAAGCTCTCCCAACTAACGATGCACGAGTTGTAGTCAACTTTTTAAAACGTCTTTTTGCAAGGTTTGGAACACCGAAAGCTTTAATAAGTGATCGGGGTACTCATTTCTGTAATAATCAACTTGAGAAAGTTCTTAAAAGATATGGAGTAACTCATAAAATCTCCACCGCATATCATCCACAAACAAGTGGACAAGTTGAAAATACAAACCGAGCTTTAAAACGTATTCTAGAGAAAACCGTAGGATCAAATCCGAAGGAATGGTCCATTAAATTGGAGGATGCACTCTGGGCTTTTAGAACAGCCTACAAAACTCCAATTGGAACCACACCTTTTAGACTTGTTTATGGAAAAGCATGTCATCTTCCAGTAGAAATTGAACACAAAGCATTTTGGGCTTTGAAGACATGTAACCTTGATTTACATGAAGCTGGACGTCTACGATTAAGTCAACTAAACGAATTAGAAGAATTAAGACATGAAGCATACGAAAATTCGTTAATCTATAAAGAAAGAACGAAGAAATGGCATGATAAAAGAATCAGAAGTTCAAAAGAATTTAAAGAAGGAGACAGAGTTCTTCTTTTCAATTCACGATTCAAGCTATTTCCTGGAAAATTGAAATCAAGATGGTCTGGACCATTCATAGTCAAAAGAGTTTTCCCATACGGAACGATAGAATTAATAAATTCAAATGGGATTGAATTTAAAGTTAATGGTCACAGAGTTAAACATTACATACATGGTCCGATGGAAGTCGACAACGAAGTTACTCACAATTTCAATACCACAGCTAACTAAGTGTGGGGAGAATCAAGTCTTTAAAGGATAATATGTATTTCTGTTAGAGTTAGATTGTCTGTTTTCGTGTAGTTCTCGAAAATGGAACACGTATGGTCTTTCCCTAGCAGACCCTAAAGAACTAGTCTTCTCCCCCCATTCTGAATTTTTATTTTTTTTAGGTTTTTACAAAATGAAGACTGCCTGTGAACTAAACCATGGTCTAATGCTACACGCTTTGATCACTAAACGTAATAATGACATACTCCCGAGTGAAATAGTAACAGTAATCAGAGAAAGAATGGACGGAGTTAGAAAAGGATCCAGATGCGAAGATAATAAGTTACAATTTGGTAAAGGAATATCAAAATCCGCAGCGAAAAGAAGAGCACGACACCTAGAAAAATGTCACAAATGCGGAAAATGGTCACATGGAGGTAAATGTTCAAATAATCAAACCTATTCAAATACCGAATTTGTTACTTTATGCAGAGACGGACCGTTCATATGTTTAGAAGAAAAGACAATGAATGCTCGAGGTTACGCCTATGCAGCCATGGAAAACCAATTAAACCGACTATCTTATGAATATAATAGATCATATAACTAAGAAATCTATTTCACAGGTATGTCTGTACAGTTTTTATTTTTATTTTTATTTTTAACCTTTTGATAATAAACGCTAATTTGTTCGCTAAAAAGTATTAAATTGGTATTGAATAAAATTAGGTTTGGCAACCGAAATTATTGATATCATTCAAAAATTTATTACATCACTGCGAAATTTAACGTTTATTCTTAAGGTATAAATATCTTTAATCAATCAACCCAAAATATTTCAAAAATTCGTCATGAGTTAAATTAGGTCTTGGAACCGAAATTACTTTACCGAAAAGAGGGGCGCATATTTTTGATAATATTTGATTGATTAAAGTGGGATAAAAAGACAAAAAGATTTTTAATTTTATTTTTACTATGTTTTTAAAATTAATATTTAAACCTTAAATTAATATTGTAAATTTTGTAAAAACAATATATTTAAAATTGTAAATATTTGAAAAATTAATATAAGTTTGGTTTGAATTTAAAATATGAATTTTTAAATTAAGTTTGGTGTGAATTTTTAATTTTTAAAATATTAATTTTTAATTTTATGCATTTCAAATTTTAAGTTTGGTGTGAATTTTTTAATTTTTAATTTTGAATTTTATATTTATGTTGTGTGAATTTAAAAACAAAAATTTACTTTATCTCATTAAGTTAAGAATATGATTTTTAAAATTCGTCGTAAGTTGAAGACTAGGTCTTTGAACCGAAATTGCTTTACCCGAGGGAGGGACGAGAACTTTTATTATCATTATTTTTAATCTTATTGATTTAAAGTATGCAAAAACATTAAAAAACCCAAAAATCTTAGCTTTTAAAACAATCGCTACAAAAAGACAAATTTTAAAATTTTGTCGAGGGACGGACTAGGACATCGATCCGAAACGACCTCGTCCTAAATAACAAGGGAAACAAAATTTTAAAATTAATTTCTTAATTGTTTTATAAGTTAAAGATTATAAAAAAAAAAAAAAAAAAAAAAAAAAAAAAAGGGTAAACTCCGCGACTCGCGGAGTTTGCAGTGCAAACCTCCGCGACTCGCGGAGGGACAAAATTACAGAAAAAAAATAAAACTAGCTGCACGATCAGTTCACTCCCACAAACAAAAACACAGCAAAAATACTGCGAAAACACCCCGAAAAAACCCGAAAATCACCTCCAAAAATCTCAATTTTTAACCGTTAATCACCAAATTTTTTGCTAAAATCATGTTGAGAAGGATGATATCTAGGAACTACTCAAGAAAAACGGTAAATTTCTACACCTAAACACCATTTAATTCGAATTTTAGTGTTCTTGAGCTATTTTTCCCCAATTTGATTTTGATGCTTTTTAGTGTAATTAGACTTAAATTGTTTATGTATTATGCTTGTATAACCTAGATTGATGCTGTTTAACATGATTAGAAGCCTTAAACTTCAAATTTTGAATAATCTAGGGTTTGTGTTCTTGAGCAATTTGGGGCTTTTTGATATAAACAGGTTATGGCCGATTTTTGTCATGAATTATTGCTAAATTGAGTAGTGTAACATGTCTAGGTAGTTAAATGATCCAAACTTTGAGCCTAAACATGATTTTGAGAATTAAAGTGGACTTTTTCAAGTCCAAAATTCATGAACTTGATCTTTGAAAGATAATGCCATTTGAGACTTGTTTATTTGCTAGTAATGATTATTTTGACATGTTATTTGAGTTGAATGCTTATGAACTTGGCGAAAATTTTCGTATATGCTTATTTGAAAAAGTGTAGATTTGATAAAAATGTGAAAATAAGCTTAAGTTTGATATAAATTGATAATGTCATTGTAATTATTTTGATTGATGATTTTGCTGACACTAATGCATATTTGGATGCACAAAATTTGTGTTTGATGTGTTTTGCAGAATGAAAGGGGTGAATCTTCATCCCAAGCCCGCCATGCTCCTGCTGAGAACTTGGAACAACAGGAGGTAGATAACTACTACAAGCAGGATGTACCTCATCCAGTCATGACCTTTTCAGATATGCACTTGGAACAGTTGCACCCGAACCTGCGATTTGACAGACTTTGGATAGATTATCCAAAATATCAACGGGGTTTGCATACTCTTCACTCTAAGGTTGTTGAGGTACCGAGGGTCATAGAATGGGGACCCTTGGAAGCTGTAGAATTGGCCGGGCCAATTAGGGAATTACTGGTACAGAGGTATGGTAATTCTACTTTTAATGACTGGATATGTTTATTCACCATACGCAGACCTGTATATAAAGTATGGTGTGAAGAGTTGTTATGTAGTATAGAGTTGAATGATCGGGTAGCTAGTTTAACCGATCGTTCTTTTATTAGATTTTTGTTAGGCGGTTCGATGCGCCACATGTCTTTACTGGACATGGCTCAGGCTTTACGTATATATACGCCTGAGGAATTAGCGTCTGCCGATTGTAGAGGATTGATACTAAACGGTAGGAAAATAGATGAAAATTTTGATACACACGGTGTGTGGAGTCAAATGACAAGCCATCACCGTTTCAAAGGAGGAAACTACTCTTATTTGGATATAGATAGAGCCGAATTAAGAGTAATACATAGGTTTTTAGCTAATTCGATTACACAAAGGGGTAAAAACAAAGAAAAGGTAAATGAACAAGATTTGTTTTACCATATGTGTATTCGAGACCCACACAGCGCTGTAAGTATACCATATTGTGTGGGTTATTATTTATCAGCTATGGTTCGGGGGATGCGTCCACATAGCATAATAGGGGGTGGTATTTTTATTACTTTGATTGGTGAATATCTCGGTGTGGACATAAGTCGTGGGGGATTATTAGTAGAAGAGCCGGAACCCCGCGACACTATAGGTTTAAATGTATACCATGGTGCGAAAGTTTTGAAGCGGCGAAATAACGCCGCAGTACGATACAATGGTAGACATCCACAGGTAGAGAGAAACCAGGAACAAGGTAATGTAGGAGGGGGGAATGTGATGCAAGAAATGAATAGGTTTATAGCTTCTCAGGAATACGAAAATGCTAGACAGAGAGCATTTGAAGATTGGCAAGTTCATCAGAACCAGATCATAGCGCATTGCCAACATATAGGTAGAAACTATATTCCTACACCGAAACCCGTCTTCCCTCCTTGGTCGATAGAGATGCAGCCACCATATCCTACGTATGACCCTGCCGAAGCATTCTATAGCACTTATGGTTATGCGTGGAACCCCTATTGGTACCAATATCATCCTTAGTTTACTTATTTTATTTTTTATTATTTTGTAATTTGTAATTATTGATACATTTAATATTTTTGTTAATATTGTAATCATTTTTATAATTTCTAACTTTTATTCTTAGATTTTAATAATTTTTGAATGTGGGGTAATAAACCAAACTTCAAAAATATGTATATATGTTTGCAGTTTATCTTATGTACACAACAGGGTAAAACAACGCATTTTCAAAGACTGGCATTAAGTTCAGCAAAAGCAACTAATTTTGACGACAAGATGCAAAATATATGTGAAATAACAACAAGACGGAATGAACAAATGATGTGCACCATTTATCATTCAGCAAACAAACGCCAATATATTTGGAAACTTTGGTAAAAATTTAATCATTTTCACACAAATCACCCTCAATAATTTAAATTGTTACTGATTTCTTGCAAATGAGGGCATTGCAAGATCTTAAGTGTGGGAAGGGGTTAAATTCTTTCGGATTTTAAAATTTTTATATTAAACACTTGGTTACCATTAAAAATACTAGTAAAGCAGTAGTTGTATTAGAATCTAGTGCTCTCTGATAAAAAAGAACAGCCCTGGTCTTATATACTGACTACCCAATTCTAGTAAAATTTTTCAAAATTTTCAATTAAATGAATTCAAAATCATGTTTATACATATTTATGAACGATAAAACTAGGTTTTAACACCGAAATTATTGTTACCTCGGAAAGGACATAAATTGAGAAACAAACTAAAATGTTAAAATTCATTTAAAATGGAATAGAGGACGATAAAAAGAAAAATAAAAAGCCAAGTGTGGGAAAATTTACCAAGTTATTTTAAACATATGTCACATATATTTGTAACAAATAACTGAAAATACTTTTGCTTTGGACTAAACTAAACTGTTTTACCCAATGAAAGAAAAGAAGAGATGGATCTACACGATGAATCAATTCCATCATTAAAAGGAAGTAAAGTCTTCCGAAAAAGACACGCGCTTCTTGATTTAGGTCATGAAGTTGTCGTCCAGACCAGCTGTAGGTTGACGAAAAATCTAGAAAAGTCATCTCTAAAATCAGCAGGAAATCCACGGACCTCAGCATTAAACAGGGTCGCCAAGTGGTCAGATTTATCCTAACCATGAGAAGGATTTATCTCGTACAATGGGGAGGCACCGTGCAAATTAGCTGGATAAGACTAATGAATCAGATCCCCAGAAAGGATAATCTCCTTAAAGATTAAAAATCAGCTTTTAAGACTGATATTACTCAATCCTTGAGATTGACCTTAAAGATTGAGAATTACAAACTCATGGAATTCAATGATATCTAAACTCGAGCTTAAACGAGAAAATATTTTGATCAAAATTATAAACCGATTTGTTTTCTGAAAACCCTATTTTCAATGCGTTCATTACCATTAAACGTAAAATCCTAGGAATTCACCTGGAATTCAGTAGGTCACCTGAACTAAATCGGGTGTCAACCGTAAGAACGGTGGTTGCATAGCATGGTCAAAGACAGGACCTTGTGCCAGACCGAAAAATTATAAGGGTGAGCTTTTACTATTGCTCCTACCAAGGATAGTAATTGCGTCCGACACGTTATAGACCATAATCAAAAGCATGTCACGGGACATTGCCTTAAACAGTTGCTTGTTCAACGCTTTCCTTTACAACCGGACGGTAGTTTGCCGAAAGGTAATATACGGAACAAGTAAACTGGACGTGTTGCTTTCCAAATACAAGGTTAGCAAGTGGGTGACACAAAACCGCAAGTTTTGAGCTAAAATTTTCAAATCTGAAACCCACCAAACCCACAAAAATATTTTGCAAACACTGGTAAAGGGTTATTCCGGAAAACTTATCTAGGGTAAAAACTAGATTTAATTTTCAAAAGATCAAATGTTTTCATAAAGATCCAATTTCCTTAATGGATCTAAATTTTTATAGTCATGTGGGACTGTAAACCATATCGTTACTACCATTGTTTATACCGCCGTATAGAAATCACTTATGTACAAAGTGTGAAGAATAAAGAAGTGATTCTAGTATTTCAAGACGATATTGCTTGAGGACAAGCAACGCTCAAGTGTGGGAATATTTGATAATGCTAAAAATGAACATATATTTCATAGCATTATTCCTCAAGAAAGACAAGCTTTTAGTTGCAATTGTTCTATTTACAAGAGATATTCGTTTAAATAATAAAAGGTGAAGACAAAAGACAGATTCGACGAATTGAAGACGCAAACGACCAAAAAGCTCAAAAGTACAAAAGACAATCAAAAAGGTTCCAATTATTGATAAGAAACGTCTCGAAATCACAAGAGTACAAGATTCAAAACGCAAAGTACAAGATATTAAATTGTACGCGAGGACGTTCGAAAATCCGGAACCGGGACCAGAGTCAATTCTTAACGCTCGACGCAACGGACTAAAAATTACAAGTTAACTATATATATAAATATAATATAATATATAATTAATTATATTAATTATATATATATTATATATATATATTTAAAACCGTCGGCAGCAAGAAACTCCAAGGGAGTGAATTGTAAATACCCCTCCGCGACTCGCGGAGTTTTAAGGGTATTTGGCCGCGACTCGCGGAGCCCCAAAAATCAAGTCTGGCTATAAATCAACCCGAATTCTGATCAAAATCATCATCAATTTTTCTTCTCATTCATACGTAAATATATTTATATTTATAATTTATATTTTAATTTTAATTATAATTCTAATAATAAGGGTATGTTAGCGAATGTTGTAAGGGTGTAAGTCGAAATTCTGTCCGTGTAACGCTACGCTATTTTTAATCATTGTAAGTTATGTTCAACCTTTTTATATTAATGTCTCGTAGCTAAGTTATTATTATGCTTATTTAAAACGAAGTAATCATGATGTTGGGCTAATTACTAAAATTGGGTAATTGGGCTTTGTACCATAATTGGGGTTTGGACAAAAGAACGACACTTGTGGAAACTAGACTATGGGCTATTAATGGGCTTTATATTTGTTTAACTAAATGAAAGTTTGTTAATGTTAATATAAAGATTTACAATTGAGCGTCCCTATAAACTACCATATACACTCGATCGGACACGATGGGCGGGGTATTTATATGTACGAATAATCGTTCATTTAACCGGACACGGGAATGGATTAATAGCCACTAGAATAATTAAAACAGGGGTGAAATTACATTCAAGGGTAATTGGTGTAATTGTTAACAAAGTAGTAAAACCTTGGTTTACACGCAGTCGATAACCTGGTGTATTCATTAAACAAAGTATTAAAACCTTGTTACAATTCGAATCCCCAATTAGTTGGAATATTTATCTTCGGGTATAATAATAATTTGACAAGGACACTTGCAATTTATATTTATGACTGATGGACTGTTATGGACAAAAACCAGACGGACATATTGAATAATCCAGGACAAAAGACAATTAACCCATGGGCATAAAACTAAAATCAACACGTCAAACATCATGATTACGGAAGTTTAAATAAGCATAATTCTTTTATTTCATATTTAATTTCCTTTATTTTATATTTAATTGCACTTCTAATTATCGCACTTTTATTTATTGTTATTTTATTTAATCGCACTTTTAATTATCGTACCTTTTAATTATCGCAATTTAATTTTATCGCATTTTTATTATTCGCAATTTCATTATCGTTATTTACTTTACGCTTTAATTTAAAGTCTTGTATTTATTTTATATTTTACATTAGGTTTTAACTGCGACTAAAGTTTTAAAATCGACAAACCGGTCATTAAACGGTAAAAACCCCCCCTTTATAATAATAATATTACCTATATATATATTTGTATTTTTATAAAAGTAAACTAATATAGCGTTGAGCTTTGTTTAAAGATTTCCCTGTGGAACGAACCGGACTTACTAAAAACTACACTACTGTACGATTAGGTACACTGCCTATAAGTGTTGTAGCAAGGTTTAAGTATATCCATTCTATAAATAAATAAATATCTTGTGTAAAATTGTATTGTATTTAATAGTATTTTCTGCTAAAATTTAATAGTATTTTATACTCCTCTGCTTTGACATCAGCCAACCTCAATGTTGTGAAGATAGTAATCTCGTGTGGGTTCGGATTACTAAGGTTCGTGTAGCTGGGCCAATCTTCAATGTGGCGTTTGGTATTCGGCAATGGGTTAAGGGGTTAACCTTATTCGTTTTATATTGTTATATATATTAATGTAATGTTGTGTTGTAGCTAACCCTCCGGGTGTAGCTTTTTGGCGTTGTTCACATCGTCGTTGGTGAACTTATACTTTGTTGATATATTTAGCTTGTTGCTTAGAGATCGTACGGTATGCTTAGTGTAGTTGCCTTATACATGGATGCTTCGGTATGCGGTATTTGATATTTGTGTGGCGTGTCCATTTTATACATATATATGTATGTAGTATATTATCATTCACTAAGCGTTAGCTTACCCTCTCGTTGTTGATATTTTTATAGGTTCGCATGCTTGGCGGCTCGGGTAAGCTTGTGGATTAGAGATCTTGGCTAGGTTGCTTAGAAGACCTTGCTTTTGTATTCGATTAGGATTTGGGTAGCGTAGTCCCAAATCACCATGCTCGATTTTTATTGGAAACTAAACTAGTTGGGTCGTGTATGTCCGTTTGGACAATTAATCAATGTATTAAATGTTTTAAGGTTTATTAAACCTTCTATTGTATTAAAGATGTTTATGGAAACACAATTGGGACCTAAAGTGTTATTTAAAGCGTATTAAAAGGAAAAAAATTTATGGGCCGGTTTTAATACGGGTCGGGATGTTTCAAGTGGTATCAGAGCATGGTCTAAGGGATTTAGGCTACTTGAGATAGGTGCCTAGACTTAGACTTTTGTGTGTGCTTATTTGCTGCGGGACTTGTAGGTGAACGGGTCGGATAGGGACTTGGTTAGTGCCTTAGCGTGTAGGTAAACTAACTAGGATTGTGGTTTGTGTTGTGATGTTATATTCTTGCGTATGTTTATATCGTGTAGAATTTTTGTTGGTGTTGTTTATATCATCAAGCGAGGCGGTCGTGGTACTAACGAGTCGATACGGCGTGTATGTGTAATAAGGACTTGCAAACCTTATTACGGGTGCAAATCGTGTCTAGCAAGTGATGTACGACGAGTGTTTAGCAAGATGGGGCGGTATTGTGTGTGTGCTTTATACGTTCGTGATCTAATCGCTTTGCATTCCTTAGAATGGCGACGGGAAACAGGATCAAGATGAACGATTTGGAGTTTAACGCTAGAGTTGCGGCCGCCGTTACGGAGCAAATGAGTGCGTTTCAAGAAGAAATGGATAGGAAGTATTCCGAACTTCAAAGTAGTGGTGAAATGGAGCGTTGTCTTAAGAGCTTCATGAGGACTAAACCCCCGATGTATGACGGGAAACCGGATCCTTTGATAAGCACAACTTGGATCTCGAATGTCGAAGGGTGTTTTCGCACTATTGAATGCCCTCCCGAGAAAAAGACGAGACTCGCTACTAGTTTGTTGCGGGGTAGGCGAAGGATTGGTTGGATGGTAAGATTGATCTTGTCGGTGGTGAAACGTTTATGGCTTTATCATGGGACGAATTTAAGGAGGAATTCTTCGAGGAGTTCCGGACTTCAGCCGATTTGTGGGAATTGCGTAACGAGTTGCGAAATTTGCGACAAGGATCTATGGATTTGAATACTCTCAAGATGACCTTTATGGCGAAGGCTCATTTTTGCCCGGAGTATTTGGGGAATGATCGTTTGTTGATGAGGGATTTCTATCGGACCTTGAATGATGACTTGAAGAGTAAAATTAGCCGGGGTCAAGCGAAATCTTTTGCGGAATTATTCGACTTGGCTAGAGGTTTTGAGTCGTATTCACGATCAAAGAAGGGTGATCCTTCAAGTGAGAGAAGGGTTGTTTGGTATGGTGCTCCGAGTAAGAGGACTAAGAGTCCGAGTGTGAGCACGGGTGGAACACAGACGGGTATATTGGAATCTAGTGCGTCTAGGTGTTACAATTGTGGCGTGAGGGGTCACAAGTCTTGGGAATGTTCGGTACCAAAGGGTGATGGCATGGTGTGCTTCAATTGCCAAGAAGAAGGACACCGTAAGTCAGAATGTCCCAAGTTAGCGGGGACGGGGGCAGCAAGGAGACGTTAAGGTACGTTTCTTTTTAACAAATATGCCCTTTGATTATTTATTAAGTGCCGTTTGAGTTTGAACTGTTAAATGCCTTGTGTTGTGCATATTACTGTTATGGGTGACGTTCCTAATGGAAGTACCCTATGGTGACATTTGGTTGTCGGGCGAAGGGCGTAAGACTTGGTGCAACCAAGCATTCCTTAGTATTTGGGAAATGTTTCTACCAAACCATGGAAATGGGTTTTGGTGTTCGATTGTTAAGCGTGTGTTTGCTTTCGTGTTGAAGTTGATGAACCATGAGGTTCGTTGGGTGAATTGGAACCCGAAAAAGATCGAGTGTTTGATCTCGATGTATGTTGGTAAAGGAGTCTACGTGACGCGACATTAGGTGCCTCTTTTATACCTACTAGCGTGGTGTTCGACTCCGATTGTGTTGCGGTTACATTGTACTTAGGGTACCGAAGTGAAACCCTTAGGTACATGAGTGATCGGGTGAAATTTGACGAACTAAAGCAATTGGATGATTGCTAGTGTATGGTTTGGGTAATCGTAGTACATTTTTCGTTCGAAGTGTTTAAGGATTGATCGAAATCTTCCGTGTGCTCAAGGTTGGAGCAAGATGTGGTGATGGGTCGTGTGAACCCAACCGTTTGTAAAGTCTACCTTTGGTAGCATTGTACGTGTGTACGAGTTGTGGATATGGAACGTAGTTCCAAGTGGTAGAGTTGCACTCCCACCCGAGAAAGTTTTAGTGTGAGATTTCGGATGATGCTTTTGGTAGATCCGGAAAATGTTGTCGAGACCTAGTTTTGGTCGATTTGTGGTAGAGTACAATTTCGGATAAATTGTACTTATGGTTTGAATTTGAATTATCACCGAGGTGGTAATGTGGTAAATCTCGTTGAGAGATAATGGACGTGTTTGGCGAGCAAGGTGAAATCCTTCGGTTAAGGGAGGTGTGTGTTGGATTCTCTTCTAGAGAATTATTGATTTGTACCTATGTTTGATATAGGTGGTTCTTGCTCGATTGTGTGGATGGTTAGTGGTATCTGTTAGGGTTCACTATAGTGTAGCAGAGCGCGATGTTACGCTACTCGTTGTTCGAGGCCAAAAGGGCGTTGATTGGTGAAGCATTACCTTTAGGGTCCGCTGACTTCATCATGGTTATTGATTGGTGAAGCATGACCTTTAGGGTCCGCTGACTTCATCATGGGAGTACGTGATTGGTGGAGCATGACTTTTGGGGTCCGCTGACTTCATCATGAGCGTGGTGTTATATCGGTGAAGCATGACCGTTGACGGGGTCCACTGACTTCATCCGGTGTTGAGATTGGTGAAGCATGATCTTCGGGTCCGCTGACTTCATCATGGTAGTGGATCGCGTGTGGTTTCGGATTCACGATGACGCGTGTGGTTTCGGTCATCTTATTGTGGAAGTGAGTCGCGTGTAGTTCGGATTCACAAATGACTCGTGTGGTTTCGGTCATTGTATGGAGGAGTGAGTCTCGTGTAGTTCGGATTCAAAAATGACTCGTGTAGTTCGGTCATTCCTCTGGGATAGTGACTCTCGTGTAGTTCGGATTCACTAAGGCGCGTGTAGTTCGGCCAATCCCGATTGTTGTTGTGGTGAAGGTAGTGAGTCGTGTGTAGTTCGGATTCACTAAGGCGCGTGTGTTTTCGGCCAGCCTTCGAGTTGTGTGATCTGTCGGTTGTTTTATACACCGATGGTGGGGTCGTAAGGACCATGTCGTGTGATCTATTGGTTGTTTGATACACCAGTGGTGGGGTCGTAAGGACCATGTCGTGTGATATATTGTTTGTTTAATACACCAATGGTGGGGTCGTAAGGACCATGTTGTGGGAACTATCGGTTGTTTTATACGCCGATGGTGGGGTCGTGAGGACCATGTTGTATGATTAGTGAGGCGATAGCCGTGTTTCGCTCACATGATGTTACGGGTGTGACGATAGTTGATTTTGTAAACCTTGAGATTTGCGTTTCCATAGTCGTTTTGGCGCTATCGGTTTTAGCCGTTGGATTATGATGTTACGGTAGTTGCGTATTGGTCGTATTGCGCACTACAAGGGATGTTTAGTGATTGGTGTTATCCGTCAGGATTCGTTTGGCTCGATCTTCATCGTTTCGGATTGTTGACCTTAGGTTGAGACTTGGTTGCTTTTAGTGTTGTACTCGGTAAGGGTACGCTAAGGGGTTGATATCTCGGTAAATATGGAGTTTCGAATAAATATAATGTTCTAAACAAGAAAGAACGTATTAGCACGATTTGATTTATCTAATTACCAGAATCACTGAGAATAGAACTATCAAGAATATATTTTCTAGTTATGTTCAGAAGTTAATCAGAATGAAAGAGTTATGTAACATGGTACGTGATGACGGTATGATCTGTGAATCATCACGTTCCATTAGAAACTCAGCATGACTTACTGTAATATAATCACGTTGATCAGGTGTCATTATATTTTACTAACTCATACATCAATTTCCAACACTACTTCAAAATCATTCATGATTCAAACTCGAATTTTAAAGAAATTTAGAAACTAAAGTAGTTTCCTTTATGATGTAATATAGATAGCACGAAGAGATAAATAATTTCAGACGAGAATATTTATGAAAATATCCTCAGAAATATCGAAGATCTTTATGATGATATTTTGGAATTTCCAAGTTCGAAGGTTGATGAAGAAAAATTTTCCGCAAGATTTTAACATGACTTCGGAGCAAGATATTCTCTAAAGATTTCAACGGATCCAGAATTACCTGGATTCTTTAAATATAGGGTATGGTCCTTGTATTTGTCCTTGGTCTCCTTCGTGGTTAGCTCAATCCATTTTCGAGTTCCAACTTTTCTGAGCTTTTCCAACATACTATTCTTTATCATCAAACTTCCGATGATTAAGGTCATTTACGGTTGCCTACAGTCTTCTGCTGCTTCATTCAGCTTTTTTTTCTTTTCTTCAAAGTTCAATGTATTGATTCGTAGGCTGGGTGCTTTTCAAAATTTCAGAATTGAAGATCGTAATTCTAGAAGATAATTGTTACATGTATACATATAACTATTGATGTAGAAAGGCTACGAGATTCGAAATACTGATTGCTGATTCTCGGTAATTGCTATGGCAAATATTGTTACAGGATATAGATGAATACATGATGGGGTTTCAATGAATATAATGATTTTTCGAAAAGTCCAAATTCATTGAAGTTGCTGGTAAGTTTACTGCTAATGTGGTGGAATATAAACGGTTCCCCGGTAACGATGACGACAGACAAACTTATATATCGAGGTTATAATAAGGCTAATTTGAATGGAAGTCGAAGTTGATTTGCTAAAGCTATGACAAAATTGGCTAATTTGAAAAAGAGTTGAAATGTTATTTTCGGTATTAACAATGCCAAAGGAGCTAGAACAGACACGTGTTAAATGTTTACACAGGTTCCGAGTGTTTTCAGGTGCATAACTATATGCATCAATCTCTTCTTCCGTAGATGAAGTGCGGTTGGTTCATCCTATCGATTGAAGTGTTTTCAAGAATTGTGAAAGCTTTGAATCGCATATTGTAATCGTCAAGATACAAATGAGGTTTAAGATGAAATCAAGTGGAAAACTTGAAGAAATGTTTAGTTTCATATGTTATAATCAATATTTTAATTCATTTTAATTGTCCAATGTTTTTAGTCCACAGTTTGCAGTCCACAATTAGTAATTTAACAATTCATATATAGTTTAATATATTATATTCGAATTAATTAATACATGTCGTGACCCGTTATATACATGTCTCAGACTCGATCACAACTCAAAGTATATATATTATTTGAGAATCAACCTCAACCCTGTATAGCGAACTCGATCATTATAGCATATAGAGTGTCTATGGTTATTCCAAATAATATATATAGATGCGTCGATATGATATGTCAAAACCTTGTATACGTGTCTCGATATTTAAATGCGTAAATAACAGTATTTAAATGACGATAAATAAAGTGCGTAAATTAAATAACAGAAATTAAATGACGATAAATAAAATTGCGAGAATTAAAATTGCGATAAAATAAATTGCGATAATTAAATTGCGATAAATAAATTGCGATAATTAAAATGTAATACGGAATTAACAGTCAGCTAGGAACAGTTAGCTAGGATTTCGTTAGCGTGGATTCTTAACAAAATTTCTCATAGTTAATTTGTTTGTTTCTAACAAATTTTATTTTGTCCATCGTTTTCTTCATTATGCCACTTGTTGGATTCTGATAGATCAAAATCCAAATATGAAATTGAATGGAAATGGTTATTCTGTGGTGAACGGATACGTATATCTGTGGATGTAAATAGGATAGTAAATGACCGTTGAATCAGATTCGAAGAATGTACAGTGTAACTTATTAATGTGAAATCTTAAATATTCCTCGGGTATTACCTACCCGTTAAAATATTTTCATCATTAACAGTTTGTACAAAAGAATTTTTAATTACAATCTTTATGAAAATATATATACATATATATTTTCTTCAGATGTAATAAGGGATTTAATGAGTTAATATGATATTAAACTCATTTGATTTACTGTTAGAATAAGAATATATGATCTCTAAAACATTAGAGATTACATAATCGCCATGTCGAACGAAGATAAATGATGTAGAACGTCATGTAGAACGAAGATAATTGAGGCAGGGCATCATGTAGTATGATGATTATGCTGGAGGTACAGAATGTGAATTTGAGACGTGTAGTGTTGAGGCTTGTGCTGCGGATGCTGTTGTTGGTGGTACTGGTGTTGCCGGTGCTGCTGTTGAAGCTGGTAAGTTTTGCACCATGTTTTTCTAAATTGATTACTCGAGCGCGAAGCTCGTTGACTTCTTCCATTATTCCGGGATGATTGTCGGTTCGAATGAGCGGATGAATAAGATCTAGAATTTTAGATAGAATATAATCGTGGCGAGATACTCTAGAAATGAGTGTGAAAATGGTGTTTTGGATAGGTTCACCGGTAAGTGCATCAGGTTCTTCACCAAGAGGTGAATTCGGTTGGTGGAAGGGATCACCTTCTTCTTGCCTCCAATGATTAAGTAGGCTACGAACCCATCAGATGAATTGAGGATGGCTGATTGGTTGATTCATTTCATTTACACTGCTTTCAGAGCTTAGGTGAATATCCATGTCAGAATAGCTGTCGGAATAACTATCGGAATAGCTATCGAAATCTGAGGGACTCGAACTAGTTGAGGGATTCATCTCGTACGATCAGATGAAGGATTTTCGATAAGAAATAGATTATAGAATGTAGATTAGTACCCTGCAATACATAATTTACATATGCATATATAATACTAAAGTTCCATAAGTTACGGAGGAATCTACAGAAGTTATCAGGCAAAGGTAACAATAACAGATAAGCTAAGATATGAATTTATCTATACACTGTCTATGCAATAGAGGCAGTAAGATGTGTCTAGACTTTAAGGATGGTAAGCAAGTAATTTTCGACACGAAGTGATAAGCAAAACTTTTGACATGCAGACACGGTCGAAGTCCAGACTCATTAATGCATCCTAACAACTACTAGTTAGGCACACTAATGCAAGACCTGGTTCGCTAAGACCACCGCTCTGATACCACCTATAACGACCCGTCCTAATCCATCTAGACGAATACATTACATTTGATTACATCCCGAGGTACTTGACCTCTATATGATACATTTTACAAACATTGCATTCGTTTTTAAAAGACAAACTTTCATTACATCGACAGTTGATGGCATGCATACCATTTCATAATATCCACTATCCAACTATAATTGAATTAATAATAATCTTGATGAACTCAATGACTCGAATGCAACGTCTTTCGAAATATGCCATGAATGATTCCAATTAAGATCTCTAAAATAAGCAAATGCACAGCTGAAGATTGCTTTCATACCTGAGAATAAACATGCTTTAAAGTGTCAACCAAAAGGTTAGTGAGTTCATTAGTTTATAATAAATAATCATTTCATAATTTTAATAGACCACAAGATTTCATATTTCCATTTCTCATAAACATACGTCCCATGCATAGAGACAAAAATCATTCATATGGATTGAATACCTGGTAACCGACATTAACAAGATGCATATAAGAATATCCCCTATCATTCCGAAAAATCCTTCGGACATGATAAAACAACATCGAAGTACTAAAGCATCCGGTACTTTGGATGGGGTTCGTTAGGCCTAATAGATCTATCTTTAGGATTCGCGTCAATTAGTAAATCGGTTTACTAATTCTTAGGTTACCAAGCAAAAGGGGCATATTCGGTTTCGATCATTCACCCATATAATGTAGTTTCAATTACTTGTGTCTATTTCGTAAAACATTTATAAAAGCAGCGCATGTATTCTCAGTCCCAAAAATATATATTGCAAAAGCATTTAAAAAGGGAGTAATGAAACTCACAATACTGTATTTTGTAGTAAAAATACATATGACGACATTGAACAACTGAACAATGCAGGGTTGGCCTCGGATTCACGAACCTATATCATTTATATATTTATTAAAACATGTAATCGTAATCGAGCAAATTTATATATATTATTATTAATAATATACTTGTTATATTATATGTTATATAGATTTAGATAGTTTAATATATTTAATTTATATACCTTATATATTTATTATTTATCATTCTTTTATATGTTAATAATAAAAATCTATATTAGAGTTTATATATGATAACAATATATATTGATACATTATATATATATATATATATATATATATATATATATGTATATATATATATATATATATATATAGTTTAGTTAATATCATTTTAATAATAAAAATATATTGATATGTAATATTAATATTATTGCAGTGTATCTTTATATAAAAATATTTACTTGTAATAATACTAAAAATGGTAAGAGTGATAGTCATAATATTGATAGTAATATTACTGATAATAATATTAATTTTAATGATGTTTATCTTAATAAAGATATTAACTTTAATAATAACGTTAATTATAGTAAGAATAATAGTTTTTATAAAAGTGATAAATTCCCTTAATAATATGATGATGATGATAATAATAATAATAGTGTTAATAATAATAATAATCAAATTTATCCTAAACTTCATGTTTAGTTTCTAAACCTATCTCTATAGTTCCTATAACTTTTTGTTATAACCTCATTCATAATTTTTGTTCTGTCAACTTTTATTATAAATTTTATAATATAAATGTTATTAATGTGTTCATAATCCTGTTAATAATAATAACAATAATAATACTAGTAATGATAATGTTAGTAATGATAATACTAATAGTTTTTAAATGATAATAATAGTACCAATGATAATACTAATAATAATGATAATAATCTTATTAATCACATTACTACGAATTATACTATATTAATAATAATAATAATAATAATAATAATAATAATAATAATAATAATAATAATAATAATAATAATAATAATAATAATAATAATAATAATAATAATAATAATACTTATAACTATGATACTAATAATAATAATTGTAACACTAATAATAATAATAACAATAACAATAATAATCATAATCATAATAATAATAATAATAGTAATAATAATAAACGTAATAATAACTAATAATAATAATGATAGGAATAAAAATTAAGTGTATACCCTTAAAAGCTTTGGGTAAAAAGAAATGCTCCAGACAAGACTCGAACCCGAGACCTCTCGCTAACCTGACAACCCATCTAACCATTCGTCCAGTATGTTTCATTCAGAAATAACCCACACAGAAAAATATATAGCACGTATTATGTCCTGACTTCTTCTTCTCCCCATACTTGTTCGACCAGAGGCATTCAGGAATCACAAAATTGAGTTCATTGATTAATTTAAAACTTGATATCCAATAAATACACACTCACTTGTGATTAATAGCTTTTAAAAAAAATAAAAAAAAACAAAAAAAAAACCCCATTTGTTGCTGCTCGTCGCTGATATACTTTAAAAAAAATTGATTTTGATTTTCGATAACGTTTTAGATCAAACTCATAACATAAAATAGATTGTAATCCACTCCATGAAACTATTGATATCATTAATCTCAGTCAATTCGCAACAACAAACTCGAATTTCTTCAAGAACGATTTGGTTGACTTTTATTTCAAAAACCTTTGACTTCGAAATTCGACTTCAATTTAAGGAATTAGAATAAGAGATTTTCCAGATAGTTTAAACTATAGATTCCTAACAACACTGCATTTCCAGATTTTGAAGTAGGATTCAAATTCAATTTATGAGCAAAAGTAGTACGTATAGAGGTTATCGAAAGAGAAAAAAAAATATTGATTAAAGTATCAATTTGATTCTGAAAAAGAATAGATGTAACTGATATAGAGAGGGACGATAACAATTGATTGTTGTTTGTATTGATGATTGAGTCGACCAATGCTCACGAGCAGATAGGAAAAAGAAACAGAAAACAAAGATAATATAGATATCAAGTATGTATATATATCTGCATTATATTATATATTTATGTATTTATATATATAGATTATGATTAATCTTTTAATAAATATAATAATAATAATAATATCCTTAATATTTTATCTAGTAGTAATACAAGTATAATATTAATAATAACATTAATACTAATAATAATAATAATTTATAATAATAATAATTTTTAATGAAAATAGTAATAATAATATTTAATAATATTACTAATATTACTCATATAACTAAAATTACACTTTACTACTAGTGACAATAATAATATTAACAAATCAATTATAAAAATTTCAGTATTATAATTTTAATGTTATTGATATTAATATTAATAATAATAATGAACGTAGTAATAATCATATAATAATTATAATTAAACTGGTAATTACATTTAATATCTTTATATTACAATTTACATCCTATACTATATGACTACATCTATTGAATATTTATTGTTTATATATTTTATAAATATTTCAATATAGAGATCTTTTATATCTATAACTATATAGATTTATATTAATATCATATATATATATATATATATATATATATATATATATATATATATATATATATATATATATATATATATATATATATATATATATTATTTATTTATTTATTTATTTTAATAACAACTTAATTATTTTATTTATTTTTACTATACTTTATTTATATATAGTTATGTTGTAAATAATAATTATTATAATATTCTATTTTTATTTTATTTTACATAATTCGTTTTAATAACAACAACATATAATGTTTCAAATTATATTTCCAATTATTATTTATATATATATATAATCACACATAAGTATTTACAAATAGTGGTTCGTGAATCGTCGGGAGTGGTCAAAGGTTAACTGAATCCATGTAAACAAATTCAGAAATTTTAAGACTCGGTTTAACAGACTTTGCTTATCGTGTCGAAATTATATAGTGATCAAGTTTAAATTTGGTCGAAAATTTTCGGGTCGTCACAGAAAAAAATTAACGATTTTTTTTAAAAGTTGAATTTTTCCACGTCAGCACAGACTGACTGCCACGTCAGCACAGACTGAGCCACGTGTCAGTCTGTGCTGACATGACAGTCAGTCTAGCTGATGTGGCAGTCATCCTGATGACGTGGCATGCTGACATGGAATTTAAAAATAATTTCGAAATATTTTTTTTCCAGAAAAAAAATTTCATGGATTTTTTTTCAAAGAATAGGTGCATATGTTAGGTGCATGTACATTAATATGTGAGTTCTCTAGGTTCTCTCCCTACCCAAATTCTCCATGGATCCTCACCCTATATATATATATATATATATATATATATATATATATATATATATATATATATATATATATATATATATATATATATATATATATATATATATATATATATATATATATATATATATATAGGGATGAATAAATATAAGAACTCTTCATATTTTCATATTATAGTAGTTTAAAGTCAAAGAAACTACCATTAATTAATAAATATGAGAACTTTTTGTAATTTCATGTTAATCAATATCTATATCTATATAAATCTACATATTGACTCCCAGAAAATTAAATATGTCTATTTACCCATATAATATAATAGACTGATAAAAATGTTAAAAATGATTATATTAAAAAAGTAAAAAAATAAAATAAAAAACATATTAAATTAAAACATCATAAAATTTATTTAAGTAATTAATATAAACAATTAATATAAACCTTTCATCTTCTAAGTAATGTAAGTTTTTTTTACCTATAAATATGTGATCTCCATTCCATTTTTCCATATCAATCATACAAAAAGCACAACATTATACTAATGTGGTATTCTTGATTGTTTTTAAGATGGAAAGAAGAAGAAATGATATATAGATTATTATATAGTAGATATAGTGCATGATATATATATATATATATATATATTAAATAAAATATATGTTTGTTTGTTTTTGTAGGTATCGAAGAAACACCAATTTCAAAATATTATACACCGCGGAAAAAGGCTAGAAAAAACGTGGTTGACTCTATGTTGGATCGATTCGTCCGAAGATTCTCTTTTTAATGTTAATATTATGTTTATGATATTATGATCATAATATTATATATTTGTATAACTTACATGATTAATAAATAAGATTTGTATTATGATTATAATTCATAATTATAATTATGAATATGATTACAATCATTATTTTTATTATTATTAAATTTAGTTATAATTCTATTTTTTATACATGTAAATATATAGATAATGTTTATCTAATTAATTTATATAAATAATTATATATATATATATATATATATATATATATATATATATATATATATATATATGCAATGATATTATTATGACTATAACTCATAATTATAATTATGAATGATTATAATTATAATTAATAATAATCATATTATTTTATTACTATTATATTTTAGTTATAATTCATACAACTATGATTATTATAAGTGTAACGTGTTTTATAGATGTAAATATATAGATAATGTTTATTTAATATATATATATATATATATATATATATATATATATATGCAACGATATTATTATGACTATAATTCATAATTATAATTATGAATATGATTATGATTAATCATAATAATTATTATTTTTATTATTATTATATATTTTAGCTATAATTTATATAAGAATGATTATTATAGGTGTAATATTTTTTATAAATGTAAATATATAGATTATGTGTATATATATATATATATATATATATATATATATATATATATATATATTTATATATGCAACGATATCTATCATCAATGTAAATATGGAAAATGAAAAGTTTGAAGCTATTGTTATTATTTATGTTATAGCTTAATTTTAAATTTATAAAAAAATTATGATAAGAAAAATGAAAAGATTGAAAGTAATCATATAATTTACGAGATATAAATTTTACATATTATGAATGAATGTTTGAAATTAAATTTAAATAAACAAAATAAAAAAAATAACATTTATTGAAAAATTTATAACGTTTATTACTCTTGGTGGTGTTACATATCTTTATTATAATAGTTAATTTCATATCTATTGTTATTCAATGTTTTGAACCTCCAATTTTATGCTATTCACAACTTTTATATTGTGTAGTGTACTAATACGTAACTGTTCATGTTTATATTTAGAAGTTTTTTTTTATGTACTCCAATTATTATGTAATTACTTATTGTCATATATGAAGTTATAAAGAGAGACTTTCAAAAATTTAATGGTAAAGTGTAAAGCTAATATATATTTTAATATTATGAATCGTATTACAATAAGTTTTATAATGTATTTTGGCATCATATGTTAACTCATTTGACCATCTTTCGTAGTACATATGACCCGAATGTGCAGATATCCGTAGTGGCAAACAAAACATATGCACAAAAATTCTACTTGACCACTTGCATAATGGAACCAACATCGACTTTATCTTCAAGGTTACTTCAAGTGTCATACACAAACCGTAAACATATTCGTGCAACGCACGAACATTGCAACTAGTTATAATTATAAAGAGGGTATGAGCCCATTTATTTTGACTAAATTTTCCAAAAACATTGAAGCCCACAACTTCCAGGCTTCCAACGTATCTTCCCCCAATCAAACAAAATGGGTATGACTTCTTTAATTCACTTTTCGAAATACCAAAGTGTGTTGGTAGTTAAGGTTACACTTTATTTCATTAAATGTGATTCTTATGTTTAACTTTGAATATCAATGATTTACGAGAGTATGAATCGCTAACGTTATCTTAGAGGTTTTATGTTTAGTTAATAAACTTAATAATAAACAGTGAAGAAACAGTGACCCTTTGTTTTGTCACTTGTGAAACTACGAAAGCAATATGGAACAAAGTTCTTGGATGGTGTAGCCAATGTGCTCGTTCATAGGAGGGTTTCCTCGTTTACCGAAAAAAAAAGGTTCTTGGATGGTGGAATATCTCCTACAATGCATTCTTATCAATTGAAGATCTGTTTGATCTATCCATCCCGGGTTTTAACACGCATTGCAAATCTATTTGGGAAGGGATTTCGTAGATAACAGCATATTTCATTTGGAAGAATAGAAATGCTAATGTTTTCGATAAAAAGATCCGAAGCACTGAGGCGACACTTAAGGAAATTCAAGTTCGTGGATTCAAGTGAATAAAAGCTAGGTCCAAAACGTTGTTCCTCGAGTGGGGTCAATGGGTAAACGTCACAATTTCGATACTCATTCCTGATCCACCTTGATGATTCAACCATATATGTGATTTCATATGACAATTAACTTGAGCCTGTGGCCACATCAACTTGTCTTGATACCGGCAATTATGTGTTGTGTTGTACGCCTTTGGCTAACTTTTTTTTTTTTTTTTTTAACAGCTAGGAATTTTATAAAAAAACTAGCAAGAAGCTAGAGCATTACAAACATAGTAGAGGATTTTGTAACCAAATATTTCAATTAAGATTAGCTTTCTTATAACGAGACGAAAGCCAATCAAAAGAGGAAAGAACAATAGAATCAATAATCTGGCACTTCTTAAATTTATACGGGTCAAATATATTGCCATTTATGTAGCGCCAAATAGACCACAATGTAGCAAAGCAAATGACTTCGAGAATAATACGGTCCGTGGGCCTGTGATGCGAGGAAATAACCCACTGCCACAATTCATCAAATTGTTGCCATTTAGGATAGCAGTATCACAATCAAAAAAGACATGTTGCATATCTTCAATATTAAGAGAACAAGAGGAGCATAAGACTCATTGGCTAACTGTTTGCTATTGGTTTGTGAAACTTATATATACTCTACATATATAGTGTGTGATATAATAAAACTCATTGCCTTTTCTTAAAAAAAATATGGTGTATAATTAATTACTAGCTACTGCTTGTATGATTGTATTGTGTGTATTTATAGAACAAAAACTTGTTAGGTTGACCAGAATAAAATGAATAATAAGTAGCAAAAATTATCGTGAGGCTGATTGTACATAATTCAACACTTATCTACAGTAGTTTCTATTAAAATCATATATGATATGTCATTATTAGACTAATTCTTTTAGTAAAAAAAAAACTGAAAAATAAAAGAAAAAAATCTAAGCATGGTGGGTGATGTCATTAATATAAATAATTTTGAATTAAAATTAAATCTTATTAATTAATTATTATTATTAAATCTTATCAATAATTATTTTAATTATTAAAATTAGAATATTTTGAATTATTTTAATTAATTATTTTGAATTGAGTATGAGAAGGTATAAAAGCTAAGCAGAAGGAAACTAATTCTAAATTTATGTTTTAATTTACACTTTTAAAATAAAAAAATAACCAATATTATATTTTATGATTGTATGTGGATTGTTTAATATGCATTTTAGGTGTTTAATGAAATGTTAAGCTGACGAGTTTCTTAGTCGGATTCTGTGGTTCCACAAGTCATTAAACTAAATGACTTTAGCATTTACGCTCACTTAATACCTAAAACATATCATTAAACTGTTTCGTTTAAACAAATCTGTGGTTTCACGGGTCATTTCACTAGTAATTAACTTAATCACTAAATTAACTAGAATGATTTCATATAATTGGGGCTAACTTAAGACCCTTCATATAATTGGGGCTAAGTTAAATTAATCATCTAAACTACTTGTAATTGGGCTTGGGCCAATGGATCAGGAGCCCTAACCGGTTTTGAGCAGTCATATACGTAAACCAAATGTTTTGAAATAGAGAATAATTCGTACAGTACATCACCCATTTATTTTGTACCCCACTATACATATTTTATGATATTGTACCGTATAATACTCTAATACGCGTTTAATGATGTACCAAAAAATAAGGATGTATGTATCATCACCCTTTTATAATGTCCGGTGATTTTGGCACGAATTAATCTACGTGATAATTAATAGAGAAATTATAAAATTATAAAAATAAATCTGTTTCTTTTTGACCGGTGAATACACTTTCTTAAGTGAGAATTAATTGAGAAATGATAAAAGGATAAATCTCTCTCTCTCTCTCTCTCTCTCTCTCTCTCTCTCTCTCTCTCTCTCTCTCTCTATATATATATATATATATATATATATATATATATATATATATATATATATATATATATATATATATATATATATATATATAACTGTTGTTACAACTGAGAGAAGTTTCACAAGTTTCCTTGAAACAATTTTTTAATTAATGATTAGCTTTACAAATAAACACTGTAAGGTGTATATATAGCCTTCCTAACACACCCCTTCTAATTTTATACTTAGCACTTAAACTAACACACGCTGACTTATTTGACTAATTGAGGATGACTAACAAATTTTTTTTTTTTTTTTTTTACTACCAGAAATGACCTTAAGATACTACTTCCGTATATGTTAATTTTGGAAAATAATCTTTCACCGGTGAAATAGAGATGTAAGGAAGATCATCAACAAAAGCGTCCCAATTGAATTATCATCACAGTAGCATCATCATTGAACCCTCGAGAGGCCGAAAGCTCGACCAACTTTTTGCAAGCCGAAACGGGCTCTAACTTGTCGTCGCCTACACAAAAAGGTGTAGCTAAATCGATTGCTTCTTGATTGCTCACTTTGTCCCATAATCCATCCGAAGCCAAGATCAAAAACTCAAATTCAGGCACAATCCTTACAACTTTTGATTCGGGTTCAGCCGTTATCCATTGCTTAAGACTTCCATCACCAAACCCTCTTGAGAGTGCAAGCGATTCAAGAACTCTAGGAACAAAATGACTATAATCAACAAACCCACCCTGCGAATCAACCATGCTTACATTTTAATAATCACTAATTATTTAATAGATTTTCCTAACGACGACTTTTAGAGTTGTCATTAATTTATTTAAAATCCTTATACTCAATATGTAACTGATATGTACGATGATTTTAAGCACGTTTATCAAATAACCTAGGATATATGAATTGAACCACATTGTGTCAAACTTATATATCTTGTTATATATAAATGCTTACGTGTGACTCGATTCTTATCTTTTCATCATGTCTTGAAGGCCGATGATAAGAGGTAAGGGGAGTGGCAACCCCGGCAACGCTTAGCACCACACGACAATCACCCGCGTTTGATACAATGAGATTGCCATTTCTAATAATGGCGGTCACACAACAAGCTCCATTATCATCATTTTGAGTTAAACATTGTGTATCTGTATTTATGTAACCTTGTTTAATTGCTTCTATTATATTGAAACAACCAAACCCGTATTCAACCGGATAATTTTTTTTTTTATAGTAACGATCATTACGTGCTATTGGAATGATATAAACCATTCCATACAACCCATTAAAATGTACAACAAGTTTAATGTTTACAAAAGGCACTAAAGCCATTAATCAAATGTAATACGAGTTCGACCCATTTGAAATGATAGTTTTAATCCAAACTACACCTGAGCATGGTTTGGGGCTAAACTACCCAAAAGCATTAGGTCATCATCCAAAAGCTTTAACTAGCACGCATCATGGGAATCTAATGCCCAATAACCCCTTTTCTTTTCTCCGTGTTCGCGCCTAAAAATGTAAACAACGAGAGAGTAAGCTAAAGCTTAGTGAGTGCAATAGTTATACATATACATATATAACCTAGTTACTTGCAACCACTTACACAATATCGTATCCAAACTTGTAACTCAATAGCATGTCATCATACTCGTAATACTAACAAGTTGTACAATATCACAAAACCGCATTAGCATATACTCAACACAATCTATATATATAATATGCTAAACAATCAACAAACCCCCATATGGTTAACCATAAACGCTATGGTGCTACCGGCTCGATGGTTCACACCATACGCATTTGAGTCATACTCTTTTATAGTGCTACCGGCTCGATGGTTCACACTTTGTTTTATAGTGCTACCGGCTCGTGGTTCACACTTTGATGCTACCGGCTCGATGGTTCACATCATAATTTTATAGTGCTACCAGCTCTTTGGTTCACACTTCGGCGCTACCGGCTCGATGGTTCATACCATAACATTCACAAATAAATACGTCATATACACATACGTATAATTACTCCACTCACCTTATCGTCTTTGGTGAACTAGGAAATCAAGCTCGCGACCTTCAAAGTAATGCACCTATCACATTATGCATTTAATTAACATACAAACTAGTGGAATTAACCACCAACACTTACACTTGAGCATTTAATGACCTAATGCATTAAATGACTCACATCCACCCAAAACCGCCCATTAATGGCCATGACTCGTCATAAATCACTAAAAGCTAGTGATTAGAGTCTACTAACTCCAACTAACACAACTTAGAGTAGTTCATACCCATCTCACCCAACTAGGTCAACAATTGCCCATTTGACCCATCTTAACCCATAGACTTCCAACTTTGGTCAAACTTAAACCCATTAACAAATCTTTCATCATTAAACAAGTGTATTAGTGACTAACAACACATTTAACACTTACAAATCCCAATTTTTCATGACCAAACCCTAGATTATAGCCATTAGGGTTTTCCTTACATCAATATAACACAAATTCACCCATTAATTCCCCAAATGGGTCTTACAAGTCTCAAATGGCCCAAACCCTAACCATAAATTAACTAAAACTCAAAACACGGAGTTAAAACTTACCAACACTATCAAGTCGTAGCTAAGAACGAGGAGAACAAATTTCCTATTTGCTCCAAAGATCGAATCACAAGTCTTCACCTTCGAATCTTACTTTTAATTTAAATGGGTTTTATGTTTTGAGAGCAAATAGAAGAAGAAAAGAGAAAAGAAATTGAATAAATGAGATAAGTGGCTGAGACTTAAAGTCTCAATCAGATATACACATGAAAAGACAAAAATACCCTTGATTCACTCTATTTAAAAGCTAAAACCGGAACCAGTTCACCCAGTGGGTCGCGGCGCGGCAATTAACTGATTTTTCGAGCTGTCTTAATCCACTCCTGACTTTGATTTGCTTTATTTGTCGTGGCGCGCCCAAGAGCCTCGCGGCGCGGCAATGGCCTACAACTGGCCATTTTGACAACTTAACACAACTATCGATTTATTCGACTTGTACACCTCGTTCACGCTTCCTATATACGTTTAAACTTCGTCTTTAAGTCTCTCATGACTTAACACTATCAAAACCCATGCATATACTTATACATGCATACATTCTCAAACATATATATATATATATATATATATATATATATATATATATATATATATATATATATAGGGGCAGGATCAATGAGGAAGTAACCAATCGGGGGGAAGCGGGGGGAAGCAAATTTTTTTTTTTTTGTTTTTTTTGGAATTTTTTTTCCGGCATCAAGATCACACGAAAATATGAATATTTAGAAGAGACACTTCGTGATGAATGTTATTATTTAGACAGGAAAACGATCGACAAAAATAACATTCAAGATAATATTGTTCGTGAAGAATATGAACGATTTTTTTTCATTCTTTGTGAAGTAAAATTTAGCCCGATTTAGAGTTTAGGGTATAGGGTTTAGGGCTTAGGGTTTAGGGTTTGGTGTTTTGGGTTTATGGCCTAAACCCTAAGCCCTAAACCCTAAACTCTAAACCGTTCGTGTTAAAAACTCAATCTAAATCCTAAATCTAAACCCTAAATCTAAACCCTAAACCCTAAATTTCTAAACCCTAATATCTAAACCCTATAAACCCTAATATCTAAACCCTAATATCTAAACCCCAATAGCTAAAACCTCAACATACGCTCGAAAAACACGATAATTGTTATATATTATTTCTTCGAGCGTTTTCCCGCCAAAATAAAAACATTTTTCACAAAGTGTCTCTACTAAATGTTCATATTTTCATTCCATCTATAATGTTCGTGAACAAAGTTTTTTCAAAAAACGAAAAAAAAAAAATTTGCTTCCCCCCGATTGGTTACTTCCCTCTTGATCCTACCACTATATATATATATATATATATATATATATATCCCATACATCAAGTTAACACTCTAAATCGTTTAATCACATAAACAAGCGAATTATAACGTTCTAACGATTAAATAAGTACTTTAAGACATGTATGAAGAAAACGGGGTGTTACAACTCTCCCCCACTTGAATCGGAGCGCGTCCTCGCGATCCAAGCTGCATGACAAGCCGGAAGATACACCAATACAAACTCTTCGGGTTCCCATGTAAACTCGGAACCTTTACTACGACTCCATTGAACTTTAAAAGTTCTCACCTCTTTACCTTTTCATCGAGTATAGCAATCGGCTTCTCAACATACTCTAACTTGTTGTTTAGCTCAATCTCGTCTAACGGTACCCATGCAGAATCATCCGCAAGACACCTACGGAGATGGGAAACATGAAATGTATTATGGATCCCCGCAAGCTCTTCGGGTAATTCCAAACGATAAGCAACTTCACCAACACGAGCTAAAATCTTAAACGGGCCAATAAACCGAGAAGCTAACTTTCCTCGTTTTCGAAACCGAATAAAACCTTTCCATGGCGAAACTTTAAGCATCACCATGTATCCTTCTTGGAATTCGATCGGCCGCCTTCGTTTGTCGGCATACGACTTTTGTCTATCTTGAGCCTTCTTCAAATGAGCCCGAATCATATCAATCTTGCTATTCGTCTCTAAAACCAAATCGGTACTCCCGATTTCTCTTCGACCCAATTCACCCCAACAAATCGGGGTTCGACACCTATGCCCATAAAGCATCTCGTACGGTGGCATTCCAATACTAGCATGATAGCTATTATTGTACGAGAATTCCACCAAGGGTAAGTGCTCATCCCAACTACCACCGAAATCGATAATACACGCCCGTAACATATCCTCCAATGTTTGATTCGTACGTTCGGTTTGGCCGTCCGTTTGAGGATGGTACGCCGTGCTCAATTTCAATTGTGTACCCATATCTTCATGAAAATTTTCCCAAAACCGAGATGTGAAACGAGTTTCTCGATCCGAAATAATAGATATAGTGTAGCGACCCGACCAAATCATGTTTGACGGCGCCGACTACTTAGATCCCGTTGCGTGGTCATAAGTCTTTATTATGACGTTTGACCAAAATATGTCGCATTCATTTCATAAGTAAAAGGATGTTTCAAGTTTACAAATGTAGTTCAAAAGATTAGTTACAATACAAAGTTTAACGTACGAATGAAACCTATGCGACACAATTTAAAGTAGTCAAAAGACGCTCCAACTATGCATGCATACTCGACATCCAAGCAAGTATCAAAAAGAGTGTGGAAGCATGTATCAAGTAGCTTTCAAGGACCTGAGAAAACATATAGAAAACTGTCAACGAAAACGTTGGTGAAATCATAGGTGTTTTAGTAAACGTTGCATTTGAACCACAAGATTTAATATAATATGATTATCAAAATCATTTGCATTCCAAAGTTGTTATTTGTTTCGCGAGCACCCAATTATCAAACTTAACTGTTTTGCACCCTTTGCGTAGTGTTAGAACATACACTAGACCCGAAAATATATTTCATCCGCTAACGGTAGCGAACCGTCCGAATGAGGCTCGTCAAGCCCATGTGATCACATAATATAAGTTCACGTTTACACCCTGCAAGTGTAACTAATGATAATTGAATTGAGGATTTTCGTTCAAACCCGTACGTGGAATGTTCGTTTTCGTACTTGTGTTCAATGAATTAAAGTATGATACGTATATGTTTCTCATCCCATAGTTTAAAGCATAAAAGTTGTTTGAAAGATGGGACTATGATCTCACCTTGAGTGCACGTATGAAAAGTACTTCACAAAGTAACGTGTGCGAAGGATAGTGCTAGTCTTGACCTAAACAAATAGGTCGTATCAATAACGGTAAACACGATAGGTCAAAAATGTTCAATTAGTCCTATGGCTCGTTACGACTCGATTATGTAGCATGTGAAATCAAATTGTCAAGTATCATGCAAGATACAAGTATAGAAACAAGTTAGGGAGGTTGCATAATCATTTGGTTAAGTTTGACAAAAAGTCAAACTTTGGTCGGTCAAAGTCAACGAAAAAGTCAACACGTTCGGGTCGGGTCCCGAACTATTTTTCTGAGGTTTTTAATCATAAATGAGCATGTTAGAACAAGTTACATGTGAATCGAAGGTGCGTAGCATAGCAAACATTATTCGAAAATCGACAAAGTTGGACAGACCACTTTGGCGCGCCCCGCGGGTATATGGCGCGCCGCGCCATTACCTGTGCAGAGAATTCTGGCAGTTTTTAAGTTTTATGCATGAACCTAACTTCAACCAATCACCATTTATGACCCGCAACAAACAAAGCATGTATCTTATATCATCGGAAAGGTATTTTGATAAGGAAAACAACTAAACACATTTCATCCATCACATTTACTTTTACAACAACCAAAATCACATTCAAAGCTCCTCATTAAATGCACTCAAGTTCATAAATGAAATTCGATGATTCGGCAACCAATTTACATGAATGATATGCCGTTTCGAAGGTGATCAAGCATACAATACAACCTAACACTTACAAATAACATTTCATGTCATTCAAAGCATCAAAAGTTTATTTCAAGTTCATCAAACCCTAACCCAAATCCACCAAAACCAATAATCAAGTTTATGAAGTTTTCTAAAACAACCTACACATCAAATTGAAGCTAGTGCTACTAGTAACACATTTAATACTTGCACTTTACCATAACAACAACATTTAAGCAACCAAATTACCAAATCAAACACACCAAAGTTCATATTCAAGCTAGTTACTTCAAATAATGAAATCAAGCATATAAATCATATAATCATGTTAGACTTGAGCCATAGACACTAATTAACAACTTTATAAGTTAAAAACATCAAGAACACAAAATCTAGTGATTTTAGAAAGTTACCCAAACTTGATGAAATCGGTATGGAATCGAAGAGGAAGATGAGAGGATTCCGAATATGCAATTTGTTTAGATGGATGCTTGCTCGATTTGATTTAGATGATGATTCTTGAAATTGGAGAATTGAGAGAAAATATGGAAGTAGAAGAAGAAAAGAGAAATGAAAAAGAAAAAGATGGGTGGTGGGTGACTAGTCAAAAGCTAGTCACCTCTTTGGCACTTTGGCGAAACTAGTCCCTCGAGTTCGGTTGCGGGTGCGTGAATTACCTAAACGAGATATTTTTAAAACGCGTATTAACGAGGGATGTCATAATCATATAACGGAATTTAAATAGTTAAACGGAAAAGTAAACGGAAAAAGGCGGGATGTTACATTACCTACTCCTTAAAAGAAATTTCGTCCCGAAATTTAGGTAGGCGTAGTAGTCGTTGTTTCTTCCTCGAAATTTTGCGTTTCCGGAATCGGGAATAAGTGAGGGTATTTCTTTTGCATTTGATCTTGCCTTTCCCAAGTAAACTCGGGTCCCCTTTTGGCGTTCTAACGGACTTTAACAATCGGAATTCGGCTTTGTTTCAATGTCTTGACGGAGGTGTCACAATTTCAACCGGTTCCTCCACAAAATGAAGTTTGTCATCAATAGTAAGTTCCTCGAGAGGGATGACGATATCGGGTTCGGCAAGACATTTTTTCAAGTTAGATATATGGAAGGTAGGATGAACGGAGTTCAATTGAGGCGGAAGATCTAAACGATAAGCAACGGTTCCAATACGCTCCAAGATTTCGAAAGGACCAATATACCGCGGATTTAGCTTCCCGCGTTTCCCAAAACGGATTACACCCTTCCAAGGTGCGACTTTTAACATGACGCGGTCACCGACTTGAAATTCAAGGTCGTTGCGTCTTCTGTCGGTATAGCACTTTTGACGACTCCGGGCCGTCCGAAGCCTATCTCGGATTTGAACGATCTTCTCGGTGGTTTCGTGAATGAGTTCGGGTCCGGTGATTTGTACGTCGCCTACTTCGGCCCAACAAAGAGGAGAACGGCATTTTCGGCCATATAATGCTTCGAATGGGCGGCTTTAATACTCGCGTGATAACTATTGTTGTAAGAGAACTCGGCGAGAGGTAAGTGCTTGTTGATAATGCTAAAAACGAACATATATTTCATAGCATTATTCCTCAAGAAAGACAAGCTTTTAGTTGCAATTGTCCTATTTACAAGTGATATTCGTTTAAATAATAAAAGGTGAAGACAAAAGACAGATTCGACGAATTGAAGACGCAAACGACCAAAAAGCTCCAAAGTACAAAATACAATAAAAAAGGTTCCAATTATTGATGAGAAACGTCTCAAAATTACAAGAGTACAAGATTCAAAACGCAAAGTACAAGATATTAAATTGTACGTAAGGACGTTCGAAAATCCGGAACCGGGACCTGAGCCAACTCTCAACGCTCGACGCAACGGACTAAAAATTACAAGTCAACTATGCACATGAATATAATATAATATATAATTAATTCTTAAATTTAATATATATATTATAATATATTTAAAAATCGTCGGCAAGAAAGGTTCCAAATTAGTGTGAGCTGGAAAAACGAACTCCGCGAGTTGCGGAGTTTGCAGTGCAAAAATTACGCGAGTCGCGGAGCTTCCCTGGACTCAAATCCCTATAAAAGGCAACGCAGTTTGATCGTTTTTAATATCCATAATCTATCTCTCTCTCAATATATACGTAATATTTATATATAATTTATATTTTTATTTTAATTTTAATTTTAAATCCTAATAATAAGGGTATGTTAGCGAATGTTGTAAGGGTGTAAGTCGAAATTCTGTCCGTGTAACGCTACGCTATTTTTAATCATTGTAAGTTATGTTTATATTATTTTCATTAATGTCTCGTAGCTAAGCCGTTATTATGCTTATTTAAGACGAAGTAATCATGATGTTGGGCTAATTATTAAAATTGGGTAATTGGGCTTTGTACCATAATTGGGGTTTGGATAAAAGAACGACACTTGTGGAAATTAGACTATGGGCTATTAATGGGTTTTATATTAACTAAACAATACCTTGTTAATTTAATATACAAACTTATAATTCGACGTATTTATATATAACCACATATGCTTGACTGGGTACGGTGGGCGGGATATCTATAAATACCAATAATTATTCATTTTACCGGACACGGAACTGGATTAATAGTTAATAGACTTGTTGAAACAGGGGTGAATTACATTCAAGGGTAATTGGTGTAATTGTTAACAAAGTAGTAAAACCTTGGTTTACACGCAGTCGATAACCTGGTGTATTCATTAAACAAAGTATTAAAACCTTGTTACAATTAGAATCCCCAATTAGTTGGAATATTTTACTTCGGGAATAAGAATAATTTGAATAAGGCTTTCGCTCTTTATATTTATGACTGATGGACTATTATGGACAAATCCGTATGGACATATTAAATAATCCAAGACAAAGAACAATTAACCCATGGGCATAAAACTAAAATAAACACGTCAAACATCATGATTACGGAAGTTTAAATAAGCATAATTCTTTTATTTCATATTTAATTTCCTTTATTTTATATTTAATTACACTTCTAATTATTGTACTTTTATTAATTGTTATTGTATTGAATTGCACTTTTAATTATCGTATTTTTTAATTATCGCAAGTTTATTTTATCGCACTTTTATTTATTGCAATTTCATTATCGTTATTTATTTTACGCTTTAAATTAAGTCTTTTATTTATTTACATTAGGTTTTAACTGCGACTAAAGTTTTTAAAATCGACAAACCGGTCATTAAACGGTAAAAACCCCCTTTTATAATAATAATATTACTTATATATATATATTTGTATTTTTATAAAATAAAACTAATATAGTGTAAAACTTTGTTTAAAGATTTTTTTTCCCTGTGGAACGAACCGGACTTACTAAAAACTACACTACTGTACGATTAGGTACACTGTCTATAAGTGTTGTAGCAAGGTTTAAGTATATCCATTCTATAAATAAATAAATATCTTGGGTAAAATTGTATAGCATTTAATAGTATTTTCCTGCTAAAATTTAATAGTATTTTATACCCCCTAGCTTTAACATCACTTGTCCCAAGCTTTTCCAAAATCAACCACGCAAGCTCGTAACATGTCCTCTAAGGTTTGAATTGTACGTTCGCTTTGTCCATCGGTTTGAGGATGATATGCGGTGCTCATGTTTAAACGCGTTCCCAACGCTTCTTGCAAGGTACGCCAAAATCTAGAAACAAAACGGCCATCTCGGTCGGAGATAATCGATAAAGGTACACCGTGTCGGGCTACGATCTCCTTGATATAAAGTCGTGCAAGTTTCTCCATTTTGTCGGTCTCCTTCATGGCGAGAAAGTGTGCGGATTTAGTGAGACGGTCAACAATAACCCAAATGGTATCATAAACGCCCGTCGTTTTTGGTAGTTTGGTGATAAAATCCATTGTTATTCTTTCCCACTTCCATTGCGGGATTTCGGGTTGTTGAAGTAATCCGGACGGTCTTTGGTGTTCGACTTTGACTTTGGAACATGTCAAACACTTGGAAACATAAGTAGCTACGTCCCTTTTGATATTCGGCCACCAATATAGTTGTTTAAGGTCGTGGTACATCTTATTGGCACCGGGGTGAATCGAGTATCGTGACTTATGGGCTTCATCTAAAATAAGGCTTCGTAGGTCCCCATAACTAGGCACCCAAATCCTTTCGGCGAAATATCGGAGTCCGGTTTCCTTGATTTCGAATCGAGAGACTAGAATATTCAAGAGCTCGTGTGAAATGTTTTCACCCTTGAGAGCCTTATCTTGGGCTACCCGAATTTGGCTATTAAGGTTTGTGTGGATGGTGATGTTTAAGGCTCAGACACGAAGAGGCACCGCTCTTTCTTTTTGACTTAAGGCATAGGCTACTACATTTGCCTTTCCGGGATGGTAACGAAGCTCGCAATCGTAATCGTTTAAGGTTTCAATCCACCTTCGTTGTCTCATGTTTAGTTGCTTTTGATCGAAAATGTGTTGGAGACTTTTGTGATCGGTAAAGATAGTACTCTTGGTTCCATAAAGATAGTGTCTCCACATTTTAAGTGCAAAGACAACGGCTCCGAGTTCAAGATCATGTGTCGTGTAGTTTCGTTCATGAATTTTGAGTTGTCGAGAAGCATAAGAAATGACTTTCGTTCGTTGCATCAACACACACCCAAAACCATGTTTCGAGGCGTCGCAATACACAACAAAATCGTCATTGCCTTAGGGAAGTGACAAGATAGGAGCGGTGGTTAGCTTTGTTTTCAAGATTTGAAATGCGGATTCTTGTTCGGTCGCCCAATTGAATTTCTTTCCCTTGTGAGTTAAAGCGGTTAGAGGACGAGCAACCAAAGAGAAATCCTTGATGAATCTACGGTAGTATCCGGTGAGACTCAAGAATTGACAAATGTGAGTAGGAGTAGTGGGAGTCTCCCATTTACTAATGGCTTCGATTTTCGTTGGATCGACTTTAATACCTTGGTCACTTAAAACATGACCAAGAAATTGAACTTCCTTCAACCAAAATTCACACTTGGAGAATTTGGCATAGAGTCGTTCATGTTTTAAAAGTTCAAGCACGAGCCGGAGGTGTTCCTCGTGTTCTTCTTCGCTTTTAGAATAAACCAAAATATCATCGATGAACACGATAACGAATTTGTCAAGATACGGTTTGCACACGCGGTTCATAAGATCCATGAACACCGCCGGTGCGTTAGTGAGACCAAATGGCATTACAAGAAATTCATAACTACCATAACGAGTTCGGAAAGCGGTTTTGGAGACATCTTCCCCCTTAACCCTTAATTGATGATAACCCGAGCGGAGATCGATTTTTGAATATACACAAGACCCTTGTAGTTGATCAAAGAGGTCATCGATGCGAGGAAGTGGATATCGGTTTTTAATCGTCAATTTGTTTAGTTCACGATAATCAATGCACATTCGTAGGGATCCGTCTTTCTTTTTAACAAACAAAATCGGAGCGCCCCAAGGTGAATGGCTAGGTTGGATAAAACCACGATCAAGTAGTTCTTGGATTTGACTTTGCAATTCTTGCATTTCGGATGGAGCGAGTCTATAAGGTGCACGTGCTACGGGTGCGGCCCCCGAAATAAGATCGATTTGGAATTCAACCGGTCGATGAGGTGGAAGAACCGGCAATTCATCGGGAAATACATCGGAATAGTCACTAACAATTGGCACATCATCGATGTGCTTCTCATCGGACTCGACTTTCTTAACATGAGCAAGGATCGCAAAACAACCCTTACAGAGAAGTTTTCTAACTTTAATACACGAAACGAGGTTGAGTCCGGTGCAACTCTTATCGCCATAGACGATCAAAGGTTCACCATTCTCGATAGGGATTCGGATTGCGTTAAGATCACAAAGGATGTGGGATTTCGTTTTGGCTAGCCAATTCATACCGATTAATTTAGCGTAATTTTTGTATTTTTCGCTCATAATTAGTTTTAAATATAGTTTTTGCCATAGTTATTTTTATTTTTAGATTTTTAGGCTTTGCCGTAAAATCCCTTAAGTGCTTTTTCTTTAGACTAAGATCTAAGTGCTTTATAATTTTGCGATGCCTTTTTAAGTTTTAGTTCCTTTTTAAGTTATTGCCATTTGGGATATAGTTTTACTTGTAAGCTTTAATATTTTTAGACGCAACTTTTAATTTTTAGTTTTTAGTTCCTTTTTAAGTTTAGACGCGCTACTTTCTTATTTTTATTTTTCGACGCCTTTTACTGATGTATCAATTATCACTCCAATTAGTAATCTCAATTTGCAATTTTAATTTTAAGTTAGTGATAGTAATAAGGTTGGGTTAGTCGAGTGTTTTAAAGTTTTATAGTCATTTTCTTTTTCTTTCTTATTTTTCGACGCCTTTTATTTTTCAACCCTTTTCTTTTTCGACCTTTTTCGACGCGCTCTTTTTCTTTCTTATTTCTCGCCATTCTAGTTTTAGGACATAGATTTTTATTCTACTTCTTATCTAAATTTCTTAAAATTACGAAAATTTATTTTAAGTGGTTAAATTGATAGACATCAAAATTTTCTGGTTCGTAGTAATAGTTGGATTTGTACGTGGACCGGGTTATTGGAGCCAAACAGTACTCAATTATATTGAGACCAAACGTGTAACGACCCGGAAATTTCCGACCAAATTTAAACTCTAATCTCTATATGGTTCCGACACGATAAGCAAAAACCCTAAAGTTGACCCGCATTTTTTTTCGATCGTTCTATACTTATAAGATTAATATTTACATAAATTAAAACTTACCAACATGATAAGTAATCCAAATTGTCGAGATTTATATTTCCGAAAAGAGTTTTACACAACGTTTGACCGTCTAGTTTGACCGACGATATCACGAACTATACAATATATGATAATTATACGTTTGCGTATATATATGTATATATACATATTTAACATGATTAATGAATGTTTTAATATCTTATTTTGTATCAAAAACTATAAGTTATAAGTATATTTTGAAACTACTAACTTAAGTTTTCAAAACGATAACTATACGTAACGTTATTTGACATAAATACTTAAGACTTATAATGTTTATACATATATCGTATAAGTAATGTATTTACTCACTTTTAAGACTTAAATACATAAAATCATATAAGTGTATTCACAAAAGATAGCTATATTTGAATCCTCATTCCATTTTTCACAAAATTTCTATACGTATATCTAGAGTATTTGTACTCGTATCATACCTAGCTTCTATACGTATTTACTATTGGTATATACACATCAAATCACCACCTAACCAGCCCTTGTTACTACCCTAGGTATAAGGTAATTGCTTTTGTATTATTGTTTGACAAATACATAAGATTACAAACTAAAATTTTGTCATGTTATCCTTAAAGATCACATTTTTAGGAGTATATATGTATCATCATTTTGATTCATTTACTACTTCAATCTCCTAGCTAAAACACACACACTTATAACCCTTAAACACCTTCAACAATTCAGTAAAGTTCTAAGAAGATCTAGCTTCAAAAACCTTACATAAACACCATAAGAAAACCATACAAAAACACTTCAAGAAAACCTTCCAAGAACACCAACTTACTTCCAATCTTTCATCCACTTCTATCACCCTTTTGATTCTAGCTTCTTACTCCTCTTTTACAGCAAACTTATCCAAGGAACTTGAGGTAGAATCTATGTTCATAACCTTGTTCGATTCATATATATATAGCTATCTTATTTTGTGGTACAAAAGTTTAACAACAAGAACATAGTTTGAATGTTTTCAAACTTGTTTGCAAACTAAATAGATCCTTCTAACTTAACTTTTAAAATACTTCAAGACCTGTAATATAACTTAAATATATGCTAATTTAATAAGGTAAAACTTGGTTTTTCAAAGTATAAGTATTTTTAGAAAAATGGTCATTAAATGATTTTTTTTTGTAACAAAATGTTTAACTTCATATGTTTCACTAATGTTTCACTTATGCCGTATGATTTTGAATACAAACCAAGGTATTTACAGTTCATAGTCTTAAAGAAGAACTCGATCCAAGAAGATGGCAATTTGAATCAACGAAAACGGACTTGTAACGAAGAAACTATGACCGAAACAAAATTGGTTATCCTAGATCATTTCAACTACGGGATCAATTGGAAAAAAAAGATATAAATCACATATTTCTAAGATAACATGATATTTTATATATATGTACTCATAATTCAATTTCATATGGTTCAGGATCACCCGTAAACAACACGAGAAGATTAATCATAAGATCCCATGATTGTACGCAACACGTCATTTGACAACACCGGTACTTTATGTACGCAACACGTCATTTGACAACACCGGTACCATGGGTCAAGATTAATCTCGACCAACACATATACGATGGGGTTTTATGGGAGTTTTATTTATTTCGTTGGGGGTTTATTTATTGCGGGTATATTAAACATCTAAAAATGAACCATTAAAATTGAATTACTAACATCGAAACGCTAACTACGGACTAAGGAATTATTCAAAGTATTAAAAGTATTATAAATATATATACGAGATGTTTGTTTAAAATGAAAATATATTGATATATTATATATGGATAGGTTCGTGATATCAACCGGAAGACCAAGTCAAAAATATATATATCTTCGAGACAACAGTGAGTATATAGTCCCACTTTTAAACTCTAAATATTTCGGGATGAGAATACATGTATTTTATGTTTTACGTTATGGACACAAGTAACTGAAAAATATATTCTACGTTGAGTTGTACCACTGGCATACTTCCCTGTAGCTTGGTAACTGTTATTTACAGCGGTATTGTAAACGCGAATCCTGTTGATAGATCTATCGGGCCTGACAACCCCAACCGGACTGGACGACCAGTATTCAACGGTTGCACAGTACTTCGTTTTGCGACTACACCTTGGTACGGTGTAGTAAGATTTCATATTAAAGGGAATATGCGACGTGATTAAATGTTAAGTATGGTTACCAAGTGCTCAACCACTTAGAATATTTTTATTGAAATGATTATATACGAAATCTTGTGGTCCATTGTTATAACGCTGCTAGCATCAAACCTATATATCTCACCAACTTTATGTTGACGTTTTAAAGCATGTTATTCTCAGGTACGAATTAAGTCTTCCGCTGTGCATTAGCTCATGTTAAGGATACTACTTGGGACCATTTAAGCTATGATACAAGGACGTTGCATTCGAGTCATTGAAGTTCATTAAAGACTATTGTTATGAAAATGGCAGATTAGATCATTTGGTTGTTATAAAATGTTAGGCTAATATGTCAACTCTCGATGTAATAATAGATTGCCTTTAAGAAATAAATGCAACGTTTGTAAAATGTATCATATAGAGGTCAAGTACCTCGCGATGTTATCAACTATTGTAATTCGTTTTTAATCTATATGGACGATGTCCGGATGATTAGTTTCGGATCCTTTCAGTTGGTATCAGAGCGTTGGTCTTAGCGAACCAGGCCTTGCATTAGTGTGTCTAACTAGTAGTTGTTAGGATACATTAAGTGAGTCTGGACTTTGACCGTGTCTGCCTGTCAAAAGTTTTGCTTATCAATCCTAGTCGGAAATCATCTGCTTATCATCCTTAGGGAACTGCCTGCTTATCATTCTTAAGTCTAGACACGTCTTACTGCATTTAGTGCATCGATAGTGTATAGACAAAATTCATATCTTAGCGTATCTGTTACTATAGACATTGCCTGACGTATTTCAAAGATTCTCCGTAATTCATGGGATTTTGATATTATATATACATATGTAAATTATGTATTGAAGAGTACCAAACCCAACTCCTATAATCTATTCCAAACCAAAAATTCACTTCTCCGACTATACAAGATGGATTCTTCATCCAGTTCGAATTCCTCCGACTTCGAAAGCTACGCCGATATGGATTTCCATTCGAGCTCCGAGAACAGCGTCACCGGAATGGATCAACCAATTTCCCATCATCTATTTTGGATGAATTGGGGATGGGTTCGTAATATACTAAATCTCTGGAGGCAAGAAGAAGGTGATCCATTCCATCCACCAAATTGTCCTCTTAACGATGAACCTGAAGCACTTACCGGTGAACCTATTCGAAACACCATTTTCTCGCTCATTTCTAGAGTATCTCGTCATGATTACATACTATCCCATATTTCGAATCTTGTTCATTCGCTCGTTCCAACCGTCAATCATCCCGGTATAATAGAAGAAGTCAACGAGCTTCGCGCTCGGGTAGTGGCTTTAGAAAATACGGTGCGAAGGTTACAAACACCAGCAGCAGCACCAGCAGCATAATCTATACCACCATCATCAACGCCGACAGTACTCTTGTCACCCCCAAAATCTCAACATCACAATCTGTATCTCGAATATCAACATCACACGACTCAATATCTGTACTTCGAGTATGATCTTCGTTCTATATATCGTTCTACATCGATTATCTTCGCTTTACGTATCGTATGACGATTATGTAATTTCTAAAGTCTTAGAGATTATGTAATCTAGAATTAACGATAAATCAAATGAGTTTATTATCTTATTGACTCATTAAATCTATGATTATCTCTGAAGAAAATATATATGCAAGTATATTTTCATAAAGATAGTAATTAAAAATTCCTTCGTACAAACTAATAATGATGAAAATATTTTAACGGGTGAGTAGTACCCGAGGAATATTTAGAATTCACATTAATAAGTTATATTGTACATTCTTGAATCTGATTCAACGGTCATTTGTTATTTTACTTACAACCATCGATATACGTATCCGTTCACCCCAGAATAACCATTTCCATTTAAATTTCATATTTGAATTTTTTTTTACCTATCCAAATCCAACAAGTGGCATAAAGAAGAAACATTGGACAATTAAAATGAAATAAAATGTTGATTATAACATATGAAACTAAACAATTCTTCAATTTTGCCACTTGATTTCATCCTAAACCTCATTTGTACTTCGACAATTATAATCCTCATTCAAATCTTTTCATGATTCTTGAAAACACCTCGATCGAGAAGTTGAACCAGCCGCACCTCGTTTACGGAAGAAAGATTTATGCATACAGTGATGCACCTGAAAAATTTTCGAAACCGAAGTTATAGTTAAAACGTATCCGCGTCGAATTCCTTATCATTCATTATCAAAAACAATCATACGATTCCTTTTCAAGAAGCTAATTTTGTCACAGCTCCACTTCGACTTCTCAGTGAGACTACTCCTATTATAATCTCGATATTTATACTTTGTCCTTTCGACGTTGTTACCGGAGAACCTTTTTCACAACATCATCAGCAGACGTACCAGCAACTCGTTATCTCTTTGGCGAAACCCGCAATCAGTATTTTGAAAATCTCGTAGAAATTCTCCCAGTTATACCGAGAACGACTATCCCTAAGAATTACATTTTTCGAATGTGAAGTTCTGAAAAACATCCTGGACTATGAAGTAGTTCTTGAAATGCTGAAGAAGCAGAAAAAAAAAAAAAAAAAAAAAAAAAAAAAAAAAAAAAAAAAAACTGTAAACGACTTTAACAGTCAAAAGTTTAATGATGAAGTACATTGTATTGGTAAAGCTTAGAAAAAGAGGAGAGTTGGAACTGGAAAACGGATTGAGCAAAGTATGAAGGAGGATGTAGATAAATCACAAGAACTGAATCTGCTTTCAAAGGATTCAAACGATTCAGTGCTTGCTGAAACCATTAGTAAAAAAAAAAAAAAAAACCTACCCCTTATCCTAAACCTTTCCCGATGATATTCTTCATCATCATCTTATCTTAGATATTATAAGATATCTTCATATCTTTTGTTATACATATCCTCCATATTTCTGGAGATATTCTCACAACTGTTCTTATCCAAAATCATGTATTTCTCCGTAATATCTGCGTTACAATATAAAAGAAACTGTGTTAGTTTCTAAGTTCTAAAACCTTCAAGTTTAAAATAGGAATGTTTTGAAGTAGTGTTGGGAACTGATACATGAATTAGTATAATATAATGAAACTTGATCAACTTCATTATATTACAGTAAGTCATGTTAAGTTTCTAATGGAATGTGATGATTCACAGTACCGTCATCATGTGCCATGTTACACGGCTCTTACATTCTATCAAGTCTCCAAACATATTAGAACGTATCACCTTGATAGTTCTATTTTTCCGGAATATTCGAGTAATTTAACGAATCAAGATCGTGCCATTACAATTTTATTCTAAAACCAATAGCTAGGTTCATTCCAAATTTTATACCTACGAATTCCGAACTATTGATCGCTTGACTCAAGGACGGGAAGAAGAAACGAAGGGACAAAGTCCCAAAATAGAAATTGGGGTATAGATCACAGCAAATAGGAGAGAATATTAACTATGGATGACAATGATTATGGAAAACAGAAGCAGGAGCATCGAAGTATAAGGAAAGATATCAAACCCAACAACCACCCAGAAACTACAAACCATGTATATCAATACGTATGGCGACGTAAAGACACGGGAGAATTAGAAACATTATAATTCCAAGAAAATCATAAAAGTGAATAGATTCTTCTGGCGGTAGATGGAAGAGAAGAATGAAAGATATAAAAGTTAGAAGTATAACAAAAATCAGAACGGGATGAAGCATTTCAAAGGATACCTTAAAGTAGGAATTAAGGAGAAAGAGTAGAAGATGCGAGTTGTGAAAAATAAGGAAACGAAGGGGTGGATTTATAGTGAAATATCCGACAGAGAAATCGAAACAGATTACCGCATTAAATCAAAGAAGATTCTGATCGCCGAATAACCAAATCTTATTACGTAAGATTTTTCCTAAATCCCTTAAATCCCGGAAATCAATTCTAAACCACGTCATCGATTAAAAACGATTCCATATTTACTCATTTCATTTTTTTTTTGTGATAGCTTCGCTCGTGCGTCTCACATAACCAAATCGTTTTATCTAAATCTTTCAATAATGATAAAATTTCATTATTACCTCATATTCGTCATGAAAACATTCCTATGGTTATTTATGACAACCTCTACCAAATTTCGAGGACGAAATTTCTTTAACGGATGGGTACTGTAACGACCCGGAAATTTCCGACCAAATTTAAACTCTAATCTCTATATGGTTCCGACACGATAAGCAAAAACCCTAAAGTTGACCCGCATTTTTTTTCGATCGTTCTATACTTATAAGATTAATATTTACATAAATTAAAACTTACCAACATGATAAGTAATCCAAATTGTCGAGATTTATATTTCCGAAAAGAGTTTTACACAACGTTTGACCGTCTAGTTTGACCGACGATATCACGAACTATACAATATATGATAATTATACGTTTGCGTATATATATGTATATATACATATTTAACATGATTAATGAATGTTTTAATATCTTATTTTGTATCAAAAACTATAAGTTATAAGTATATTTTGAAACTACTAACTTAAGTTTTCAAAACGATAACTATACGTAACGTTATTTGACATAAATACTTAAGACTTATAATGTTTATACATATATCGTATAAGTAATGTATTTACTCACTTTTAAGACTTAAATACATAAAATCATATAAGTGTATTCACAAAAGATAGCTATATTTGAATCCTCATTCCATTTTTCACAAAATTTCTATACGTATATCTAGAGTATTTGTACTCGTATCATACCTAGCTTCTATACGTATTTACTATTGGTATATACACATCAAATCACCACCTAACCAGCCCTTGTTACTACCCTAGGTATAAGGTAATTGCTTTTGTATTATTGTTTGACAAATACATAAGATTACAAACTAAAATTTTGTCATGTTATCCTTAAAGATCACATTTTTAGGAGTATATATGTATCATCATTTTGATTCATTTACTACTTCAATCTCCTAGCTAAAACACACACACTTATAACCCTTAAACACCTTCAACAATTCAGTAAAGTTCTAAGAAGATCTAGCTTCAAAAACCTTACATAAACACCATAAGAAAACCATACAAAAACACTTCAAGAAAACCTTCCAAGAACACCAACTTACTTCCAATCTTTCATCCACTTCTATCACCCTTTTGATTCTAGCTTCTTACTCCTCTTTTACAGCAAACTTATCCAAGGAACTTGAGGTAGAATCTATGTTCATAACCTTGTTCGATTCATATATATATAGCTATCTTATTTTGTGGTACAAAAGTTTAACAACAAGAACATAGTTTGAATGTTTTCAAACTTGTTTGCAAACTAAATAGATCCTTCTAACTTAACTTTTAAAATACTTCAAGACCTGTAATATAACTTAAATATATGCTAATTTAATAAGGTAAAACTTGGTTTTTCAAAGTATAAGTATTTTTAGAAAAATGGTCATTAAATGATTTTTTTTTGTAACAAAATGTTTAACTTCATATGTTTCACTAATGTTTCACTTATGCCGTATGATTTTGAATACAAACCAAGGTATTTACAGTTCATAGTCTTAAAGAAGAACTCGATCCAAGAAGATGGCAATTTGAATCAACGAAAACGGACTTGTAACGAAGAAACTATGACCGAAACAAAATTGGTTATCCTAGATCATTTCAACTACGGGATCAATTGGAAAAAAAAGATATAAATCACATATTTCTAAGATAACATGATATTTTATATATATGTACTCATAATTCAATTTCATATGGTTCAGGATCACCCGTAAACAACACGAGAAGATTAATCATAAGATCCCATGATTGTACGCAACACGTCATTTGACAACACCGGTACTTTATGTACGCAACACGTCATTTGACAACACCGGTACCATGGGTCAAGATTAATCTCGACCAACACATATACGATGGGGTTTTATGGGAGTTTTATTTATTTCGTTGGGGGTTTATTTATTGCGGGTATATTAAACATCTAAAAATGAACCATTAAAATTGAATTACTAACATCGAAACGCTAACTACGGACTAAGGAATTATTCAAAGTATTAAAAGTATTATAAATATATATACGAGATGTTTGTTTAAAATGAAAATATATTGATATATTATATATGGATAGGTTCGTGATATCAACCGGAAGACCAAGTCAAAAATATATATATCTTCGAGACAACAGTGAGTATATAGTCCCACTTTTAAACTCTAAATATTTCGGGATGAGAATACATGTATTTTATGTTTTACGTTATGGACACAAGTAACTGAAAAATATATTCTACGTTGAGTTGTACCACTGGCATACTTCCCTGTAGCTTGGTAACTGTTATTTACAGCGGTATTGTAAACGCGAATCCTGTTGATAGATCTATCGGGCCTGACAACCCCAACCGGACTGGACGACCAGTATTCAACGGTTGCACAGTACTTCGTTTTGCGACTACACCTTGGTACGGTGTAGTAAGATTTCATATTAAAGGGAATATGCGACGTGATTAAATGTTAAGTATGGTTACCAAGTGCTCAACCACTTAGAATATTTTTATTGAAATGATTATATACGAAATCTTGTGGTCCATTGTTATAACGCTGCTAGCATCAAACCTATATATCTCACCAACTTTATGTTGACGTTTTAAAGCATGTTATTCTCAGGTACGAATTAAGTCTTCCGCTGTGCATTAGCTCATGTTAAGGATACTACTTGGGACCATTTAAGCTATGATACAAGGACGTTGCATTCGAGTCATTGAAGTTCATTAAAGACTATTGTTATGAAAATGGCAGATTAGATCATTTGGTTGTTATAAAATGTTAGGCTAATATGTCAACTCTCGATGTAATAATAGATTGCCTTTAAGAAATAAATGCAACGTTTGTAAAATGTATCATATAGAGGTCAAGTACCTCGCGATGTTATCAACTATTGTAATTCGTTTTTAATCTATATGGACGATGTCCGGATGATTAGTTTCGGATCCTTTCAAAACGAATCCTGGCCCTCTGCTGCATCTTTTGGCTATTCGAAACGTGGGCAAAATCAGAAAAGTCTATTAATTGGATAACTTATATAATTTTTCTTTCCTTTTAAAAACTAATAGGATATTCAGTGAATGCACCGAGCAAGACGTTCACCACCTTTTGTACGTTCACCACCTGTAACTCGATCAAGACATTTAGCAAATATTACCGCCGTTGATTTTTCTTTAGAATCGTCATCCAGTCGACCAAGTACTCCAATTCAAATTTCTGATAATCCATTTTTTGAACCCGACCTCACAATTGAGAATCCGGAGAATATTCAGGGACAATTCATAGATCCTGAACCATTAATTTTTCCTCCGGAACCACCAATCATTCAAACAGAGATTGTTGAGGAACGAACCATTAAATCAGAATCCTCTAGTGATTCAGATTCAACAAATTCAATCATGGAAAATCTAGAACCTTTAAGTATGGAAGACCGAATGAAAGCTAAACGCACTGGCTAAGGTCACGCAATTACTCATCCAGACATTAATGCGCCAGATTATGAAATCAAAGGACAAATTCTACACATGGTGACTAATCAATGCCAATTTAGTGGTGCGCCGAAGGAAGATCCAAATGAACATCTTCGTACCTTTAATAGGATCTGCACACTATTTAAAATAAGAGAAGTGGAGGATGAACAGATATATCTCATGTTATTTCCCTGAACTTTAAAGGGAGAAGCCAAAGATTGGTTAGAATTGTTACCTGAAGGGGCGATTGATACATGGGACATTTTAGTTGAAAAATTTCTTAAACAATTCTTTCCGGCATCTAAAGCCGTAAGACTTCAAGGAGAAATTGTTACGTTCACACAGAAACTAAATGAAACTCTATATGAGGCGTGGACTAGATTTGGAAAGTTATTAAGAGGATGTCCGCAACATGGTTTAGACACCTGTCAAATAGTACAAATATTCTACCAAGGATGCGACATCACTACAAGGAAAGGCATCGATATAGCAGCTGGTGGTTCCATTATGAAGAAAACCGAAACTGATGCTTATAAAATTATTGATAACACTGCTTCCCACTCACATGAGTGGCACCAAGAAAAAGATATCGTTAGATCATCTAAAGCAGCTAGAGCCGATTCTAGCCATGACTTAGACTCCATTTCTGCAAAGATAGATGCTGTCGAGAGACGAATGAAAAAGATGACTAAAGATATCCACTCAATACGAATTAGTTGTGAGCAGTGTGGAGGACCACATTTGACAAAAGATTGTCTCAGTATTGAGCTAACAATGGAACAAAGAGAGAATATTTCATACATAAACCAAAGGCCTGGAAATAATTATCAGAATAATTATCAACCGCCAAGACCGATTTACAATCAAAACCAGAATTATAACCGAAATGTTCCATACAACAACCAACAAGGTCCTAGTAATCAACAAGTATCCAATAATACTTACAACCAGTAAAGACCTAATTTTCAAAACAAACCACCACAAATCGATGATAAAAACCTGAATTTAGAAGATATGATGACAAAGCTAGTTGAAACTCAAACACAGTTTTTCACATCTCAGAAACAAACCAATGAACAAAATGCTCAAGCATTTAGAAATCAACAAGCTTCTATTCAAAACTTGGAACAAGAAGTAAGTAACCTAGCAAGGTTAATAGGTGAAAGAAAACTGGGAAGTTTACCTAGTGATACAAATGCTAACCCCCGGAATGAAACAGCTAAAGCCATTACCACAAGAAGTGGTACAACACTTAAACCACCTGAAATACCTGTAATTTCTGATGAAGCTATTCCTACTCCACAAGAACCACAACCTGAACAAGATAAGGAAACAGAACCGGTAGTTGAAAAGGTTAATGAAGATAACACAGTTAAGGATAAACCTTATGTTAAACCATACCAACCACCACTTCCTTACTCAAGTAAATTGAAAAAAGAGAAACTTGAAGCCGAGCCATCCAAATTCTTGGATATGTTTAAACAGATAAATGTAAATCTTCCTTTCATTGATGTAATTTCAGGAATGCCTAGATATGCTAAATTTCTGAAAGATCTAATATCGAATAGAAAGAAAATGGAAGAACTCTCGGCTGTTACTATGAATGCTAATTGTTCAGCAGTACTGTTGAATAAGATACCAGAAAAACTATCTGATCCAGGAATTTTCACAATTCCATGTTTTCTGGGTAGTCTTAGTTCAATAGAAGCATTAGCAGACTTAGGTGCTAGTATAAATTTAATGCCGAATTCACTATACACTAAACTAGATCTTGGAGAATTGAAACCAACAAGAATAAGCATACAACTAGCCAATCGATCAATAAAATATCCTAGAGGGATAATGGAGAACATGCTAGTTAAAGTTGGTACTTTAGTATTTCCAGTAGATTTTGTTGTTCTAGACATGGAAGAAGATTCTCAAGTTCCTCTCATATTAGGAAGACCATTCTTAAACACGGCTAAAGCAATGATAGACGTGTTCGGTAAGAAACTGACCCTAAGTATAGAGGATGAGAGTGTTACCTTTTCAGTTGATAGAGCAATGCAACAACCGCAATCTGCAGATGATACATGTTATTATATTCAAACTATAGATTCACATGCAGAATTGTTAGAAGAATTTCCAGAATTACAAGGGACAGGAGAATGTTCTTTAGGAGAAGGAACTGAGCCAATTGATGAAGTTGAAATGTTAGCTACACTAATGGCTAATGGATATGAACCAACAACAGAAGAAATTCAAATGCTAAAAGAAGAAGACAGATATCGATATAAATCATCGATAGAAGAACCACCGACATTAGAGTTAAAGCCACTTCCAAACCATTTGGAATACGCTTATTTACATGGTGAATCTGAATTACCTGTAATAATATCGTCTTCTCTTACTGAAAATGAAAAATCACAACTAATTTCCGTGTTGAAAGCTCATAAACCAACCATTGCATGGAAGATTCATGATATTAAAGGAATAAGTCCTTCGTATTGCACACATAAAATCCTTATGGAAGAAGGTCATAAAACGTATGTGCAACGCCAACGAAGACTAAATCCTAATATGCAAGATGTAGTTAAGAAAGAAATTATTAAACTGCTTGATGCAGGTTTAATTTATCCAATTTCTGATAGTCCATGGGTAAGCCCAGTTCAATGCGTGCCTAAGAAGGGTGGCATGAATGTCATTACAAATGAGAAAAATGAGCTTATTCCTACTAGGACTGTAACAGGATGGCGTGTGTGTATTGATTATAGAAAATTAAATGACGCCACCAGAAAAGATCACTTTCCCTTACCTTTCATTGATCAAATGTTGGAAAGATTAGCCGGAAATAGTTACTATTATTTTCTAGATGGTTTTTCCGGATACTTTCAAATTCCAATAGCACCCGAAGACCAAGAAAAAACCACATTCACTTGCCCTTATGGTACTTTTGCTTACAAACGCATGCCATTTGGACTTTGCAACGCCCCTGTAACCTTTCAAAGGTGCATGATGGCGATTTTTCACGACATGATAGAAGAATGCATGGAAGTTTTCATGGATGACTTTTCAGTCTTCGGTGATACTTTTGAATCACGTCTAGTTAATCTTGAACGAATGCTTATTAGATGCGAACAATCAAATCTAGTACTTAATTGGTAGAAATGCCATTTCATGGTTAAAGAAGGCATCGTTCTTGGACATAAAATTTCAAAGGAAGGAATTGAAGTGGATAGAGCTAAAGTAGATGTAATTGCTAAACTTCCACATCCCACCAATGTTAGAGGAGTTAGGAGTTTTCTAGGGCATGCCGGTTTTTACCGACGTTTCATAAAAGATTTTTCTAAAATTGCCACTTCTATGAATAAACTCCTAGAAAAAGATGCTCCATTCATCTTTTCAGATGAATGCATCAAATCTTTTAATATTCTTAAAGAGAAACTCACTAATGCGCCGATCATGATAATACCAAATTGGAATCTACCGTTTGAACTAATGTGCGATGCAAGTGATTTTGCAATGGGAGCCGTTTTAGGACAAAGGATTGAAAAAAGATTTCAACCTATATATTATGCTAGTAAGACGTTACAAGGAGCATAAACAAATTACAAAACTACTGAAAAAGAACTCCTTGCTATTGTCTTTGCTTTTGACAAATTTCGTTCATATCTCGTTCTAGCAAAAACGGTGGTCTATACCGACCATTCTGCTCTTAGATACCTATTTTCGAAACAAGATGCTAAACCAAGATTAATCCGTTGGATCTTACTCTTACAAGAGTCCGATATTGAAATCCGAGATAAAAGAGGTGCAGAAAATCTCGCCGCTGATCATCTTTCTCGTCTTGAAAATCCCGACTTAGAAGTTCTAAACGAATCGGCCATACAAGACAACTTTCCTGATGAATATCTATTGAAGATAGATTATAATGAAATTCCATGGTTTGCAGACTATGCAAACTACTTAGTATGTGGATTCCTTGAAAAAGGATTGTCGTACCAAAAATGAAAGAAATTCTTTAGTAATATAAAACACTATTTCTGGGAAGATCCACATCTGTTTAAAAGTTGTCCCGATGAAATAATACGCCGATGTGTATTCGGAGATGAAGCTAGTAAAATCTTAAACCATTGTCACACAGGACCAACATGAGGGTATTATGGGCCTCAACTCACAGCAAGAAAAGTTTATGATGCTGGATTCTATTGGCCTACAATTTACAAAGACGCACACCTTCTTTGCAAATCCTGTGATGCTTGTCAAAGGGCCGGAAAAATAAATCAACGTGATGAAATGCCACAAAATGTCATTTAAGTATGTGAAGTATTTGACATTTGGGATATTGACTTTATGGGTCCATTTCCAAAATCTCATAATAATCTCTACATTCTCGTTGCCATTGATTATGTATCTAAATGGGCGGAAGCACAAGCTCTCCCAACTAACGATGCACGAGTTGTAGTCAACTTTTTAAAACATCTTTTTGCAAGGTTTGGAACACCGAAAGCTTTAATAAGTGATCGGGGAACTCATTTCTGTAATAATCAACTTGAGAAAGTTCTTAAAAGATATGGAGTAACTCATAAAATCTCCACTGCATATCATCTACAAACAAGTGGACAAGTTGAAAATACCAACCGAGCTTTAAAACGTATTCTAGAGAAAACCGTAGGATCAAATCCGAAGGAATGGTCCATAAAATTGGAGGATGCACTCTGGGCTTTTAGAACAGCCTACAAAACTCCAATTGGAACCACACCTTTTAAACTCATTTATGGAAAAGCATGTCATCTTCCAGTAGAAATTGAACACAAAGCATTTTGGGATTTGAAAACATGTAATCTTGATTTACATGAAGCCGGACGTCTACGATTAAGTCAACTAAACGAATTAGAAGAATTAAGACATGAAGCATACGAAAATTCGTTAATCTATAAGGAAAGAACGAAGAAATGGCATGATAAAAGAATCAGAAGTTCAAAAGAATTTAAAGAAGGAGATAGAGTTCTTCTTTTTAATTCACGATTCAAGCTATTTCCTGGAAAATTGAAATCAAGATGGTCTGGACCATTCATAGTCAAAAGAGTTTTTCCATACGGAACGATAGAATTAATAAATTCAAATGGGATTGAATTTAAAGTTAATGGTCACTGAGTTAAACATTACATACATGGTCCGATGGAAGTTGACAATGAAGTTAATCATAATTTCACCACCCAAGAAAACCTTCAAAATGAAAACATAAATATGTTATCAACAACATATGAAAAATCAAAATTGGAATATAGGGAGGATTCAAATTTGAGTGATGAAGAAGAATTCTTATACAAACCTCCCATTCCAAGAAACGAAGAAAAATGTGAACAAGAAGTTCAAATAGAAGTGAAAGAACCAAGAAAAGAACACCCGAAAAAGGTTTACAAACCAACTTGACTTACTAAAGCAGGAGACCCGGGTGAATTTATCATTTCTTGCTTGCTTAATGATGGTGCTGTATATAATGGACTCGCAGATTTAGGAGCAAGTACAAATATTATGCCTCTTTCCTTATACAAAAGATTAGGCATGGGTAAATTAAAACCAGCCAAAATAGGTGTTCAATCATTTGACCAAACCATTAAACACCCGGTTGGAATAGCAAATAATTTACTTGTTAACGTGGGAAGTTTGACCTTTGTTGCAAACTTCATAGTGATTAATATGGAGGAAAACCTTGATATTCCTCTAATTCTAGGTCGCCCATTTTTAGCAACCACCGAGGCATTCATTGATGTAAGAGAAGGTAGAATGACACTTAGGGATGGTGATACATCGATCACCTTTGTGAACCGAAAGTTTAGATCTCCACCAACCAAAACTGTTAGACCAATAAAAACGCATAAGTGTGGGGAAGATGAAGAAACACTTAATGATGATCCAATCACAAAGAATGCCATTGATGATACGAAATTAGATGAACCCATTCTTAACAGTTCAACGAAGAAACTTTATAAACGGATTCACGATGCTAAGATTAAAGGAAACTTTAAGTTATGTAACCGATTAATATCCAATTTATCGTCAAAAGAAAAGGCGATGTTAGTTGAATTTGTGAAAGTTACGGAGGAAATCAACAAATGGATTGAAGTAAAAGTCAAAGATATACAAGTTGTTGATGATTCAATTGAAAATAATGTTAATCACAATTTCAACTAAGTGTAGGGAGGTTTATGTATTTCTGTTAGAATTTGATTTTCTGTTTTCGTGTAGTTCTCGAAAATGGAACCCGAATGGTCTTTCCCTAGCAGACCCTAAAGAACTAGTCTTCTCTCCCCATTTTGAATTTTTATTTTTTTTAGGTTTTACGAAATGAAGACTTCCTGTGAACTAAACCATGGTCTAATGCTACACGCTTTGATCACTAAACGTAATAATGACACACTTTCGAGTGAAATAGTATCAGTAATCAGAGAAAAATTGGACGGAGTAAGAAAAGAATCCAGATGCGAAGATAATAAGTTACAATTTGGTAAAGGAAAATCAAAATCCGCAGCAAAAAGAAGAGCACGACACCTTGAAAGATGTCACAAATGCGGAAAATGGTCACATGGAGGTAAATGTTCAAATAATCAAACCTATTCAAACACCGAATTTGTTACTTTATGCAGAGAAGGACCGTTCATATGTTTAGAAGAAAAAACACTGAATGCTCGAGGTTACGCCTATGTAGCCATGGAAAACCAATTAAACCGACTATCTTATGAGTGGGATAGATCGTATCACTAAGAATACTATCTCACAGGTAAGTCTGTACAGTTTTTATTTTTTATTTTCATTTTTAACCTTTTGATAATAAACGCTAATTTGTTCGCTATAAAGTATTAAATTGGTATTCGATGAAATTAGGTTTGGCGACCGAAATTATTGATATCATTCAAAAATTTATTACATCACTGCGAAATTTAACGTTTATTCTTAAGGTATAAATATCTTTAATCATTCAACACAAAATATTTCAAAAATTCGTCATGAGTTAAATTAGGTCATGGAACCGAAATTACTTTACCGAAAAGAGGGGCGTATATTTTTGATAATATTTGATTGATTAAAGTGGGATAAAAGCCAAAAAGATTTTTAATTTTATTTTTACCATGTTTTTAAAATTAATATATAAATATTAATTTAATATTGTAAACTTATTTAAAATTGTAAATATTTGAATATTTAATATAGGTTTGTATGTATAAAAACAAAAATATAAATTAAGTTTGGTGTGAATTTTTAATTTTATGCATTTTAAATTTAAGTTTGGTGTGAATTTAAAAACAAAAATTTACTTTATTTTGCTAAGTTAAAAATATGATTTTAAAATTCGTCGTGAGTTGAAGACTAGGTCGTTGAACCAAAATTGCTTTACCCGAGGGAGGGACGAGAACTTTTATTATCATTATTTTTAATCTTATTGAATTAAAGTATGCCAAAAACATTAAAAAACACAAAAAAAATCTAAGCTTTTAAAACAATCGCTTGAAAAAAGACAAATTTTAAAATTTTGTCGAGGGACGGACTAGGACATCGTTCCGAAACGACCTCGTCCTAAAACAAAGGAAAACAAAATTTTAAATTTATTTTAATTAATTGTTTTATAAGTTAAGGTTTTTATAAAATAAAAAAAAGGCCGCGACTCGCGGAGTTTGAAAGAAGCAAACCCCGCAAGTCGCGGAGGATGCAAAATACAGAAAAAAAATAAAACGGCCAGAACAGATCAGTTGCACCCACAACCACACTCCAAACTGCGAAAAAACCCGAAAATACACACACAAACACATCTCAAATTCGCAATTTTTGGCCGTTTTTTATCAAATCTTTCACAAAATCATGTTGAGAAGAATGCTATCAAGGAATTACTCAAGAAGAATGGTAAATTTCTACACCTAAACACCATTTAATCCGAAAATTAGTGTTCTTGAGCAATTTTATACCCAATTCGATTTTGATGCTTTTTAGTGTAATTATGCTTAAATTGCTTATGTATTATGCTTGTATAACCTAGAGTGATGCTATTTAACATGATTAGAAGTCTTAAACTTCAAATTTTGAATAATCTAGGGTTTGTGTTCTTGAGCAAATTTGGGGCTTTTTGATATAAACAGGTTATGATCGATTTTTGTCATGAATTATTGCTAAATTAAGTAGTGTAACATGTTTAGGTAGTTAAATGATCCAAACTTTGAGCCTAAACATGATTTTTGAGAATTAAAGTGGACTTTTTCAAGTCTAAAATTCATGAACTTGATTTTTGAGAGATAATGCCATTTGAAACTTGTTTAATTGCTAGTAATGATTATTTTGACATGTTATTTGAGTTGAATGCTTATGAACTTGGCGAACATTTTCGTATATGCTTATTTGAAAAAGTGTAGATTTGATAAAAATATGAAAATGAGCATAAGTTTGATATAAATTGGACATGTCATTGTAATTATTTTGATTGATGATTTTGCTGACACTAATGCATATTTGGATGCACAAAAATTGTGTTTGATGTGTTTTGCAGACTGAAAGGGGTGAATCTTCATCCCAAGCTCGCAATGCTCCTCCTGAGAATGCGGAACAACAGGATGTTGATAGCTATTACAAACAAGATATACCTCACCCAGTTATGACATTTTCAGATATGCACGTGGAAAATTTGCACCCAAACTTGAGAATAGACAGACGTTGGATAGATTATCCAAAATACCAAAGGACCTTGCATTCTCTTCATTCTAAAGCTGTTGAATTACCTAGGGTAATAGAATGGGCACCGTTAGAAGCTGTAGAATTGGCCGAGCCAATTAGGGAATTACTTACACAGAGGTATGGTAATTCTACTTTTAACGATTGGGTATGATTATTCAACATGCGTAGACCTGTATATAAAGTATGGTGTGAAGAATTATTGTGTAGTATAGAAATAAATGATCGGGTAGCTAGTTTAACCGATCGATCTTTTATTAGATTTTTGTTAGGAGGTTCGATGCGCCACATGTCTCTACTAGACATGGCTCAGGCCTTACGTATATATACGCCTGAGGAGCTAGCATCTGCCAATTGTCGAGGGTTGATATTAAATGGTAGAAAAATTGATGAAAATTTTGATACGCATGGTGTATGGAGTCAAATGACTAGCCATCACAGATTTAAAGGGGGAAATTACTCTTATTTGGATATAGATAGAGCAGAGTTAAGAGTAATTCATAGGTTTTTAGCCAATTCGATTACACAATGAGGTAAGAATAAGGAAAAGGTAAATGAACAGGATTTGTTTTACCACATGTGTATTCGAGACCCACAAAGCGCTGTAAGTATACCTTATTGTGTGGGTTATTATTTATTAGCTATGGTTAGGGGCATGAGACCGCACAGTATAATAGGAGGTGGTATATTTATTACTTTGATTGCTGAATATCTCGGTGTGGATATAAGTCGGGGGGGATTATTAATCGAAGAACCAGAACCCCGCGATACAATTGGTTTAAATGTATATCATGGTGCAAAGGTTTTGAAAAGGCGAAATAACGCCGCAGTAAGATATAATGGAAGACATCCACAGGTTGAGAGAAATCAACAGCCAGGTAATGTGGGAGGGGGAAATGAAATGACAGAAATGCAAAGGTTTATAGCTTCACAAGAGTATGAAAATGCTAGACATCGAGCATTTAAAGATTGGCAAGTTCATCAAAACCAAATCATAGCTCATTGCCAACATGTAGGTAGAAACTATATTCCTACTCCATCGCCCGTATTTCCTCCCTGGTCTATAGAGATCCAACCACCGTATCCTACTTATAACCCAGCTGAAGCATTTTATAACACATATGGTTATGCATGGAACCCCTACTGGTATCAGTAACAACCCTAGTTTATTTAGTTTTATTTATTTTATTTTTGTAATGTTACTACATTTAGCACTTATGTTAATATTGTAATAGTTTTTATAATTTTCTAACTTTTATTATTAGATTTTAATAATTTTTAAATGTGGGGTAATATACAAACTTCAAAAATATGTATATATGTTTGCAGTTTATCTTATGTACACAACAGGGTAAAACAACGCATTTTCAAAGACTGGCATTAAGTTCAGCAAAAGCAACTAATTTTGACGACAAGATGCAAAATAAATGTGATATAACAACAAGAAGGAATGAACAAATGATGTGCACCATTTATCATTCAGCAAACATACGCCAATATGTTTGGAAACTTTGGTAAAATTTAATCATTTTTCTACGCTAATCACCCTCAATAATTTAAATTGTTACTGATTTCTTGCAAATGAGGTCATTGCAAGATCTTAAGTGTGGGAAGGGGTTAAATTCTTTTGGATTTTAATTTTTTTTACTTTATACACTTGGTTATCATTAGAAATACTAGTAACGCAGTAGTTGTATTAGAATCTAGTGCTCTCTGATAATAAAGAACAGCCCTAGTCTTATATACTGACTATCCAATTCTAGTAAAATTTTTCAAAATTTTCAATTAAATGAACTCAAAATCATGTTTATACATATTTATGAATGATAAAACTAGGTTTTAACACCGAAATTATTGTTACCTCGTAAAGGACATAAATTGAGAAACAAACCAAAATGTTAGAATTCATTTAAAATAGAATAGAGGACAATAAAAAGGAAAATAAAAGCCAAGTGTGGGAAAATTTACCAAGTTATTTTAAACATATGTCACATATTTTTGTAACAAATAACTGAAAATACTTTTGCTTTGGACTAAACTAAAAAGTTTTACCCGATTTACTGTAAGAAAGATGGATCTACACGATGAATCAATTCCATCATTTAAAGGAAGTAAAGTCTTCCGAAAAAGACACGCGCTTCTTGATTTAGGTCATGAAGTTGTCGTTCAGACCAGCTGTAGGTTGACGAAAAATCTAGAAAAGTCATCACTAAAATCAGCAGGAAATCCACGGACCTCAGCATCAAACAGGGTCGCCAAGTGGTCAGACTTATCCTAACCATGAGAGGATCTGTCTTGTAAAATGGGGAGGACGCCGTGCAAATTAGCTGGATAAGACTAATGAATCAGATCCCCAGAAAGGATAATCTCCTTAAAGATCAAAAATCAGCTTTTAAGACTGATATTACTCAATCCTTGAGATTGACCTTAAAGATTGAGAATTACAAACTCATGGAATTCAATGATATCTAAACTCGAGCTTGAACGAGAAAATATTTTGATCAAAAATTACAAAGCGATTTGTTTTCTGAAAACCTATTTTCAATGCGTTCATTACCATTGAACGTAAAATCCTAGGAATTCACCTGGAATTCATTAGGTCACCTGAACCAAATCAGGTGTCAACCGTAAGAACGGTGGTTGCATAGCATGGTCAAAGACAGGACCTTGTGCCAGACCAAAAAATTATAAGGGTGAGCTTTACTATTGCTCCTACCAAGGGTAGTAATTGCGTCCGACACATTATAGACCATAATTAAAAGCATGTCAGGGGACATTGCCTTAACAGTTGCTTGTTCAACGCTTTCCTTTACAACCGGACGGTAGTTTATCGAAAGGTAATATTCGGAGCAAGTATACTGGACTTGTTGCTTTCCTAATACAAGGTTAGCAAGTGGGTGACACAAAACCACAAGTTTTGAGCTAAAATTTTCAAATCTGAAACCCACCAAACCCATAAAAAGAATTTGCAAACACCGGTGAAGGGTTATTCCGGAAAACTTATCTAGGGTAAAAGCTAGATTTAATTTTCAAAAGATCAAATGTTTTCATAAAGATCCAATTTCCTTAATGGATCTAAATTTTTATAGTCATGTGGGACTGTAAACCATATCGTTACAACCATTGTTTATACCGCCGTATAGAAATCACTGATGTACAAAGTGTGAAGAATAAAGAAGTGATTCTAGTATTTCAAGACTATATTGCTTGAGGACAAGCAACGCTCAAGTGTGGAAATATTTGATAATGCTAAAAACGAACATATATTTCATAGCATTATTCCTCAAGAAAGACAAGCTTTTAGTTGCAATTGTCCTATTTACAAGTGATATTCGTTTAAATAATAAAAGGTGAAGACAAAAGACAGATTCGACGAATTAAAGACGCAAACGACCAAAAAGCTCAAAAGTACAAAATACAATAAAAAAGGTTCCAATTATTGATGAGAAACGTCTCAAAATTACAAGAGTACAAGATTCAAAACGCAAAGTACAAGATATTAAATTGTACGCAAGGACGTTCGAAAATCCGGAACTGGGACCTGAGCCAACTCTCAACGCTCGACGCAACGGACTAAAAATTACAAGTCAACTATGCACATGAATATAATATAATATATAATTAATTCTTAAAATTAATATATATATTATAATATATTTAAAAATCGTCGGCAAGAAAGGTTCCAAATTAGTGTGAGCTGGAAAAACGAACTCCGCGAGTTGCGGAGTTTGCAGTGCAAAAATTACGCGAGTCGCGGAGCTTCCCTGGACTCAAATCCCTATAAAAGGCAACGCAGTTTGATCGTTTTTAATATCCATAATCTATCTCTCTCTCAATATATACGTAATATTTATATATAATTTATATTTTAATTTTAATTTTAATTTTAAATCCTAATAATAAGGGTATGTTACCGAATGTTGTAAGGGTGTAAGTCGAAATTCTGTCCGTGTAACGCTACGCTATTTTTAATCATTGTAAGTTATGTTTATATTATTTTCATTAATGTCTCGTAGCTAAGCCGTTATTATGTTTATTTAAGACGAAGTAATCATGATGTTGGGCTAATTATTAAAATTGGGTAATTGGACTTTGTACCATAATTGGGGTTTGGATAAAAGAACGACACTTGTGGAAATTAGACTATGGGCTATTAATGGGTTTTATATTAACTAAACAATACCTTGTTAATTTAATATACAAACTTATAATTCGACGTATTTATATATAACCACATACGCTTGACTGGGTACGGTGGGCGGGATATCTATAAATACCAATAATTATTCATTTTACCGGACACGGAACTGGATTAATAGTTAATAGACTTGTTGAAACATGGGTGAATTACATTCAAGGGTAATTGGTGTAATTGTTAACAAAGTAGTAAAACCTTGGTTTACACACAGTCGATAACCTGGTGTATTCATTAAACAAAGTATTAAAACCTTGTTACAATTCGAATCCCCAATTAGTTGGAATATTTGACTTCGGGAATAAGAATAATTTGACGAAGGCTTTCGCTCTTTATATTTATGACTGATGGACTATTATGGACAAATCCGTATGGACATATTAAATAATCCAAGACAAAGAACAATTAACTCATGGGCATAAAACTAAAATCAACACGTCAAACATCATGATTACGGAAGTTTAAATAAGCATAATTCTTTTATTTCATATTTAATTTCCTTTATTTTATATTTAATTGCACTTCTAATTATCGCACTTTTATTTATTGTTATTGTATTGAATTGCACTTTTAATTATCGTATTTTTTAATTATCACAAGTTTATTTTATCGCACTTTTATTTATTGTAATTTCATTATCGTTATTTATTTTACGCTTTAAATTAAGTCTTTTATTTATTTACATTAGGTTTTAACTGCGACTAAAGTTTTTAAAATCGACAAACCGGTCATTAAACGGTAAAAACCCCCTTTTATAATAATAATATTACTTATATATATTTGTATTTTTATAAAATAAAACTAATATAGTGTTAAGCTTTGTTTAAAGATTTTTTTTTCCCTGTGGAACGAACCGAACTTACTAAAAACTGCACTACTGTACGATTAGGTACACTGCCTATAAGTGTTGTAGCAAGGTTTAAGTATATCCATTCTATAAATAAATAAATATCTTGTGTAAAATTGTATCGTATTTAATAGTATTTTCCTGCTAAAATTTAATAGTATTTTATACCCCCTAGCTTTAACATCACTTGTCCCAAGCTTTTCCAAAATCAACCACGCAAGCTCATAACATGTCCTCTAAGGTTTGAATTGTACGTTCGCTTTGTCCATCGGTTTAAGGATGATATGCGGTGCTCATGTTTAAACGCGTTCCCAACGCTTCTTGCAAGGTACGCCAAAATCTAGAAACAAAACGGTCATCTCGGTCGGAGATAATCGATAAAGGTACACCGTGTCGGGCTACGATCTCCTTGATATAAAGTCGTGCAAGTTTCTCCATTTTGTCGGTCTCCTTCATGGCGAGAAAGTCTGCGGATTTGGTGAGACGGTCAACAATAACCCAAATGATATCATAACCGCCCGTCGTTTTTGGTAGTTTGGTGATAAAATCCATTGTTATTCTTTCCCACTTCCATTGCCGGATTTCGGGTAGTTGAAGTAATCCGGACGGTCTTTGGTGTTCGGCTTTGACTTTGGAACATGTCAAACACTTGGAAACATAAGTAGCTACGTCCCTTTTGATGTTCGGCCACCAATGTAGTTGTTTAAGGTCGTGGTACATCTTATTGGCACCGGGGTGAATCGAGTATCGTGACTTATGGGCTTCATCTAAAATAAGGCTTCGTAGGTCCCCATAACTAGGCACCCAAATCCTTCCGGCGAAATATCGGAGTCCGGTTTCCTTGATTTCGAATCGAGAGACAAGAATATTCAAGAGCTCGTGTGAAATGTTTTCATCCTTGAGAGCCTCATCTTGGGCTACCCGAAGTTGGCTATTAAGGTTTGTGTGGATGGTGATGTTTAAGGCTCGGACACGAAGAGGCATCGCTCTTTCTTTTCGACTTAAGGCATCGGCTACTACATTTGCCTTTCCGAGATGGTAACGAAGCTCGCAATCGTAATCGTTTAAGGTTTCAATCCACCTTCGTTGTCTCATGTTTAGTTGCTTTTGATCGAAAATGTCTTGGAGACTTTTGTGATCGGTAAAGATAGTACTCTTGGTTCCATAAAGATAGTGTCTCCACATTTTAAGTGCAAAGACAACGGCTCCGAGTTCGAGATCATGTGTCATGTAGTTTCGTTCATGAATTTTGAGTTGTCGAGAAGCATAAGAAATGACTTTCGTTCGTTGCATCAACACACACCCAAAACCATGTTTCGAGGCGTCGCAATACACAAAAAAATCATCATTGCCTTAGGGAAGTGACAAGATAGGAGCGGTGGTTAGCTTTGTTTTCAAGATTTGAAATGCGGATTCTTGTTCGGTCGCCCAATTGAATTTCTTTCCCTTGTGAGTTAAAGCGGTTAGAGGACGAGCAACCAAAGAGAAATCCTTGATGAATCTACGGTAGTATCCGGCGAGACCCAAGAATTGACGAATGTGAGTAGGAGTAGTGGGAGTCTCACATTTGCTAATGGCTTCGATTTTCGTTGGATCGACTTTAATACCTTGGTCACTTACAACATGACCAAGAAATTGAACTTCCTTCAACCAAAATTCACACTTGGAGAATTTGGCATAGAGTCGTTCATGTCTTAAAAGTTCAAGCACGAGCCGAAGGTGTTCCTCGTGTTCTTCTTCGCTTTTAGAATAAACCAAAATATCATCGATGAACACGATAACGAATTTGTCAAGATAAGGTTTGCACACGCAGTTCATAAGATCCATGAACACCGCCGTTGCGTTAGTGAGACCAAATGGCATTACAAGAAATTCATAACTACCATAACGAGTTCGGAAAGCGGTTTTGGAGACATCTTCCCCCTTAACCCTTAATTGATGATAACCCGAGCGGAGATCGATTTTTGAATATACACAAGACCCTTGTAGTTGATCAAAGAGGTCATCGATGCGAGGAAGAGGATATCGGTTTTTAACCGTCAATTTGTTTAGTTCACGATAATCAATGCACATTCGTAGGGATCCGTCTTTCTTTTTAACAAACAAAATCGGAGCGCCCCAAGGTGAATGGCTAGGTTGGATAAAACCACGATCAAGTAGTTCTTGGATTTGACTTTGCAATTCTTGCATTTCGGATGGAGCGAGTCTATAAGGTGCACGTGCTACGGGTGCGGCCCCCGGAATAAGATCGATTTGGAATTCAACCGGTCGATGAGGTGGAAGACCCGGCAATTCGTCGGGAAATACATCGGAATAGTCACTAACAATTGGCACATCATCGATGTGCTTCTCATCGGACTCGACTTTCTTAACATGAGCAAGGATCACAAAACAACCCTTACGGAGTAGTTTTCTAACTTTAATAAACGAAACGAGGTTGAGTCCGGTGCAACTCTTATCGCCATAGATGATCAAAGGTTCACCATTCTCGATAGGGATTCGGATTGCGTTAAGATCACAAAGGATGTGAGATTTCGTTTTGGCTAGCCAATTCATACCGATTAATACATCGAAGCTTCCTAGTTCCATGGGTATCAAGTCAATTTCAAACTCATTACCCAAAATGTTTAACGTACATCCCCGGTAATATGTGTCGGCACTCAATAGTTTTCCGTTGGCTACTTCAATGGTATAAGTGGTATCTAGTGGGAGTGGTGGAGTATTAAAAGAATGAGTCAAAGTCTTGGATACAAAACTCTTATCGGCACCCGAATCGAATAAACAAGTAACATAAGTGTTGTTGAGGAGAAACGTACCCGTGACTAATTCATTGTCATCTTGGGCTTCCTCGGTGTTGATGTTGAAAGCTCAGCCGCGTGTGTTGGGGTTGGCTTTCTTCTTCGGACATGCATTTCTAAAATGTCCCGTTTGGCCACATTCATAACAAGTACCCAGTTTTGGTGCATTGGGCACCTTTTGAGCGACTGGGGTGGCACTTCTACAATCGTTGGCCACATGACCACCCCTTTGGCACCGGTGGCAAAATAGATTGCTACATTCACCATAGTGGTGCTTGTGGCATTTGTTGCAAAAGGGTTTATTTCCGCCATAACTTTTCTTTGCGTCGGAGGTGTAAGGCTTCTTAGCAAAGTTGTTGTTGCTTGATTGTGAGGGTTCCCACTTTCTTTTGTTGCCGCCCGATTTATCCTCGGCCTTAGGTGCCGGAACTACGATTTCATCAACCGCTTCGATCAATTGGCGGGCCATGTTCAATGCTTGTTGTAGGTTAGCGGGTTTGGATGACATCACCCCTTGTTTGATGCTCTTTGGAAGACTATACATATAAAGTTTGACCCTTTGAGATTCGGGGTTCACGAGGTTGGGACACATCAAGGATAGTTCGGCGAATCGTTGATTATAGGCCTTGAGATCGTTTCCGACCGCCTCTAAGGTTCTTAGCTCTTGTTCGAGCTTTCGGGTTTCTTCGCGAGGGAAATATTCGATGACCATCTTTTCCCTTAAATCGGCCCAAGAGAGGGCGTGAGCTTCATCGGTACCCACCGATTGTACATAAGTATTCCACCATGTAAGAGCGACACCGGCGAAGGTGTGAGTGGAGTATTTGACCTTGTCTTGGTCCCGACAACCGCTTATGCTAAAGACGGCCTCCGTTTGTTTGAACCATCGAGTAAGAGTAACCGGTCCCCCGGTTCCATCAAAAGTGTGAGGTTTGCACCCCATGAAGGATTTGTAGGAGCACCCTTTGTTTGAGTTACCGGCTCCATTGTTGTTGTTGTTGTGGTTGTTGTTATTGTTAGAGGAGTGATCGGCCATGGCCGCTTCCACGGCGGTGGCTATCATTCGTTGTAGAGCTTGTTCGGGAGTCTCATGGCGTGGCACACGACGAGGAGGCATTGTTCCTTCAAAACACAAGAATACCGTTGATTAGTATTCTTAATAATACTAACCATGATATGGAATAAGGATAGAGAAAAATTTTTCTTGACTCGCCTTAAATTCTTTACGTCAAAATGTCGGAATGTTCATATGAGTCACCGTAATATAATCCCGGAAATTATATTACCCTAATTCATATGTGCATTCGACACTAATTCATATAGTCAAGGTGGCGCGTCAATTAAATTAAGTAACGTGAGATTAAGGTTGAATAAGAATTTGATGTGATAGACGAGTTCGAGTATAATGCACAAGTAGTCAAGTAATTCCTACTTCAAGTCTATATGCCGGTTGTAGTCTAGACTCACCAATGTACCCTATGACTCGGGGTTGACACCAATGAACTCTAAATCCCTACAACCAACGCTCTGATACCATCTGTAGCAACCCGACCAAATCATGTTTGACGGCGCCGACTACTTCGGTCCCGTTGCGTGGTCATAAGTCTTTATTATGACGTTTGACCAAAATATGTCGCATTCATTTCATAAGTAAAAGGATGTTTCAAGTTTACAAATGTAGTTCAAAAGATTAGTTACAATACAAAGTTTAACGTACGAATGAAACCTATGCGACACAATTTAAAGTAGTCAAAAGACGCTCCAACTATGCATGCATACTCGACATCCAAGCAAGTATCAAAAAGAGTGTGGAAGCATGTATCAAGTAGCTTTCAAGGACCTGAGAAAACATATAGAAATCTGTCAACGAAAACGTTGGTGAAATCATAGGTGTTTTAGTAAACGTTGCATTTGAACCACAAGATTTAATATAATATGATTATCAAAATCATTTGCATTCCAAAGTTGTTATTTGTTTTGCGGGCACCCAATTATCAAACTTAACTGTTTTGCACCCTTTGCGTAGTGTTAGAACATACACTAGACCCGAAAATATATTTCATCCGCTAACGGTAGCGAACCGTCCGAATGAGGCTCGTCAAGCCCATGTGATCACATAATATAAGTTCACGTTTACACCCTGCCAGTGTAACTAATGATAATTGAATTGAGGATTTTTGTTCAAACCCGTACGTGGAATGTTCGTTTTCGTACTTGTGTTCAATGTATAAAAGTATGATACGTATATGTTTCTCATCCCATAGTTTAAAGCATAAAAGTTGTTTGAAAGATGGGACTATGATCTCACCTTGAGTGCACGTATGAAAAGTACTTCACAAAGTAACGTGTGCGAAGGATAGTGCTAGTCTTGACCTAAACAAATAGGTCGTATCACTAACGGTAAACACGATAGGTCAAAGATGTTCAATTAGTCCTATGGCTCGTTACGACTCGATTATGTAGCATGTGAAATCAAATTGTCAAGTTTCATGCAAGATACAAGTATAGAAACAAGTTAGGGAGGTTGCATAATCATTTGGTTAAGTTTGACAAAAAGTCAAACTTTGGTCGGTCAAAGTCAACGAAAAAGTCAACACGTTCGGGTCGGGTCTCGAACTATTTTTCTGAGGTTTTTAATCATATATGAGCATGTTAGAACAAGTTACATGTGAATCGGAGGTGCGTAGCATAGCAAACATTATTCGAAAATCGACAAAGTTGGACAGACCACTTTGGCGCGCCGCGCGGGTATATGGCGCGCCGCTCCATTACCTGTGCAGAGAATTCTGGCAGTTTTTAAGTTTTATGCACGAACCTAACTTCAACCAATCACCATTTATGACCCACAAACAACCAAAGCATGTATCTTATATCATCGGAAAGGTATTTTGACAAGGAAAACAACTAAACACATTTCATCCATCACATTTACTTTTACAACAACCAAAATCACATTCAAAGCTCCTCATTAAATGCACTCAAGTTCATAAATGAAATTCGATGATTCGGCAACCAATTTACATGAATGATATGCCGTTTTGAAGGTGATCAAGCATACAATACTGAAATGTCCCGTTCTTATTGATTAAAAACGTTCCATATTAATTGATTTCGTTGCGAGGTTTTGACCTCTATATGAGACGTTTTTCAAAGACTGCATTCATTTTAAAACAAACCATAACCTTTATTTCATCAATAAAGGTTTAAAAAGCTTTACGTAGATTATCAAATAATGATAATCTAAAATATCCTGTTTACACACGACTATTACATAATGGTTTACAATACAAATATGTTACAACAAAATAAGTTTCTTGAATGCAGTTTTTACACAATATCATACAAGCATGGACTCCAAATCTCGTCCTTATTTAAGTATGCGATAGCGGAAGCTCTTAATAATCACCTGAGAATAAACATGCTTAAAACGTCAACAAAAATGTTGGCGAGTTATAGGTTTAACCTATATATATCAAATCGTAACAATAGACCACAAGATTTCATATTTCAATACACATCCCATACATAGAGATAAAAATCATTCATATGGTGAACACCTGGTAACCGACATTAACAAGATGCATATATAAGAATATCCCCATCATTCCGGGACACCCTTCAGATATGATATAAATTTCGAAGTACTAAAGCATCCAGTACTTTGGATGGGGTTTGTTAAGCCCAATAGATCTATCTTTAGGATTCGCGTCAATTAGGGTGTCTGTTCCCTAATTCTTAGAGTACCAGACTTAATAAAAAGGGGCATATTCGATTTCGATAATTCAACCATAGAATGTAGTTTCACGTACTTGTGTCTATTTTGTAAATCATTTATAAAACCTGCATGTATTCTCATCCCAAAAATATTAGATTTTAAAAGTGGGACTATAACTCACTTTTACAGATTTTTACTTCGTCGAGAAGTAAGACTTGGCCACTGTTGATTCACGAACCTATAACAATATATACATGTATATTAAAGTATGTTCAAAATATATTTACAACACTTTTAATATATTTTGATGTTTTAAGTTTATTAAGTCAGCTGTCCTCGTTAGTAACCTACAACTAGTTGTCCACAGTTAGATGTACAGAAATAAATCGATAAATATTATCTTGAATCAATCCACGACCCAGTGTATACGTATCTCAGTATTGATCACAACTCAAACTATATATATTTTGGAATCAACGTCAACCCTGTATAGCTAACTCCAACATTCACATATAGAGTGTCTATGGTTGTTCCGAAATATATATAGATGTGTCGACATGATAGGTCGAAACATTGTATACGTGTCTATGGTATCTCAAGATTACATAATATACAATACAAGTTGATTAAGTTATGGTTGGAATAGATTTGTTACCAATTTTCACGTAGCTAAAATGAGAAAAATTATCCAATCTTGTTTTACCCATAACTTCTTCAATTTAAATCCGTTTTGAGTGAATCAAATTGCTATGGTTTCATATTGAACTCTATTTTATGAATCTAAACAGAAAAAGTATAGGTTTATAGTCAGAAAAATAAGTTACAAGTCGTTTTTGTAAAGGTAGTCATTTCAGTCGAAAGAACGACGTCTAGATGACCATTTTAGAAAACATACTTCCACTTTGAGTTTAACCATAATTTTTGGATATAGTTTCATGTTCATAATAAAAATCATTAAGTTAGCATACTTCCACTTCGTGTTTCCAGGTTTTAAATCATTAAGTTAGCATATCATATAGATATAGAACATGTGTTTAGTTAATTTTAAAAGTCAAGTTAGAAGGATTAACTTTTGTTTGTGAATAAGTTTAGAATTAACTAAACTATGTTCTAGTGATTACGAGTTTAAACCTTCGAATAAGATAGTTTTATATATATGAATCGAATGATGTTATGAACATCATTACTACCTCAAGTTTAGTAGGTAAACCTACTGGAAGTGACAAGAAATGATCTAGCTTCAAAGGATCTTGGATGGATTGAAAGTTCTTGAAGTAGGATCATGACACAAAAACAAGTTCAAGTAAGATTTTTACTCGAATTAAGATAGTTTATAGTTATAGAAATTGAATCAAAGTTTGAATATGAATATTACCTTGAATAAGAAAGATAACCTACTGTATATAACAAAGGTTTCTTGATCTTAGATGATTACTTGGAATGGATTAGAAAGCTTGGAAGTAAATTAGTAAACTTGAAGGGATTTTTGAAGTGTTCTTGAAGTGTTCTTCCTATGATGATTATAGCTTGATTCTTGAAGTGATTTTTGATGAAGATGATGATTAACTACTGGAAAAATACGTTCATAATAGTGTGTGTGTGTTGAGAGAGAATTAGAAAGAGAATTGGAAGTGAAATGAAGTGAATGATGAGTGGTAATTGGTGAGTGATGAGTGGGGTTAAAAGGAGTTCTAGTAGTTGACTAGCTCATGGTAGAAGTTAAAATTGATTAGTCATACATGACATAATCAAGAGTGGAATCCCATGCTATTTCCTATTGGTATATACCCATAGTAAGTACGTTTTGAAGCTGTGTATAATACGGGTAAGAATAAGACTAGAATTCTTGATGAAAGAAAAGAATGGGAAAGTAACTGTAACCATTTTCGTTAAGTATGAGTGTTTTGATATATGTCTTGAAGTCTTCTAAAAGTATTTTAATACATCTAAATACACTACATGTATATACATTTTAACTGAGTCGTTAAGTCATCGTTAGTCGTTACATTAAGTGTTGTTTTGAAACCTTTAAGTTAACGATCTCAATTAATGTTGTTAACCCATTGTTTATTATATCTAATGAGATGTTAAATTATTATATTATCATGATATTATGATATATTAATATATCTTAATATGATATATATACATTTAAATGTCGTTACAACGATAATCGTTACATATATGTCTCGTTTCGAAATCCTTAAGTTAGTAGTCTTGTTTATATGTATATAACTCATTGTTAATATACTTATGGAGATACTTACTTATCATAATCTCATGTTAACCATATGTATATCCAAATATATATCGTCATGTCGTTTTTACAAGTTTTAACGTTCGTGAATCGCCGGTCAACTTGGGTGGTCAATTGTCTATATGAAACATATTTCAATTAATCAATCTTAACAAGTTTGATTGCTTAACATGTTGAAAACATTTAATCATGTAAATATCAATCTCAATTAATATATATAAACATGGAAAAGTTCGGGTTTCTACAGTACCTACCCGTTAAATAAATTTCGTCCTGAAATTTTAAGCTGTTGAAGGTGTTGACGAATCTTCTGGAAATAGATGCGGGTATTTCTTCTTCATCTGATCTTCACGCTCCCAGGTGAACTCGGGTCCTCTACGAGCATTCCATCGAACCTTAACAATTGGTATCTTGTTTTGCTTAAGTCTTTTAACCTCACGATCCATTATTTCGATGGGTTCTTCGATGAATTGAAGTTTTTCGTTGATTTGGATTTCATCTAATGGAATAGTGAGATCTTCTTTAGCAAAACATTTCTTCAAATTCGAGACGTGGAAAGTGTTATGTACAGCCGCGAGTTGTTGAGGTAACTCAAGTCGGTAAGCTACTGGTCCGACACGATCAATAATCTTGAATGGTCCAATATACCTTGGATTTAATTTCCCTCGTTTACCAAATCGAACAACGCCTTTCCAAGGTGCAACTCTAAGCATGACCATCTCTCTAATTTCAAATTCTATATCTTTTCTTTTAATGTCAGCGTAGCTCTTTTGTCGACTTTGGGCGATTTTCAACCGTTGTTGAATTTGGATGATCTTCTCGGTAGTTTCTTGTATAATCTTCGGACCCGTAATCTGTCTATCCCCCACTTCACTCCAACAAATCGGAGACCTGCACTTTCTACCATAAAGTGCTTCAAACGGCGCCATCTCAATGCTTGAATGGTAGCTGTTGTTGTAGGAAAATTCTGCTAACGGTAGATGTCGATCCCAACTGTTTTCGAAATCAATAACACATGCTCGTAGCATGTCTTCAAGCGTTTGTATCGTCCTTTTGCTCTGCACATCAGTTTGTGGATGATAGGCAGTACTCATGTCTAGACGAGTTCCTAATGCTTGCTGTAATGTCTGCCAGAATCTTGAAATAAATCTGCCATCCCTATCAGAGATAATAGAGATTGGTATTCCATGTCTGGAGACGACTTCCTTCAAATACAGTCGTGCTAACTTCTCCATCTTGTCATCTTCTCTTATTGGCAGGAAATGTGCTGATTTGGTGAGACGATCAACTATTACCCAAATAGTATCAAAACCACTTGCAGTCCTTGGCAATTTAGTGATGAAATCCATGGTAATGTTTTCCCATTTCCATTCTGGGATTTCGGGTTGTTGAAGTAGACCTGATGGTTTCTGATGCTCAGCTTTGACCTTAGAACACGTCAAACATTCTCCTACGTATTTAGCAACATCGGCTTTCATACCCGGCCACCAAAAATGTTTCTTGAGATCCTTGTACATCTTCCCCGTTCCAGGATGTATTGAGTATCTGGTTTTATGAGCTTCTCTAAGTACCATTTCTCTCATATCTCCAAATTTTGGTACCCAAATCCTTTCAGCCCTATACCGGGTTCCGTCTTCCCGAATATTAAGATGCTTCTCCGATCCTTTGGGTATTTCATCCTTTAAATTTCCCTCTTTTAAAACTCCTTGTTGTGCCTCCTTTATTTGAGTAGTAATGTTATTATGAATCATTATATTCATAGATTTTACTCGAATGGGTTCTCTGTCCTTCCTGCTCAAGGCATCGGCTACCACATTTGCCTTCCCCGGGTGGTAACGAATCTCAAAGTCGTAATCATTCAATAATTCAATCCACCTACGCTGCCTCATATTCAGTTGTTTCTGATTAAATATGTGTTGAAGACTTTTGTGGTCGGTATATATAATACTTTTGACCCCATATAAGTAGTGCCTCCAAGTATTTAATGCAAAAACAACCGCGCCTAATTCTAAATCATGCGTCGTATAATTTTGTTCGTGAATCTTCAATTGTCTAGACGCATAAGCAATCACCTTCATTCGTTGCATTAATACACAACCGAGACCTTGCTTTGATGCGTCACAATAAATCATAAAATTATCATTCCCTTCAGGCAATGACAATATAGGTGCCGTAGTTAGCTTTTTCTTCAATAACTGAAACGCTTTCTCTTGTTCATCATTCCATTCAAATTTCTTCCCTTTATGCGTTAATGCAGTCAAGGGTTTTGCTATTCTGGAAAAGTCTTGGATGAACCTTCTGTAGTAACCAGCTAGTCCTAAAAACTGGCGTATGTGTTTCGGAGTTTTCGGGGTTTCCCACTTTTCAACAGTTTCTATCTTTGCCGGATCCACCTTAATACCTTCTTTGTTCACTATGTGACCGAGGAATTGAACTTCTTCCAACCAAAATGCACACTTTGAAAACTTAGCGTACAATTCTTCCTTCCTCAATACTTCTAACACCTTTCTCAAATGTTCACCGTGTTCTTGGTCATTCTTTGAGTAAATAAGTATGTCATCAATGAAAACAATGACAAACTTGTCAAGGTATAGTCCACACACTCGGTTCATAAGGTCCATGAACACAGCTGGTGCATTAGTTAAACCAAACGGCATGACCATAAACTCGTAATGACCGTAACGTGTTCTGAAAGCAGTCTTTGGAATATCATCTTCTTTCACCCGCATTTGATGATACCCGGAACGTAAGTCAATCTTTGAATAAACAGACGAGCCTTGTAGTTGATCAAATAAGTCGTCGATTCTCGGTAGTGGGTAGCGGTTCTTGATGGTAAGTTTGTTCAACTCTCGGTAGTCGATACACAACCTGAATGTACCATCTTTCTTCTTGACAAACAAAACAGGAGCTCCCCACGGTGATGTGCTTGGTCGAATGAAACCACGCTCTAAAAGTTCTTGTAATTGGCTTTGCAGTTCTTTCATCTCGCTGGGTGCGAGTCTGTAAGGAGCACGAGCTATTGGTGCAGCTCCTGGTACAAGATCTATTTGAAATTCAACGGATCGATGTGGGGGTAATCCCGGTAATTCTTTCGGAAATACATCGGGAAATTCTTTTGCAATGGGAACATCATTGATGCTCTTTTCTTCAGTTTGTACTTTTTCGACGTGTGCTAGAACAGCATAGCAACCTTTTCTTATTAGTTTTTGTGCCTTCAAATTACTAATAAGATGTAGCTTCGTGTTGCCCTTTTCTCCGTACACCATTAAGGGTTTTCCTTTTTCTCGTATAATGCGAATTGCATTTTTGTAACAAACGATCTCTGCTTTCACTTCTTTCAACCAGTCCATACCGATTATCACATCAAAACTCCCTAACTCTACAGGTATCAAATCAATCTTAAATGTTTCGCTAACCAGTTTAATTTCTCGATTCCGACATATATTATCTGCTGAAATTAATTTACCATTTGCTAATTCGAGTAAAAATTTACTATCCAAAGGTGTCAATGGACAACTTAATTTAGCACAAAAATCTCTACTCATATAGCTTCTATCCGCACCCGAATCAAATAAAACGTAAGCAGATTTATTGTCAATAAGAAACGTACCCGTAACAAGCTCCGGGTCTTCCTGTGCCTTTGCCACATTAATATTGAAAACTCTTCCGCGGCCTTGTCCATTCGTGTTCTCCTGGTTCGGGCAATTTCTAATAATGTGGCCCGGTTTTCCACATTTATAACAAACTACATTGGCATAACTTGCTCCGACACTACTTCCTCCGCCATTACTCGTTCCGACACCATTTGTTCCTTTCGTTCTATTAACCCCTGGTCCGTAGACCTCACACTTCGCCGCGCTATGACCATTTCTTTTACACTTGTTGCAAAATTTGGTGCAGAACCCCGAGTGATACTTTTCACACCTTTGGCATAGCTGCTTCTGATTGTTGTTTTTGTTGCGGTTATTATTGTTGTTGGGATGATTGTTGTAGTTGCTGCTGCTGCTGTTGTTGTTGTTGTTGTTGTTGTTGTTGTTGTTGTTGGGCCATTTGTTGTAGTTGCGATTGATATTGCGATTGTTGGGATAATTGTTGCGATTATTGTTGTAATTGCTGTTGTTGTTGTATTGGTGATTCTTATCACCGTTTTCCTCCCACTTTCTTTTGACTTGCTTCACATTGGCCTCTTCAGCAGTCTGTTCTTTAATTCTTTCTTCAATCTGGTTCACTAGTTTGTGAGCCATTCTACATGCCTGTTGTATGGAGGGGGCTCGTGTGAACTTATATCTTCTTGGATTCTTTCCGGTAATCCTTTAACAAACGCGTCGAACTTCTCTTCCTCATCTTCGAATGCTCCCGGACACAATAGGCACAATTCTGTGAATCGTCTTTCGTACGTGGTAATATCAAATCCTTGGGTTCGTAACCCTCTAAGTTCTGTCTTGAGCTTATTGACCTCGGTTCTGGGACGGTACTTCTCATTCATCAAGTGCTTGAATACTGACCACCGTAGTGCGTACGGATCGTCTTGTCCCACTTGCTCTAGATAGGTATTCCACCATGTTAACGCAGAACCTGTGAAGGTATGTGTAGCGTACTTCACTTTGTCCTCTTCAGTACACTTACTTATGGCAAACACCGATTCGACCTTCTCGGTCCACCGTTTCAATCCGATCGGTCCTTCGGTACCATCAAATTCCAAAGGTTTGCAGGCAGTGAATTCTTTGTAGGTGCATCCTACACGATTTCCTGTACTGCTAGATCCAAGGTTATTGTTGGTATGTAGCGCAGCCTGTACTGCGGCTATGTTTGAAGCTAGAAAAGTACGGAATTCCTCTTCATTCATATTCACGGTGTGTCGAGTAGTCGGTGCCATTTCCTTCAAAATAGTCCAATGGAACAAGTTAATCATACAGAATATTAAGAGTAGTTAATAGTATTTCGTAGCATAATATGAACTCATTTATAAAAGATTTTTCTTCATATTAGCGTTTTATAAGTTTAAATTCGGGTAGTACCTACCCGTTAAGTTCATACTTAGTAGCTAATATACAATTCAACTACTACAATTCTATATGAAAAACTGATTATAATAATATTTCTCGTTCAAACTTTTACACAATATTTTACAAACTTACAATACCGCTTATTTTACATATAGCATGAAATATAGCACACAATAAATTTGATACAAGATGGTTGTGAAGATAATTCTAGCTAGTACACAAGTCGTTCAGCAAAGGCAATAAAGACACGTAATTCATACGTCCAGAAACAAGTCATGCATTCTGGTTTTACTAGGATTACTTCCCATCCTTGGTCTTGTGGAACATAACCGTTATGGCCGTTGATAAGACAGCGTGTTGTAACGTCGTCAAAGGGACGAGGGTTACGTAAGGTCCAACAGTCCCGTAACAATCTAAAAACCTCATTTCTTACCCCAATTACCGACTCCGTCACTTGTGGGAACGTTTTGTTTAATAGTTGTAGCCCGATGTTCTTGTTCTCACTTTGGTGAGAAGCGAACATTACTAATCCGTAAGCATAACATGCTTCTTTATGTTGCATGTTAGCCGCTTTTTCTAAATCACGAAGTCCAATATTCGGATATATTGAGTCAAAATAATTTCTTAACCCATTGCGTAAAATAGCATTTGGGTTCCCCACAATATATGCGTCAAAGTAAACACATCGTAACTTATGGATTTCCCAATGTGATATCCCCCATCTTTCGAACGAAAGCCTTTTATAAACCAAGGCATTCTTGGAACGTTCTTCGAATGTCTTACAAACTGATCTCGCCTTAAATAGTTGTGCCGAAGAATTCTGACCGACTCTAGACAAGATTTCATCAATCATGTCTCCGGGTAGGTCTCTTAAAATATTGGGTTGTCTATCCATTTTGTGTTTTTATACTGTAAAATAGACAAGAGTTAGATTCATAAAAAAATTACTTATTAATACAAGCAATTTTTACATATATCATAAAGCATAAGCACACTATATTACTTATATTACACCACACGAATACAACTATCTTATTCCGACTCGCTTGTTTCTTCTTCTTCAGTTTTGGTTCGTTTTGCCAAGTTTCTAGGGATATATGATGTTCCCCTAATACGAGCCGTCGTTATCCACATTGGTTTAGAAAAACCTGGTGGTTTAGAGGTTCCCGGGTCATTGTTACAACTTAAGGACTTCGGGGGTTGACGATACATATAAAGTTCATCGGGGTTGGAATTATATTTCTCTATTTTTATGCCCTTTCCCTTATTATTTTCTTTTACCTTTTTAAATTCAGTTGGGGTAATTTCTATAACATCATCGGAATTCTCGTCGGAATCCGATTCATCGGAGAATTGGTAATCCTCCCAATATTTTGCTTCCTTGGCGAAAACACCATTGACCATAATTAACCTTGGTCGGTTGGTTGAGGATTTTCTTTTACTTAACAGTTTTATTATTTCCCCCACCGGTTCTATTTCTTCATCCGATTCCGATTCTACTTCCGGTTCCGATTCTTCTTCCGGTTCCGACTCTTCTTCCGGTTCCTCTTCGGGAACTTGTGAATCAGTCCACGAATCATTCCAATTTACATTTGACTCTTCATTATTATTAGGTGAGTCAATGGGACTTTTTCTAGAGGTAGACATCTATCACATAATATCAAACGCATTAAGAAATTAATATATCACATAATATTCACATGTTAAAAATATATAGTTTCCAACAAAATTTGTTAAGCAATCATTTTTCAAGTAAACACGGTCGAAGTCCAGACTCACTAATGCATCCTAACAAACTCGATAAGACACACTAATGCAAAATTCTGGTTCTCTAAGACCAACGCTCGGATACCAACTGAAATGTCCCGTTCTTATTGATTAAAAACGTTCCATATTAATTGATTTCGTTGCGAGGTTTTGACCTCTATATGAGACGTTTTTCAAAGACTGCATTCATTTTGAAACAAACCATAACCTTTATTTCATCAATAAAGGTTTAAAAAGCTTTACGTAGATTATCAAATAATGATAATCTAAAATATCCTGTTTACACACGACTATTACATAATGGTTTACAATACAAATATGTTACAACAAAATAAGTTTCTTGAATGCAGTTTTTACACAATATCATACAAGCATGGACTCCAAATCTCGTCCTTATTTAAGTATGTGACAGCGGAAGCTCTTAATAATCACCTGAGAATAAGCATGCTTAAAACGTCAACAAAAATGTTGGTGAGTTATAGGTTTAGCCTATATATATCAAATCGTAACAATAGACCACAAGATTTCATATTTCAATACACATCCTATACATAGAGATAAAAATCATTCATATGGTGAACACCTGGTAACCGACATTAACAAGATGCATATATAAGAATATCCCCATCATTCCGGGATACCCTTCGGATATGATATAAATTTCGAAGTACTAAAGCATCCGGTACTTTGGATGGGGTTTGTTAAGCCCAATAGATCTATCTTTAGGATTCGCGTCAATTAGGGTATCTGTTCCCTAATTCTTAGATTACCAGACTTAATAAAAAGGGGCATATTCGATTTCGATAATTCAACCATAGAATGTAGTTTCACGTACTTGTGTCTATTTTGTAAATCATTTATAAAACCTGCATGTATTCTCATCCCAAAAATATTAGATTTTAATAGTGGGACTATAACTCACTTTCACAGATTTTTACTTCGTCGAGAAGTAAGACTTGGCCACTGTTGATTCACGAACCTATAACAATATATACATGTATATTAAAGTATGTTCAAAATATATTTACAACACTTTTAATATATTTGATGTTTTAAGTTTATTAAGTCAGCTGTCCTCGTTAGTAACCTACAACTAGTTGTCCACAGTTAGATGTACAGAAATAAATCGATAAATATTATCTTGAATCAATCCACGACCCAGTGTATACGTATCTCAGTATTGATCACAACTCAAACTATATATATTTTGGAATCAACGTCAACCCTGTATAGCTAACTCCAACATTAACATATAGAGTGTCTATGGTTGTTCCGAAATATATATAGATGTGTCGACATGATAGGTCGAAACATTGTATACGTGTCTATGGTATCTCAAGATTACATAATATACAATACAAGTTGATTAAGTTATGGTTGGAATAGATTTGTTACCAATTTTCACGTAGCTAAAATGAGAAAAATTATCCAATCTTGTTTTACCCATAACTTCTTCATTTTAAATCCGTTTTGAGTGAATCAAATTGCTATGGTTTCATATTGAACTCTATTTTATGAATCTAAACAGAAAAAGTATAGGTTTATAGTCGGAAAAATAAGTTACAAGTCGTTTTTGTAAAGGTAGTCATTTCAGTCGAAAGAACGACGTCTAGATGACCATTTTAGAAAACATACTTCCACTTTGAGTTTAACCATAATTTTTGGATATAGTTTCATGTTCATAATAAAAATCATTTTCTCAGAATAACAACTTTTAAATCAAAGTTTATCATAGTTTTTAATTAACTAACCCAAAACAGCCCGCGGTGTTACTACGACGGCGTAAATCCGGTTTTACGGTGTTTTTCGTGTTTCCAGGTTTTAAATCATTAAGTTAGCATATCATATAGATATAGAACATGTGTTTAGTTAATTTTAAAAGTCAAGTTAGAAGGATTAACTTTTGTTTGCGAATAAGTTTAGAATTAACTAAACTATGTTCTAGTGATTACGAGTTTAAACCTTCGAATAAGATAGTTTTATATATATGAATCGAATGATGTTATGAACATCATTACTACCTCAAGTTTAGTAGGTAAACCTACTGGAAGTGACAAGAAATGATCTAGCTTCAAAGGATCTTGGATGGCTTGAAAGTTCTTGAAGTAGGATCATGACACAAAAACAAGTTCAAGTAAGATTTTTACTCGAATTAAGATAGTTTATAGTTATAGAAATTGAATCAAAGTTTGAATATGAATATTACCTTGAATAAGAAAGATAACCTACTGTATATAACAAAGGTTTCTTGATCTTATATGATTACTTGGAATGGATTAGAAAGCTTGGAAGTAAATTAGTAAACTTGAAGGGATTTTTGAAGTGTTCTTGAAGTGTTCTTCCTATGATGATTATAGCTTGATTCTTGAAGTGATTTTTGATGAAGATGATGATTAACTACTGGAAAAATACGTTCATAATAGTGTGTGTGTGTGTTGAGAGAGAATTAGAAAGAGAATTGGAAGTGAAATGGAGTGAATGATGAGTGGTAATTGGTGAGTGATGAGTGGGGTTAAAAGGAGTTCTAGTTAGTTGACTAGCTCATGGTAGAAGTTAAAGTTGATTAGTCATACATGACATAATCAAGAGTGGAATCCCATGCTAGTTCCTATTGGTATATACCCATAGTAAGTACGTTTTGAAGCTGTGTATAATACGGGTAAGAATACGACTAGAATTCTTGATGAAAGAAAAGAATGGGAAAGTAACTGTAACCATTTTCGTTAAGTATGAGTGTTTTGATATATGTCTTGAAGTCTTCCAAAAGTATTTTAATACATCTAAATACACTACATGTATATACATTTTAACTGAGTCGTTAAGTCATCGTTAGTCGTTACATGTAAGTGTTGTTTTGAAACCTTTAAGTTAACGATCTCAATTAATGTTGTTAACCCATTGTTTATTATATCTAATGAGATGTTAAATTATTATATTATCATGATATTATGATATATTAATATATCTTAATATGATATATATACATTTAAATGTCGTTACAACGATAATCGTTACATATATGTCTCGTTTCGAAATCCTTAAGTTAGTAGTCTTGTTTATATGTATATAACTCATTGTTAATATACTTATGGAGATACTTACTTATCATAATCTCATGTTAACCATATGTATATCCATATATATATATCGTCATGTCGTTTTTACAAGTTTTAACGTTCGTGAATCGCCGGTCAACTTGGGTGGTCAATTGTCTATATGAAACATATTTCAATTAATCAAGTCTTAACAAGTTTGATTGCTTAACATGTTGGAAACATTTAATCATGTAAATATCAATCTCAATTAATATATATAAACATGGAAAAGTTCGGGTCACTACAAATACAACCTAACACTTACAAATAACATTTCATGTCGTTCAAAGCATCAAAAGTTCATTTCAAGTTCATCAAACCCTAACCCAAATCCACCAAAACCAATAATCAAGTTTATGAAGTTTTCTAAAACAACCTACACATCAAATTGAAGCTAGTGCTACTAGTAACACATTTAATACTTTCACTTTACCATAACAACAACATTTAAGCAACCAAATTACCAAATCAAACACACCAAAGTTCATATTCAAGCTAGTTACTTCAAATAATGAAATCGAGCATATAAATCATATAATCATGTTAGACTTGAGCCATAGACACTAATTAACAACTTTATAAGTTAAAAACATCAAGAACACAAAATCTAGTGATTTTAGAAAGTTACCCAAACTTGATGAAATCGGTATGGAATCGAAGAGGAAGATGAGAGGATTCCGAATATGCAATTTGTTTAGATGGATGCTTGCTCGATTTGATTTAGATGATGATTCTTGAAATTGGAGAATTGAGAGAAAATATGGAAGTAGAAGAAGAAAAGGGAAATGAAAAAGAAAAAGATGGGTGGTGGGGTGACTAGTCAAAAGCTAGTCACCTCTTTGGCACTTTGGCGAAACTAGTCCCTCGAGTTCGGTTGCGGGTGCGTGAATTACCTAAACGAGATATTTTTAAAATGCGTATTAACGAGGGATGTCATAATCATATAACGGAATTTAAATAGTTAAACGGAAAAGTAAACGGAAAAAGGCGGGATGTTACATATAGGAACCCCATGCCTTGATATCACTTCCTTGATGAACAACTTAGCCAAAGTCTCCGATGATATCGCTTCCCGAATGGGAAGGAACAAGGCACTCTTCGTCAACCGATCAACTATCACCCAAATCGAATCAAATTGTGTTCTCGCCGTCTTTGGTAACTTTGTAATGAAATCCATGGTAATGTGCTCCCATTTCCATTTTGGGATTTCTAACGGTTGTAACATACCATACGGCTTTTGGTGTTCGGCCTTAACTTGCAAACACGTGACGCATTGTTCAACATACTTAACAACATCACGTTTCATGCCCGGCCACCAATACTCCTTTCTCAAATCAAGATACATTTTCGTTGTGCCCGGGTGAATGGAATACTTTGACTTATGCGCTTCATCAAGTAGCACTCGTCGATTATCACCCATTTTGAAAGGATAACAAACCATGCGGGCCTAAGGTAATAGACTTCGTTTGCCCCATGATTCGTTCTTCATGCTTCTTATTAACATAAGCTTCAATTTGAATCTCACCGAGCTTTACAAGGAAATCATTTGTAATAATCATGCGTAACGATCCTATTCGTATCGCCGGATGTTGACTTTTTCGACTTAACGCATCCGCGACCACATTCGCCTTGCCCGGATGATAAAGCATTTCACAATCATAGTCTTTTACCACATCCATCCATCTACGTTGACGATAATTCAAATCTCGTTGATCAAAAAGATGTTTTAGGCTCTTGTGATCCGAATAAATCGTACACTTGACACCATACAAGTAATGGCGCCAAATTTTCAACGCGTGTACCACCGCCGCCAACTCAAGATCATGAGTCGGATATCTCGTTTCGTGTTCCTTTAATTGTCGAGAGGCGTAAGCGATGACTTTACCTCTTTGCATTAGAACACAACCGAGCCAATTTAATGAAGAATCACAATAGACCGTCATGTCTTCTACACTTTCCGGCAACACTAACACCGGAGCTTGACACAACTTCTCCTTTAATAATTGAAAAGCAATTTCTTGCTCGTTTTCCCAATTAAATCTCGCGTTCTTCCTCGTCAACTTCGTCAATGGAGAGGCGATATTAGAAAAGTCTTGGATAAACTGACGGTAATAACCGGCCAACCCAAGAAAACATCAGATTTCTGTAGGCGTAGTCGGTCGTTCCCAACTTTTCACCATCACAATCTTCCCCGGATCTACTTTAATACCATCTTTGTTCACAATATGGCCAAGGAATTGAACTTCCCTTAGCCTAAATTCACATTTGGAGAATTTTGCATACAACTTCTCCTTCCGCAACGTCTTCAACACACCACGCAAATGATGTTCATGTTCCTTCATACTCTTCGAATAGACAAGTATGTCGTCAATGAACACAATTACCGACTTGTCCAACATAGGTTGGCACACTCGGTTCATAAGATCCATGAATGCCGCCGGTGCATTCGTAAGACCAAAAGGCATAACTACAAACTCAAAATGCCCATAACGCGTTTGAAAGGCCGTTTTCTCAATATCTTCCTCACGGACCCGCATTTGGTGATAGCCGGACTGTAGGTCGATCTTAGAGAAATAAGTTGCACTTTGGAGTTGGTCAAATAAATCGTCAATCCGAGGCAATGGATAACGATTCTTTATCGTCACTTTATTCAACTCCCGATAATCGATGAACATCCGCATACTACCGTCCTTATTTTTCATGAATAGAACCGGATCGCCCCATGGCGAAGCACTCGGTCGAATAAAACCCTTCTCAAGTAACTCTTGGATTTGATTTAACAATTCTTGCATTTTGATTGGAGCTAAACGATAAAGAGTTTTAGCAATGGGAGTAGCACCCGGAACCAACTCAATGCGAAATTCAACTTGTCTTTCCGTCGGAACACCCGGTAATTCGTCCAGAAAAACGTCTTCGAATTCACTAACCACCGAAATTTCATGAATGGACGGTGGCTCTTCACGAGTATCAACTACATGGGCAAGAAAAGCCATACCAGCACTATTAAGAGAACGACGTGCCCGTGCAAAAGTGCATATCGGCACAAGTCTTCTCCGTCTCTCGCCATGAATAATTAGTTCTCCCCCACTTGGGGTCTTTACCCTAATAGACTTTTCATGGCATGCAATATCGGCTCTATAACAATCGAGCCAATCCATACCAACGACAACATCAAACTCACCCAAAGTCATCGGAATGAGATCGATTTTAAACGCTTCGGAACCGAACACAATATCACAATCATTACAAACATCAACCCCTAGCACCGTCTTACCATCCGCTATTTCAAATCTACCAGATGACTTAACTTAGCTAGTGGCTTATTAAGTTTAGTCACAAATTTTGGAGAAACAAACGATAAATTAGCACCGCTATCAAATAGGATCCTTGCCGGATTAGAGTTATCCATGAAAGTACCTGAGACAACTTCGTTGGATTGCTTGGCCTCATCATGGGTCATCAAATAATTACGTCCTCGAGCCGTACCCGCCGCCTTTTCCAACTTCTTAACATGATCGGTGTTCAAATCGGGACACTCCGGCCATCGGTGCCCTTCTTTACCACAATTATAACAAGTAAGTTTGCTCGGCGCCTTGGTACAATCACGGGCCAAGTGCCCCCTTTGATTACAATTAAAACACGTGGGTCCATAACTCAAAGAACCACCTTTCTTCACGCTATTAGCACTTTCGGAACCCTTCTTACTCTTTTTGTTCGAAAAGTTCCAATGACTCGAACCTTCAAATTTTCTCTTAGAGAAAGAGAAATCGCTTTGCTTTGGGACCTCCGGTTCGAAGCCCCAGGCTAACTCGAACAATTCCTCAAAAGACTTAGCCATTCCCTGACTAATCTTACGCTTTAACTCATCGCTTAGTGTACGATAAAAATCTAGCATCAACTTGTGATCATCGCCAACTTACTCTGGGCAAAAACGAGTCTTTGCCAAAAAGGTCGACTTGAGGGTAACCAAGTCCATTGAACCTTGTGGCAAATTGTGCAACTTGTCCCAAATTTTATCAAGGTCGGAAGGAGTTCGGTATTCTTTAAAAAATTCCTTTTTGAACTCTTCCCACATCAAGCTCATGCATTGCTCTTCACCATAAAACTTAATTTTATTGTCCCTACACAACTTAGCTTCTTCACGCAACATACTAGAACCGTATCTCGTCTTCTTATCGGGAGGACATTCGGCGGTACGGAAAGCCCCCTCGATGTCGGAGATCCAACATGTGCTTTTCAATGGATCTCTCACTCCATTAAACATAGGAGGTTGAGCATCCTTGAAATTTTTGTAATGGAAGTCTCGCCTCCCATATCCACCATTACCATCACCCCCTTCGCCCCGAGGATGAATATTTCTAGCTTCTAATGCCTCTTCGATCGCGGCATTCATTTGCTCGTTTATTAACTCGGTTACTTGCCCATCAACTGATTCTTGGAAAACCTTTCGGACATCCTTAAGGAATTCCGCTCTTTACTTTTTAATGATGGCCTCGACCTTGGCCGTGAATTCGGAGTCCTCGCTCGGGCCTCCATTTTCGGTATCTTGACCATTTCTCATCTTCATTCTACAAAACGGAAATAGGTTAACCAACGAAACGAAGGACAAGTCATAAATATACCACACCGCTCCATCTTGCTAAACAATCGTCGTACATCGCTTGCTTGACACGACTTGAACCCGTAACAATGGTAGCTAATCATTGTTACGCGAGCACGTCGCATTAACTAGCTAGTACAACGTCTATCTCACTTGATGATTTCAAAACACAACACAAAACAATTAGTACAAGGTTAGATCACATAACCTAGGCACTAACCACACCCGGTCTGACCCGTCTCCTACAAGTCCCGCATAACGTGCATACACAATAAAATCTAAGTCTAGGCACCTATCTCAAGTCGCCTAAATCCCTTAGACCATGCTCTGATACCACTTGAAACAACCCAACCCGTATTCAACCGGATAATTTTTTTTTATAGTAACGATCATTACGTGCCATTGGAATGGTATAAACCATTCCATACAACCCATTAAAATGTACAAGTTTAATGTTTACAAAAGGCACTAAGGCCATTAATCAAATGTAATACGAGTTCGACCCATTTGAAATGATAGTTTTAATCCAAACTACACCCGAGCATGGTTTGGGGTTAAACTACCCAAAAGCATTAGGTCATCATCCAAAAGCTTTAACTAGCACGCATCATGGGAATCTAATGCCCAATAACCCCTTTTCATTTCTCCGTGTTCGTGCCTAAAAATGTAAACAACGAGAGGGTAAGCTAAAGCTTAGTGAGTGCAATAGTTATACATATACATATATAACCTAGTTACTTGCAACCACTTACACAATATCGTATCCAAACTTGTAACTCAATAGCATGTCATCATACTCGTAATACTAACAAGTTGTACAATATCACAAAACCGCATTAGCATATACTCAACACAATCTATATATATAATATGCTAAACAATCAAAAAACCCCCATATGGTTAACCATAAACGCTATGGTGCTACCGGCTCGATGGTTCACACCATACGCATTTGAGTCATACTCTTTTATAGTGCTACCGGCTCGATGGTTCACACTTTGTTTTATAGTGCTACCGGCTCGTGGTTCACACTTTGATGCTACCGGCTCGATGGTTCACATCATAATTTTATAGTGCTACCAGCTCTTTGATTCACACTTCGGCGCTACCGGCTCGATGGTTCATACCATAACATTCACAAATAAATACGTCATATATACATACGTATAATTACTCCACTCACCTTATCGTCTTTGGTGAACTAGGAAATCAAGCTCGCGACCTTCAAACTAATGAACCTATCACATTATGCATTTAATTAACATACAAATTAGTGGAATTAACCACCAACACTTACACTTGAGCATTTAATGACCTAATGCATTAAATGACTCACATCCACCCAAAACCGCTCATTAATGGCCATGACTCGTCATAAATCACTAAAAGCTAGTGATTAGAGTCTACTAACTCCAACTAACACAACTTAGAGTAGTTCATACCCATCTCACCCAACTAGGTCAATAATTGCCCATTTGACCCATCTTAACCCATAGACTTCCAACTTTGGTCAAACTCAAACCCATTAACAAATCTTTCATCATTAAATAAGTGTATTAGTGACTAACAACACATTTAACACTTACAAATCCCAATTTTTCATGACCAAACCCTAGATTATAGCCATTAGGGTTTTCCTTACATCAATATAACACAATTCACCCATTAATTCCCCAAATGGGTCTTACAAGTCTCAAATGGCCCAAACCCTAACCATAAATTAACTAAAACTCAAAACACGGAGTCAAAACTTACCAAAACTATCAAGTCGTAGCTAAGAACGAGGAGAAAAAATTTCCTATTTGCTCCAAAGATCGAATCACAAGTCTTCACCTTCGAATCTTACTTTTAATTTAAATGGGTTTTATGTTTTGAGAGTAAATAGAAGAAGAAAAGAGAAAAGAAATTGAATTAATGAGATAAGTGGCTGAGACTTAAAGTCTCAATCAGATCTACACGTGAAAAGATGAAAATACCCTTGATTCACTCTATTTAAAAGCTAAAACCGGAACCAGTTCACCCAGTGGGTCGCGGCGCGACCCCTTTTGTCGCGGCGCTGCAATTAACTGATTTTTCGAGCTATCTTAATCCACTCCTGACTTTGATTTGCTTTATTTGTCACGGTGCACCCAAGAGCCTCGTGGCGCGGCAATGGCCTACAACTGGCCATTTTGACAACTTAACACAACTATCGATTTATTCGACTTGTACACCTCGTTCACGCTTCCTATATACGTTTAAACTTCGTCTTTAACTCTCTCATGACTTAACACTATCAAAACCCATGCATATACTTATACATGCATACATTCTCAAACATATATATATATATATATATATATATATATATATATATATATATATATATATATATATATATATATATATATATATATATATGTGTGTATATATATATATGTATATATATGTGTATATATATATATGTATATGTATATATATATCGCATACATCAAGTTAACACTCTAAATCATTTAATCACATAAACAAGCGAATTATAACGTTCTAACGATTAAATAAGTACCTTAAGACATGTATGAAGAAAACGGGGTGTTACATATATTCGTTTCACCCAATTTTTTTACTTCATTTGAAATGTTTTTATCTAGATTTTTCGCTGCAAATTCAGCTGCTTTTGTTCCTCCATGGCCATCAAACACACCAAAGAATGCCTGCACAAACAGAAATTCACATTTTAATTGTATGTAACAAAACATTCTTAGCGTGTATTAACGATCTAACAATAAAAAAATTCACACTTGTACATGTTTATGTTATCCTTCAAACTTGACTACAACTTTAAACTGATCTTCCATAACATTTCGGTTTCCTTTCCTACAATAAACGGAAAACGCGTCTCCGACAACCTTGACCTCCTTCCAAGGGTCATCCACCGGCGGTGTAATCCTGCCGAAAAAATCAAACGAACCAACAGGAACATCTAGCTCGGTCATCAATATTAAATAATGTGGTTTAGTACTTTTACTTTTTTACAACCATTTATTACTGTACGGGTTAAAGACATTTAAAATCGTTGAAAGATAAAAAAAAAACATGAAATTACTAGGAGCTTAAAGTTTATTGAATATTAGACATATAAATTAATTTTGAATTTATTATTAGAAAAATATCTTTTACCATTTGAGTAGTCGTTAAATGGTTATAACATAACAGTAAATTACTTGGGTTAATATTCATATTTATGACTCTTGCAGTCTATATATATATATATTGGTAGGATCAAGAGGGAAGTAACCATTCGGGGGGAAGCGGGAGGAAGCAAAAACTTTTTTTTTTCGTTTTTTGAAAAAATTTTGTTCACGAACATTATAGATGAGATGAAACTATGAACATTTAGTAGAGACACTTTGTGATAAATGTTTTTATTTTGGCGGGAAAACGCTCGAAGAAGTAATATATAACGATTATCGTGTTTTTCGAGCGTATTTTGAGGTTTTAGCTATCGGGGTTTAGATATTAGGGTTTAGATATTAGGGTTTATAGGGTTTAGATATTAGGGTTTAGAAATTTAGGGTTTAGGGTTTAGATTTAGGGTTTAGATTTAGGATTTAGATTGAGTTTTTAACACGAACAGTTTAGAGTTTAGGGTTTAGGGTTTAGGGTTTGGTGTTTTGGGTTTATGGAATAAACCCAAAACACCAAACCCTAAACCCTAAACCCTAAACTCTAAATCGGGCTAAATTTTACTTCACAAAACATGAAGAAGAAAAAAATGTTCATATTCTTCACGAACAATATTATCTTGAATGTTATTTTTGTCGATCGTTTTCCCGCCTAAATAATAACATTCATCACGAAGTGTCTCTTCTAAATGTTCATATTTTCGTGTGATCTTGATGCCGGAAAAAAAAAATTCAAAAAAAACGAAAAAAAAAATTTTTTTGCTTCCCCCCGCTTCCCCCCGATTGGTTACTTCCCCATTGATCCTGCCCCTATATATATATATATATATATATATATATATATATATATATATATATATATATATATATATATATATATATATATATATATAGGGACAGGTTCAAACGAGAATCAAAAAAATGGCGATAACTGCGAGAACCTTTAAATTTCATAGTTTTTATGCATTTAAATACAAAAAATTACATGCAAATGTTAATGAATGCTCATATCATTAACAAACATATGTTCATTACCACAAATTACATGTTAAATTGTTAATTATATGAAATGTTCACATGTTACATAAACAAATATGAACATGTGAACAGGAGAATATATATTTCATTATATAGGTAACATATAAGTTTATTCAAATTATTTTATATTCACTCTTACTCTCCATAAGCGTTTATGGTTGATTTAATCTATTCACATGTAAAAATCTTTGTAAATTATAAGTTCTCGCAATTCTCATCCTTTTGTGGTTCTCGTTTGAACTTTTGACTATATATATATATATATATATATATATAAATAATCGAAAGGGAAGCACTTTTTGGGGGGAAGTATTTTTTATTTTCGTTTTTTTCGAAATTTTTTTTCAGGCATCAAGATCACATGAAAATATTAACATTTAAAAAAGATACTTTGTGATGAATGTTATTATTTTGGCGGTAAAACGCTCGAAGAAAAAAATGTAAACATTCAATGCATTGAATGTTTTGATTCTGAGTTTTTTTAAGGGGTTAGAAATTAGGGGTTAAAAATTAGGGTTTAGCTATTAGGGTTTAAAAATTAAGGTTTAGGGTTTAGAAATTAGGATTTAGATTGAATATTTTAACACGAACGGTTTAGAGTTTAGGGTTTAGAGTTTTAGGTTTAGGGACTAAACCCAAAACACTAAACCATAAACCCTAAAATTAAACTCTAAATCGGACTAAATTTCGAAAAAAACACTTCACACAAGATGAAAACAAAACGATGCAAATAAACTCAGAATAAAAACATTCAATGCATTGAATGTTTTTATTTTTTTTCTTCTAGCGTTTTAACGCCAAAATAATAACATTCATCACAAAGTGTCTTTTTTAAATGTTCATATTTTCACCTAAATGTGATGCCTGGAAAAAAAAATTCGAAAAAAATGAAAAAAATTTACTTCCCCCCACATCCCTCAAAAAAGTGTTTCCCTCTTGATCTTGATTATGACCCTCTGTATATATATATATATATATATATATATATATATATATATATATATATATATATATATATATATATATATATATAGGGGGATGATTCTCACACACACGTTTTTGATCCTCACACACCTATTTTAACCTTTTACTCTTCTAATAATACTCAATTGGTGTGTGAGGATCAAAAAAGTGTGTGTGAGAATCATCCCCCTCATAATCAAGAGGGAAGCACTTTTTTGGGGGGAAGGGGAAGCAATTTTTTTTTCTCATTTTTTGAAAAAATTTTGTTCACGAACATTATAGATTAGATGAAAATGTGAACATTTAAAAAAGGCACTTTGTGTTGAATGTCATTATTTTGGCGGAAAAACACTCGAAAAAAAATAAAAACATTCAATACATTGAATGTTTTGCTGCTGAGTTTATTTGCATCGTTTTGTTTTCATCTTGTGTGAAGTGTTTTTTCGAATTTAGCCCGATTTAGGGTTTAGGGTTTTCGGGTTTACTCTGTAAACCCTCAACCCCAAACCCAAAACCCTAAACCCTAAATTCTAAACCCTAATTTTTAAACCCTAATAGTTAAACCCTAATTTTTAAGCCCCTAATTTCTAAACCTTAATTCTAACCTCTTAAAAAAACTCAGAATCAAAACATTCAATGCATTGAATGTTTTCATTTTTTTCTTCGAACGTTTTACCGCCAAAATAATAACATCCATCACAAAGTGTCTTTTTTAAATGTTCATATTTTCATGTGATCTTGATATCTGAAAAAAAAATTAAAAAAAAAACGAAAAAAAATTACTTCTCCCCAAAAAAGTGCTTCCATTTTGAGTAAATCTATATATATATATATATATATATATATATATATATATATATATATATATATATATATATATATATATATATATGGATGTAGTGTTAGTTTTGGATAAAACTATTGAAAAATGTTTACGTATCTATTGAAATCATGTATTACTGCAAACGATTTCCCGCATCAATATGCAGGTTTTCTCTACTACCAAAACAATGTTTAAGTTATTAAATATATAATAATAATTATTATTATTATTATTATTGTTATTGTTGCTGTTGTCGTTGTTGTTATTAATATTATTGTTATATAATTATATATTATATATTTGGATGTAGTGTTAATTTTGGATAAAACTATTGAAAATTGTTTACTTATCTATCGAAATCATGTATCACTGCAAAAACGATTTTCCGCATCAGTATGTTGGTTTTCTCTACCACCCACCGAAACGGCGAAACAATGTTTAAGTTATCAATCGATATCATTTTTTGTAGTAACGCAGGATCTCTATCCGCTTGTTGACATAACAAATATAGTAGTTAAGTCCTCAATAATATCCTCTAGCTATAAAATGAATAAAACAAATACATTTGTAGTAATACAAATAAATAAAAGATGAGGAAAATGATCATGATCCAGTTCGGGTTGATAAGAAGAGAGGCATTATTGACCAAAATAGTAAATTCAACGATGCAATTGCGTTTAAAGCTCGAGATGGAAAAAACCAAAAGGATAACGAATATTCTCTTTTATTTCTCCACATTACAAATTATAAACCAACTAGTAAGATAGGCTCGCGCGATGCGGCGAGATATTTCGGATTACATATTCATATTTAACGTAGTGTTATATATTTATAGAATTAAAAATGCGTTGGTGCGGGTGTGTTTGCATGCACGTGGTTAGTACCTAATTTACCTAATGGCCTACACGTTTTTTACGCCAGGAGAACCGCGTAAAAAAGGGGGATGAAACCATCGATATGATGAAGTTAGTTTGGGTTGTTTATTATATGTGTATATATATATGTATGAAAGATAACCCGAAATGTTTAACGTTTTTTAAAATGCGTCCGTTTCGCGTATAGTTGTTGCGTTGTGTTCGTAAAATTACTTCGAGTTGAACGGTGTTGTCGGAAAAATTTAAATCGCGGCTAGCGGAAATATACCGTCCGTTAAAAATTTGAGTGGAGTTTATTTAAAATTTTCTAATATAATAATAATTTTTACGTGTTATACCCCTGAAAAAGTTGTAAATTGCACGATAGTTAAGGGGGCAGTTTTGTAAGTATTTTGTGATTGTGGTTTCGTAAACTTGAAATTTAAAAAACAACCAAATTTGTCTATGGCATTTAGTATATAGGATAATAATAATAATAATAATAATAATAATAATAATAATAATAATAATAATAATAATAATAGACGACAAGATTATAATTATTCAAAATGCCATGTATACACGCTACAAAATAAAAATAATGGTCCAATTATGTGATTGAGTGTTAATATTAGACAATTAATTTTGACAATAAGACAATTTAACTAAACAGATTTGGTAAGACCGACATAACGAACAATGTCACATCTAACATAGTTAATCTTGTTTTATTTATAGAATAGATTTTTGTGAACCTTGAAAGGGGAACCGAACCCGAAAATTTAAACACCTAAAATGAACTGAAAAAAATTCTATTAAGAAGTAACGAATAATATAAATTATTTAAAAAAGACTCTAAATGTAAACATTTGTTAAAAAAAAAGGTCCTTTGAGCCTTTGCTAATATAAGTGGACTTTGGTTTCTTCTTTTTGTGGGCTTTGATTGTTGTTTATGGGCCTATTGTGTTTCGCCTTCGATGCTTCAGTTGTGTTTCTCTAATTCTCATGTTGATCAGTTGATCAAATCTCCGATTATTACTATATATATATATATATATATATATATATATATATATATATATATATATATATATATATATATATATATATATATATATATATATAGTGTAGGATCAAGAGAGAAGTAACCAATCGGGGGGAAGCAAAAACTTTTTTTTTTTCGTTTTTTGAAAAAACTTTGTTCACGAACATTATAGATGAGATGAAAATATGAACATTTAGTAGATACACTTTGTGATAAATGTTTTTATTTTGTCGGGAAAACGCTCGAAGAAGTAATATATAACAATTATCGTGTTTTTCGAGTGTATGTTTAGGTTTTAGCTATTGGGGTTTAGATATTAGGGTTTATAGGGTTTAGATATTAGGGTTTAGAAATTTAGGGTTTAGGGTTTAGATTTAGGGTTTAGATTTAGAATTTAGATTGAGTTTTTAACACGAACGGTTTAGAGTTTAGGGTTTAGGTTTTAGGGTTTAAGGTTTAGGGTTTAGGGTTTGGTGTTTTGGGTTTATGGAATAAACCCAAAACACCAAACCCTAAACCCTAAACTCTAAATCGGGATAAATTTTACTTCACAAAACATGAAGAAAAAAAACTTTCATATTCTTCACGAACAATATTATCTTGAATGTTATTTTTGTCGATCGTTTTCCCGCCTAAATAATAACATTTATCACGAAGTGTCTCTTCTAAATATTCATATTTTCGTGTGATCTTGATGCCGGAAAAAAAAATTCCAAAAAAAGCGAAAAAAAAATTTTTGCTTCCCTCCGATTGGCTACTTCCCCATTGATCCTGCCCCTATATATATATATATATATATATATATATATATATATATATATATATATATATATATATATATATATATATATATATATATATATATATATATATATATATATATATATATATATTTGGGATCCTAAAAACAAAGTGCCACGAGCAGTTGATCACCTTGTTCCCCCACCAGACTTCGTCCCGTGCTTGAAAGTGTCGTTAACATGTAATAATATATTTTATATAGCGATTAATATTAACTTTTTAATAGTAATATATAAATACTGGAGTATATATTAATGCATATTAATGACAATGTTAAAGTCTTTTGTGAGACAAAAATGTATAAAATTAATATATATCATTCTCCTACACTTTTTAAATTTATTTATTTATCATACTGTTATAAAATATCTAGATTGTGTTATAAAATATCTAGATTGGATGTTAATTTTATTATTATTATATTTCTTGCATAGTAATATTTTATACTATAAATAGACATGTATGGTAACCATTTAAGGTGCACAATTTCTCTTGAAATATCAATATCAATATTTCTTCTCTCCTTCTTCTCTCTTTTTCTCTCTTTGTTCTTATAACCATTAAAGGTAGTTATAAGCCTACTGAATTATAACACGTTATCAGCACGAAAAGCTTAGTGTAATTAAAAGATATCTCAAACGATCACGAATCACTAATCAAGGTATGAAATTATTAATAATTTTCAGACTCGAATATATCAAATTTTGGACTACTAACATTTATATTTATGTTATTTAAGTTATATATGGTCGGTTATACCACCTGAATTATATTTCTGTAATCTAACTTTTACTAACTTCACTAACATTTATATTTATGTTATTTAAGTTATATATGGTCGGTTATACCACCTGAATTATATTTCTGTAATCTAACTTTTACTAACTTCACTAACATTTATATTTATGTTATTTAAGTTATATATGGTCAGTTATACCACCTGAATTATATTTTCTGTAATCTAACTCTTATTAACTTCACTAACATTTATATTTATGTTAATAAGACCTCATGATTGTACGCAACACGTCATTTGACAACACGGTACTTTATGTACGCAACACGTCATTTGACAACACGGTACCATGGGTCGAGATTAATTCCGATCAATACGAATACAACGGGGTCTTTATATGTTATCTAACATTTATGATTACTTATGCAATTAATCATTATTTATTTCATGCATACTAATGTTTATTCTTAAATTTATAATTTTAAAAGTTAAAATAAAAAAATAGTTTGTATTTTTATTAAAAGTAAATCTTAAAAGTTAAAATAAGAAAAAGTAGTTTGTACTTTTATTAAAAGTAAATCTTAAAAGTTAAAATACAAAAAGTAGTTTGTATTTTTATTAAAAGTAAATCTTAAAAGTTAAAATAAGAAAAAGTAGTTTGTATTTTTATTAAAAGTATATCTTAAAAGTTAAAGTAAGAAAAAAAAGGGGATGGTAAAATGGAATAGTTTTTTGTCAAAAATGAAGTATTGAAAATGAAGTGGTCTCCTTCTATAACTAAAAAAATATATACTTTTATCAAATGAATTTTTTTGTGGCCGACAATTTCAAACACGAGTCCGTGTTTAGTTTATCAAGAATATCTCTTGCTTTGGTGAAAGGTCACGATCACGATATCAGGTGTTGTGAAAGAATTAAAAAATTGGTCAAGTGGCCTTTTAAAAACTAGAAAAAAAAATTTAAACAAAAAGTTTTTTTTTATATATTTATAATTTACGGGTAACGTAAAAAAAAGGAAGTTTTTTTTAAAAAAAAATAAAACAAAGAAAGTGTTTAAATGAGTTTTACAGAAAGGGGGAAAGCAAAGTAAAAAAAAAAAAACTTTTTTCCAAACAAAGGTAAATGAAAGTAGGACTTAATACAAGAAAAAAGTAAACATCTCCTAGACGTGATAAAATCTATCAATGATAAGTATTAGACTTGATGAGCTAAATGTGACAAAAATGTTTCAACATGTCTTATGTTAATTTTCTAAAATAAGTTATTATTATTCCGAGTTTAACACATATACATATGTTAATTAAAAACAACCTTTTTGTTCTTATGTAGTGTTGGGTTGCAATTTTGGTTGTATGCCATAATTCCATCCAGTAGAGTGACAATAGAAAACTTTTGATGATAATCAATAAAAAACTTTTTTCCAAACTTGTCAAATGTTTTGTTAAAAACGTGACCGTTGAAAAAAGGAGGTTGAATAATAAAACTTAAAAAACAAATTATTTTTTTAAGAGTGTGCATCAAAATGGCCCGTTTAATAATGGGGAGTAAAAATATAGTCAAATTGTTTCAACGAACAAGGGTTCAATTGGATGTCTCTTAAAAAAAAAAAATCCAAATTTTCAGTTATTTGATTTAAAAAAAAAAATCCACGGGTACGGGTGATGGATCCAATGGATCCGCATCCACGACCCGCGGGTGCTATCCCTAATTGTGACAAGTACAAATCAACTAAAAGTCTAAAAAATAAATGCTCTTATAGGGACCAAATGTTCACAATAATTGCCTAAGCTAGATATGAAACAAATAGTTCATAAAAAAAAAGGTCGTTGTGCGTTTTCGGGATGATAGCCGAAATACACTTACAAAAGTAGGTCAGCCGTCAATTCTTTATGGCCATATCAACGTAGATCAATAAAATCATTTATGGTTTTGATAAAAGATTAATTAAAAATTAATTGTTTTTTGGTCTTGGATTCTCGGTAACAAAAGCAAAGGTTGTTTTTGGTTGCCACAACAAACAAGACAGAGGTTGTTGACTTTTGTTGTTAAACATGGCACAAGTGAACAATAACAATAGATTATTGTTTTTGAAAAGAATAATGATGCGTTAATTTTATTGTATAAAATAAAATTAAAGAAAATGGTTTTCATTGATGACTATGAACAAACGCAAACAAAGTGTTTTTGGTATTTGGTGATTAAAAAAAAAGTGCATCTAAAGCTTCTACTGAAAATAATATGCATCTAAAGCTTCTACTGAAAATTAATGTGCAAGGTACAACGTATAACTATATGGTCAAATTCATTTGAGCCTTCGGAGTCACAAGTATATGATGTATATATATATTACTCAATTAACAAAATAGTAAATCTAAATTAATTCATATGAATAGTAAAACGAAATTAATTAATTTACTATTCACATAAAAAAGCGCATATGATAAAAAACGCATTGCATATGATAAGCGCATATGATAAAAAACGAATATGATGAAAAGCACAACGCATATGATAAAAATCGCATATGATTAAAAGCGCATATGGTGAAAAACACAGCGCATATGATTAAAAGCGTATATGGTGAAAAGGATATATGATAAAAAAAAAAAAAAACACATATGGTGATTTATAAATATAAAAAAAACACACATATGGTGATTAATGGAAAGCACATATGGTGATTAATGAAAAGTATATTGTGAAAAAGAATCACAAATGTTTCTTGAAAGAATTCAAGGTAAGATATATGAACCAATTCATCCATCATGTGAACCATTTTGATATTTCATGGTTCTAATAGACGCATCTAGCGGATGGTCTCATATTTGTATGTTATCAAGCCGTAATATGGCATTTGCAAAGTTTCTTGCACAAATTATTAAATTGAGAACACATTATTCTGATTACACCATTAAAAGGATGAGACTTGATAATGCTGGTGAGTTAACATCTCAAGCATTTAATGATCATTATATATCTACAGGGATTGTTGTTGAACATCCAGTTGCTCATGTGCATACACAAAATTGGTTTAGCTGAATCAATAGATAAACGCTTACAGCTAATAACTAGACAATTGATAATGAGTACAAATCTCTCAATATTTATATGTGGACATGTAAATTTACATGCTGCGACATTAATTCGCATTATACCATGTGGAAGTCGTAAATATTTTCACTTAATACTTGATTTTGGCCAAGAGCCAAATATTTTCTACCTTAAAACATTGGTTGTGCAGTGTATGTTCCAATTGTATCACCACAACACAATAAAATGGTTCTTCAAAGAAAGATGATAATATATTTTGGATATAAAACATCTTCAATCATAAGATATATTGAACCCATGATGGGTGATGTTTTTACAGCACGTTTTGATGATTGTCATTTTAATAAAACATTGTTCCCTAGATTAGGGGGAGAAATAAAAATAAAAAATAAAATGATGCTTCATGATGTGAACATCAATTAAGGTATATTGAACTCGCACAAAAGAATGTGAAACGAAAGTTCAAAAAATAATGCATATGCAAGAACTTGCAAATTAATTACTTTATGCATTTACAGATATAAAAAAGTGACTAAATCATATATACCAGCGATAAATGCTCCAGCTCGAACTGAAATTCCAAAAGCTGGCAATAATGTCACTGTTGAGTCTTTGCCACGCATCAAACGTGGAAGATCAATTGGTTCCGAAGATAAAAATCCTCGAAAAAGAAAATCAGCTGATAATGAGGTAAGAGAAAGTGTTCAAGAAGAACCACAAATCAATATTCCTTCTGCAGAGGATATTGATAAATGTAAATACTAAAATTGAGATAAATTATGCAGTATTATGGAACCGAAATGAAACTAAAATATCTGTGAGATATTTTCATATAATGTTACAATGACATCATGAATAAAGATGATGATCTGGAACTAAAATCTGTCATTGAATATACAAAATGGACATGATTGAGCTCAATGGAAAGGAGCAATAAGAGCTGAATTAGAATCGCTCGATAAAAGAAAAGTTTTCGGATCAATCGTTATCACTTTTAAAGATGTGAAACGTATGGGATACAAATGAATTTTTATCCGAAAAGAAATGTACAAATGAAGTTACAAGGAAAAACTAGACTTGTAACTCAATATTTCCCACAAAGACCAGAAATGAATTAGGAGGAAAAATTATCCTCCTGTAATGGATACAATTACTTATTAGATACTTAATCAACCTGGTAGTTATTTAAATGCATCTCATGAATGTTGTTACTACTTATCTGTATGGATCACTTAATAGTGATATATATGAATATACCTAAAGGGTTAAGGTATCATAAGCATCTAATGTAAAACCCAAGGGAATATATTCCATTAAATCACAAAGATTTCTAAGTGGGTTTATACAAACGGGACGTATGTGGTATAACCGATTAAATGACTACTTGATAAAAAAAAAGGGTATAAATATAAACTTATTTTGCACGTATGTTTTATAAAAATAATGTTCGGATATGAGATCGTAGTTGTTTATGTCAATGTTCTTAACATCATATGAACAAATAAAGAGATCTATGAAATCATTCAACTTTTAAAGAATTATTTTGAAATGAAAGATCTTGAAAAAACCAAGTATTACCTTGGATTGCAAATTGAGCATATGCCTAATGGTTTACTTGTACATCAAACAACTTATACCGAAAAGATTTTAAAACATTTTTTTTAAAGACAAACTCATTGTTGTTAGATCACTCAATATTGACACTGATCTATTTCATCCCTGCGAAGATCATGAAAATCTTAACAGATCGGAAGTTCCATATTTTAGTGCAATTGAGGTTCTTATGTATCTTATAGATTGTACAAGACCTGACATTTCTCTTGCAGTTAATTTGTTGGCAAGATTCAGCTCAAATGACAATGGAGCGGGATCAAACACATATTTTGATACCCTTGAGAAACTGCTGATTTAAAATTATTTTATTCTAACGTTTCAAAACAAGATTTGGTTGATTATGTATATACAGGTCATTCATCAAATCCTCATAAAGATAAATCTCAAACTCGATATGTATTCCTAAATGGAGGTACCACAAAATCATGGCGTTCTTAAAACAAACACTTGTTGCGACATCATCAAATCATGACGAAGTGATTGCATTATATGAAACTACTCGAAAATGTGTTTGGTTGAGATCAATGACACAAATCATTATTGATTCTTGTGGACTAGAACGCTATAAAAGACTAACAACTATCTTCACCAACAACTATATATGAAGATAATGCAGCTTGCATAATACAAATGAAAGAAGAGTATCAAAAGTGACTGAACAAAATATAAATACTGACGAGGCGCCAAAGCCATAGACGGTTTTAACGGTCATAAGTTTGATGGAAAAGAATGGTATATTGGTAAGGCTCAGAAAAGACTACAAGGGAATAGGAATTGAAACAAGGGTTTGAGCAAACCATGAAGGAGACTGTAGACAAATCACAGGGGCTAAACTTGTACATAAAAGATTTAGATGATACAGTTTCAGATGAAAACCTCAGATTCTTCTCATATACTCAAGATCTCGTAAAAGACAACCAGATTAAAATGAGATACGTTCAATCAACAACTCTGCTGATCTTTATACCAAAGTACTGCCAACTGCTATTTTCAGAACACACGTTCATAATATTGGCATGAGGCATGTTCAGAAGATGTAACAACTCAGGCGTTGCCTACTTGAAGGGGAGTCAACTCTATACTGCACTCTTTTTCCCTTAGCTAAAGTTTTATCCCAATGGGTTTTCTTTAGCAAGGTTTTTAACGAGGCAGTACTAGTTATTCTCTAATAAAATTGTCATCCAAGGGGGAGTGTTATAAAATATCTAGATTGTGTTATAAAATATCTAGATTGGATGTTAATTTTATTATTATTATATTTCTTGCATAGTAATATTTTATACTATAAATAGACATGTATGGTAACCATTTAAGGTGCACCATTTCTCTTGAAATATCAATATCAATATTTCTTCTCTCCTTCTTCCCTCTTTTTCTCTCTTTGTTCTTATAACCATTAAAGGTAGTTATAAGCCTACTGAATTATAACACATACCACTTTTTACAACATATACTTTTTTTCTAAAAAACAATAACTATATAAACGAGTCATTTTTTCTCGAAAAAAGAAAAGGACTAATGAGAATAGAAACAATAAGCGATTTGGCTCAAGAAAAACAAAATGGAACCTAACATGCCAACTAAACTTAAACTTGAGTCGAGACACTAAGTATCAAAAAAACATTACATACTTGATATGATACTCCATTTTGAATTTGTACATACTATTAGAATGAAATTTGATTACATATCTTAGGAAGTCTATGTTATCATTTTCACGTAAACAATACATTTAAATATGTGTCCAATTCACCGTTATCAGATCTCGCGTTCGAGAAATTTAATCACCTGAAGTTTACCTTGAGAGCCAATGTGCTCGTTAATAGGTATTTTCTCTCTAATCAAACAAACAAAAAAAGATGTTAATAAAAAAGAAAAATATTAAGATGTAAGTCGAACGAATGACACAAAAAACGTAATCAAGTTATGCTTGCAAGGTCTATACGTTACATATCCAAGTTAATTTGTCTTTTAGTACAATGTATCGCCATCGCCACATCATCTTTTTGTCATTACACATAAGACATTAATTTTAAAAACTTTTATTCTACTTAACTTTTATTCTACTTTTTCTCAATCTATCGTACAATAATATTAATAAATAAATATAAATAATAGAGTAATAAATAATAAATTTAATATTAATAATAATTGTTCATGCATATATTTTTTCTAAGGAAAAATACGTCCATATCAACAATATAGGAGGGGTTGTCTTAGGCGTCAATGTCTTTAACCTCCGGTTCGATTACTATAAAAACCCTGACCAAGATGACAATCTTGGAAGGGCGGTTAATGAATCTACCGTTGGCTGATGGTCGGAATCGATAGACGGCAAAAGGGAGAAATCCCTACGAGATATGTAGGTAAAAACCTTATTATTGGTGGTGAGTTCCAATCATTAGGGACGACCGTGGAGGAGAGAGATCCAGCGATGGAAGCCGTATGCGTTGCGGTGAGGGGAGTGGGTGAACTTGATGTAGGTTTTGTCCTATATTTATAGATGAGAATTAGAGTTTAGATGACTTCTGGGTCAAGTCAATTGTGTAGGCCCTAATCAGGGTAAACTCTACGTCATCAAGCCCCCAAGTTCGGTATGATATTTTAGATGGGTATCGTATCGAACTTCTCATTATGCTGCAAAAAAGAAGTTCACGGGAACTGCAAAAACAACTGTGTGTAATCTGCGGACAGAGATACATAAATCCGCACAAAAATTCTGCGTAATACAACACGAACAAACGCTTACCCGATCGGTCCAACCTGACATGTTTGCCCGTTATCCTTCCAACTAAGAGAGTTATAAGTTATAAATTTAAATAAATTATTATACGGACAAACGTTAATTCTTTTACTTCTTCTATCATCTTGTCGATCTTATTGGCTAGGGAAAATAATTGTGCAACCACACTCGTTGACATGAAAAGATAAGATCGATCTAGCTGGAAGAACATTCATAAAGTTTGGGTTATTTTATATATTTTATTCTTGAAAGGTCTCGACTCTTCCAAGTATATAATAAAGTGTTTAACTTTTGAAGAAGTTAATAAGGACAAATGACGTTTTTAAAAAGCATTGTTTAATATAAATTGGTTCACTATATACATTTGACTCACGCTCATTTACTCTGATGTTATTACATAAGCAAGTTGTGAATAATGCGATTAACTTGTACTAAAATTCCTTAAATTAATTAATCAAAAGAATAGAATAACATAAGTTATACCTTCAATTAAGTTGGGTTAAATAGACATAATTTACGTAGGTGCTTAATTTAAAATGTTGAATGTCAAGGGTTGAGTAAGAGCATTTTAAAAAAATCATAGGTTTCGAATCCCGATCTTAAATAAGCTTTGACTTTTGCGGGTCATTCATTTATTCACTCTTGTGCGATGTGTGTGACCATTCGGAGTCGCGTGCTACTCTTACAAGTCACAACATCAGATAATCTTTATTTCTCTTGAATTGAATGGGATTTTTTGTTATCGGATTGATTCGTGAATGACGGGTGGTTAGGAACTGGGTTCGTGGCAATATCGCTTATCGGTTCTCACAACTCGGCAATGCTGTAGCAGCTCAATGATCACATTGGGTTGTGTTCTTTGTCAGAAGATTCATGGGAATGGATGTAGGATATAGGGTATAGGGAATATGTAGTGACCCGAACTTTCTCATGTTTATATATATTAAATGAAATTGATTTTTACATGATTAAGTGTTTCCAACATGTTAAGCAATCAAACTTGTTATGACTTGATTAATTGAAATAGGTTTCATATAGACAATTGACCACCCAAGTTGACCGGCGATTCACGAATGATTAAACTTGTAAAAACTATATGATGACATATATATGGATATATATATATATATATATATATATATATATATATATATATATATATATATATATATATATATATAGTTAACATGTTATTATGATAGGTATGTATCTCATTAAGTATTTAACAATGAGTTATATACATAAAAATGAGACTATTGAATTAAGAAACTCGAAAACGATATATATAACGATTATCGTTATAACAACGTCTTACTAAGTACTTATGAATCATATTAAGATATTGATACACTTTGTTAAACATGTTAAATGATAAGTAAATATATCATTAAGTGTATTAACAATGAACTACATATGTAAAAACAAGACTACTAAGTTAAGGATTTCGAAACGAGACATATATGTGACGATTATCGTTGTAACGACATTTAACTGTATATATATCATACTAAGATATATTAATATATCATAATATCATGATAATGTAATAATTTAACATCTCTTTAGATATAATAAACAATGGGTTAATAACATTTAACAAGATCGTTAACCTAAAGGTTTCAAAACAACATTTACATGTAACGACTAACGATGATTTAACGACTCAGTTAAAATGTATATACATGTAGTGTTTTAATATGTATTCATACACTTTTGAAAGACTTCAAGACACTTATCAAAATACTTCTACTTAACAAAAATGCTTACAATTACATCCTCGTTCAGTTTCATCAACAATTCTACTCGTATGCACCCGTATTCGTACTCGTACAATACACAGCTTTTAGATGTATGTACTATTGGTATATACACTCCAATGATCAGCTCTTAGCAGCCCATGTGAGTCACCTAACACATGTGGGAACCATCATTTGGCAACTAGCATGAAATATCTCATAAAATTACAAAAATATTAGTAATCATTCATGACTTATTTACAAGTAAACAAAATTACACATCCTTTATATCTAATCCATATACCAACGACCAAAAACACCTACAAACACTTTCATTCTTCAATTTTCTTCATCTAATTGATCTCTCTCAAGTTCTATCTTCAAGTTCTAAGTGTTCTTCATAAATTCTATAAGTTCTAGTTTAATAAAATCAAGAATACTTCCAAGTTTGCTAGCTTACTTCCAATCTTGTAAAGTGATCATCCAACCTCAAGAAATCTTTCTTATTTACAGTAAGATATCTTTCTAATACAAGGTAATACTCATATTCAAACTTTGATTCAATTTCTATAACTATAACAATCTTATTTCGAGTGGAAATCTTACTTGAACTTGTTTTCGTGTCATGATTCTGCTTCAAGAACTTTCAAGCCATCCAAGGATCCTTTAAAGCTAGATCTATTTTTCTCATTTCTAGTAGGTTTACCTACTAAAATTAAGATAGTAATGATGTTCATAACATCATTCAATTCATACATATAAAACTATCTTATTCGAATATTTAAACTTGTAATCACTAGAGCATAGTTGAGTTAAGTCTAAACTTGTTCGCAAATAAAGTTAATCCTTCTAACTTTAATTTTAAAATCAACTAAACACATGTTCTATATCTATATGATATGCTAACTTAATGATTTAAAACCTGGAAACACGAAAAACACCGTAAAACCGGACATACGCCGTCGTAGTAACACCGCGGGCTGTTTTGGGTTTGATAATTAAATCTATGATAAACTTTGATTTAAAAGATGTTCTTCTGGGAAAATTATTTTTCTTATGAACATGAAACTATATCCAAAAATCATGGTTAAACTCAAAGTGGAAGTATGTTTTTCAAAATGGTCATCAAGACGTCGTTCTTTCGACTGAAATGACTACCTCTTACAAAAACGACTTGTAACTTATATTTCTGACTATAAACCTATACTTTTTCTATTTAGATTCATAAAATAGAGTTCAATATGAAACCATAGCAATTTTATTCACTCAAAACGGATTTAAAACGAAGAAGTTATGGGTAAAACAAGATTGGATATTTTTTGAATGTTGTAGCTACGGAAAATATTGTAACAATTCTATACAAATCATATCCTAGCTAACTTATATTGTATTATACATGTATTCTAATATATTATGTAATCTTTGGATATCATAGACACGTATGCAAATGTTTTGACATATCATATCGACCCATGTATATATATTATTTGGAACAACCATAGACACTCTATATGCAGTAATGTTTGAGTTAGCTATACAGGGTTGAGGTTGATTCCAAAAAATATATATACTTTGAGTTGTGATCTAGCCAGAGACGTGTATACACTAGATCGTGGATTGATTCAAGATAATATATATATATATATATATATCGATTTATTTCTGTACATCTAATTGTGGACAACTAGTTGTAGGTTACTAACGAGGACAGCTGACTTAATAAACTTAAAACATTAAAACGTATTAAAAATGTTGTAAATATATTTTGAACTTACTTTGATATATATGTACATATTCTTTATAGGTTCGTGAATCGACTAGTGACCAAGTCTTACTTCCCGACGAAGTAAAAATCTGTGAAAGTGAGTTATAGTCCCACTTTTAAAATCTAATATTTTGGGATGAGAATACATGCAGTTTTATAAATGTTTTACGAAATAGACACAAGTAAATGAAACTATATTATATGGATGAATGATCGAGGCCGAATATGCCCCTTTTGCTTGGTAACCTAAGAATTAGTAAACCGATCTACTAATTGACGTGAATCCTAAAGATAGATCTATTGGGCCTAACGAACCCCATCCAAAGTACCGGATGCTTTAGTACTTCGAATTCCTTTTTATCATGTCCGAAGGATTTTCTGGAATGACAGGGGATATTCTTATATGCATCTTGTTAATGTCGGTTACCAGGTGTTCACCATATGAATGATTTTTATCTCTATGTATGGGATGTATATTGAAATATGAAATCTTGTGGTCTATTATTACGATTTGATAAATATATAGGTTAAACCTATAACTCACCAACATTTTTTGTTGACGTTTTAAGCATGTTTATTCTCAGGTGATTATTAAGAGCTTCCGCTGTTGCATACTAAAATAAGGACAAGATTTGGAGTCCATGCTTGTATGATATTATGTAAAAACTGCATTCAAGAAATTTATTTTTGATGTAATATATTCTTATTGTAAACCATTATGTAATGGTCGTGTGTAAATGGTATATTTTAGATTATCATTATTTGATAATCTACGTAATGCTTTTTAAACCTTTATCGATAAATTAAAGGTTATGGTTGTTTTAAAAATGAATGCAGTCTTTGAAAAACGTCTCATATAGAGGTCAAAACCTCGCGACGAAATCAATTAATATGGAACGTTTATAATCAATATGAACGGGACATTTCAGTTGGTATCCGAGCGTTGGTCTTAGAGAACCAGAAATTTGTATTAGTGTGTCTTATCGAGTTTGTTAGGATACATTAGTGAGTCTGGACTTCGACCGCATTTTCTTTAAAAACGATTGCTTAACACTTTTGTTGGAAACTATATATTATTAACATGTAAATATTATGTGATATATTAACCTCTTAATGTGTTTGATATTGTGTGATAGATGTCTACCACTAGTACAAATTCCATCTATTCACCTAATAATAATGAAGAGTCGAATATATTTTGAGAAGATTCACAAATTCCCGAAGAAGAACCGGAAGAGGAGGAACCGAAAGAGGAGGAACCGGAAGAAGAGGAACCGGAAGAAGAGGAACCGGAAGAGGAGGAACTGGAAGAAGAAGAGGTTCCGGAGGAAGAAATATTGATACCTACAGTAATTCGATTAAATAAAAGAAAATCCTCAACCAACGGACCAAAGTTAATAATGGTCAATGGTGTTTCCGCCGAGGAAGCAAAATATTGGGAAGATTACTAATTTTACGATGAATCGGATCCCGGTGAGGATTCCGATGATGTTATAGAAATTACCTCGACCCAATTTAATAAAGGGAAAGAAAATAATAATGGAAAAGGTATAAAAATAGAGAAACCCGATTCCAACCCCGATGAACTTTATATGTATTGGCAACATCCGTATTTCCTAAAATGTAACAATGACCCGGGAACCTCTAAACCACCAGGTTTTTCTAAACCATTGTGGAAAATGACGGCTCGTAATAGAGGAACACCATATATTCCTAGAAAATTAGGAAAACGAACCAAGTCCGAAGAAGAAGAAACCAGTGATTCAGATTAGAGGGTTGTAATCATGTTGTGTATTATATGTATTGTAGTGTGCTTGTACTTTTATGTTCTATGTAAAAATTACTTGTATTATTTGTTAATTATCTTTTACGAATCTAATCATTGTCTATTTTACAGTATAAAAACAAAATGGAAGTTAAGGGTAGACAACCGAATATTTTAGAAGACCTACCAGAGGATATGATTGAGGAAATCTTGTCTAGAGTCGGTCAAAATTCATCAGTACATTTAGTTATGGCGAAATTAACTTGTCAAACATTTGAAAGACTTTCCAGAAATGCCTTAGTTTATAAAAGGCTTTCATTTGATAGGTGGGGTATATCACATTGGGGAGACCGTAAGTTACGCCGTGTTTTCTTTAAAGCGTTAAATGCGGGGAACCCAAATGCAATTTTACGCTACGGGTTAAGAACCTATTTTGACTCAACATATCCCAACATAGGATTTCGTGAGTTAGAAAGAGCTTCTAACATGCAACATAAAGAAGCATGTTATGCTTACGGGTTAGTGATGTTCGCTTCTTAACAAAGTGAGAAAAAGAACATAGGATTGCAACTTTTAAATAAAACCTTCCCACAAGTGACGGATTCAATAGTTGGGGTGAGAAACAAGGTTTTTAGATTATTACGGGGCTGTTGGAAATTACGAAACCCTCATCCTTTTAACAACATTACAACATGCTGCCTAGCTAATGGTAATAATGGTTATTTTCCACAAAACCAAGGATGGGAAGTCGTCTTAGTAAAACCAGAATGCATGACTTGTTTATGGACTTATGAATTACGTGTCTTTATTTCCTTTGCTGAACAACTTGCGTATTAACTAGATTTATCTTCAAAACTGTCATGTATCAAAGTGTACTATATTTCATGTTATATGTAATATAGCGAAGTTGTAAGTTTGAAGAATATTTGTATGTGATATATTATTATAATCAGTTTTTCGTATGGAATTGTAGTAGTTGAATTGTATATTAGCTACTAAGTATGAACTTAACGGGTAGGTAGTACCCGAATTTAAACTTATAAAACGCTAATATGAAGAAAAAGATTTTATAAATCAGTTCATATTATGCTACGAAATACTATTGACTACTCTTAATATTCTATATGATTAACTCGATTCAGTTGACTATTTTGAAGGAAATGGCACCGACTACTCGACACACCATGAATATGAGCGAAGAGGAATTTCATACCTTTCTTACTGCAAACATAGCCGCAGTACAGGCTGCGCTACATACCAACAATAACTCTGAATCTAGCAATGCAGCTAACGGCGCAAGAAATCATGTAGGATGCTCCTACAAAGAATTCACTGCCTGCAAACCTTTGGAATTTGATGGAATCGAAGGACCAACTGGATTGAAACGGTGGACCGAGAAAGTCGAATCGGTGTTTGCCATAAGTAAGTGTACTGAAGAGGACAAAGTTAAGTACGCTACGCATACCTTCACAGGTACTGCGTTAACGTGGTGGAACACCTATCTTGAACAGGTAGGACAAAATGCTGCTTACGCACTACAGTGGTCGGCATTCAAGCAATTGATGAACGAGCAGTACCGTCCTAGAAACGAAGTCAATAAGCTCAAGGCAGAACTTAGAGAGTTACGAACACAAGGGTTTGACGTTACCACATATGAATGACGATTCACAGAGTTGTGCCTATTGTGTCCGGGAGCGTTCGAAGATGAAGAAGAGAAGATCGACGCGTTTGTAAAAGGGTTACCAGTAAGGATTCAAGAAGATGTGAGTTCACACGAGCCTGCTTCTATACAGAAGGCAAGTCGAATGGCTCATAAACTCATAAATCAGATTGAGAGAAGAATTAAGGAGCAGGCGGCCGAAGAAGCCAACACGAAACAACTCAAGAGGAAGTGGGAGGAAAACGGTGACAAGAGTCACCAGTACAACAACAACAACAACAATTACAACCACAATCGCAACAACTATCCCAACAACCGCAACAACAATCGCAACAATAACCGCAATCCTAACAATAACTACAACAAAAATCCCAACAACAACAACAACTACAACAACCGTTTCAACAACAACAACAATCCCAACAACAACCTCAACAACAATAACGGCAGCAAAAACCAAAAACAGCCATGTCATAGGTGTGAAGAAAATCACCAAGGGTTTTGCACGACATTTTGCAACAGGTGTAAAAGAAATGGTCATAGTGCGACAAAGTGTGAGGTCTACGGACCAAAGTTTAACAGAACTAAAGGAACAAATAGTGTCGGAACAAGTAATGCCGGAACAAATAGTGTTGGAGCAAGTAATACCAACGATGTTTGTTATAAATGTGGAAAACTGGGCCACATTATTAGAAATTGCCCGAATCAGGGGAATACTAATGGGCAGGGCTGTGGAAGAGTTTTCAATATTAATGCGACAGAAGCACTGGAAGACCCGGAGCTTGTTACGGGTACGTTTCTTATTGACAATAAATCTGCTTATATTTTATTTGATTCGGGTGCGGATAGAAGCTATATGAGTAGAGAATTTTGTGCTAAATTAAGTTGCCCATTGACGCCTTTGGATAGTAAATTTTTACTCGAATTAGCAAACGGTAAATTAATTTCAGCAGATAATATATGTCGGGAGAGAGAAATTAAACTGGGGGGATGAAACGTTTAAAATTGATTTAATACCAGTCGAGTTAGGGAGTTTTGATGTAATAATTGGCATGGACTGGTTATAGAAGGTAAGAGCAGAGGTCGTTTGTTACAAAAATGCGATTCGCATTATGCGTGAAAAAGGAAAACCTTTAATGGTATACGGAGAAAAGAACAACGCGAAATTAAATCTTATTAGTAGTTTGAAGGCGCAAAAACTAATAAGAAAAGGTTATTACGTCATTCTAGCACACACTGAGGAAGTTAAACCTGAAGAAAAGAACATCAGTGATGTTCCCGTCGCAAAAGAATTTCCCGATGTATTTCCGAAAGAATTACCGGGATTACCCCCACATCGATCCGTTGAATTTCAAATAGACATTGTACCAGGAGCTGCACCAATAGCTCGTGCTCAATACAGACTCGCACCCAGCTAAATGAAAGAATTACAAAGTCAGTTACAGGAACTTTTAGAGCGTGGTTTCATTCGACCAAGTACATCACCATGGGGAGCTCCTGTTCTGTTTGTCAAGAAGAAAGATGGTACTTTCAGGTTGTGTATCGACTACCGAGAGTTGAACAAACTTACCATCAAGAACCGTTACCCATTACCGAGAATTGACGACTTATTTGATCAACTACAAGGCTCGTCGGTTTATTCGAAGATCGATTTACGTTCTGGATATCACCAAATGCGGGTGAAAGAGGATGACATTCCGAAGACTGCTTTTAGGACGCGTTATGATCATTACGAGTTTATGGTTATACCGTTTGGATTGACTAACGCACCAGCTGTGTTCATGGATGTAGCGACCCGACAAAATCGTCATTGACGGCGTCGGCTACTTAGGTCCCATTACGTGGTCATAAGTCTTTAAAATGACGTTTGACCGAAAATATGTCGCATTCATTTCAAAAGTTAAGATTTGTTCCCAAGTTTACAAGAATCGTTCATCCAAAAGTTACGTTACAAAGTTATAAGTACAATTGAAATCTATGCGACACGATTTAAAAGTAGCCAAAAGATGCTCCATGTATGCATGTATATACTCGACATCCAAGCAAGTATCAAAAGTAATGAGCGGAAGCATGTATCACAAAACGTTCAAGGACCTGAGAAAAACATAGAAATCTGTCAACGAAAACGTTGGTGAAATCATAGGTTTAAGTAATTGAGTACAAGTGAACCACAAGATTTGTAACATTGTTATAATAGTAATACATTCCAAAAGTTTGTTTCACGAGCACCCAATTATCAATGCTTAACATTCCTTCCATAGAACCCCATCATAATAGTGTCAGAACATACACTGTTTCTCGAAAATATATTTCATTCGTAAACGGTAGCGAACCATTTGAATGAGGGTTTGTCAAACCCATATGGCCATATAACATAAGTTCTCGCTTACACCCGGCAAGTGTAACTAATGATAATCGAATTGAGGATTTTTGTTCAAACTCGTATGTAGAATGTTTGTTTTCCTTTACTTGTGTTCACTTAGTAGAAAGAAACGTTTATGTTTTCTCGTCCCAAATGTAAGTTCAAAAGAGTAAAAGTGGGACTATGATCTCACCTTGAGTGCACGTATGAAAAGTACTTCACAAAGTAACGTGTGCAAAGAACAATGCTAGTCTTGACCCAAACGTAATGAAATCGGTATGGAATCGAAGAGGAAGTTGCAAGGATTCCAAATATGTAATTTGTTTTGCAAGACACCCACTAGCTTGGATTTAGATGATGATTCTTTGAAATGGATAATTGAAAGAAAATGGAGAAGTAGTGAAAGAAAAGGAAAATAAAAATGAAAAAGAAAGGGGGTGGGGTTGACTAGTCAAATGCTAGTCACCTCTTTGGCTCTTTGGCGAAACTAGTCCCTCGAGTTCGGTTGCGGGTGCGTGAATTACCTAAACGGGATATTTTTAAAACGCGTAACAACAGGAGACGTTATAAACATATAACGGAATTTAAATAGTTAAATGGAAAAGTAAGCGGAAAAAGGCGGGATGTTACATTACCTGCTCCTTAAAAGAAATTTCGTCCCGAAATTTAAGTAGGCGTAGTAGTCGTTGTTTCTTCCTCGGGATCTTGCGTTTCCAGAATCGGGAATAAGTGAGGGTATTTCTTTTGCATTTGATCTTGCCTTTCCCAAGTAAACTCATGTCCTCTTTTGGCATTCCAACGAACTTTGACAATCGGGATTCGGCTTTGTTTCAATGTCTTGACGGAGGTGTCCACAATTTCAACCGGTTCCTCTACAAAATGAAGTTTGTCATCAATAATAAGTTCCTCGAGAGGGATGACGATATCGGGTTCGGCAAGACACTTTTTCAAGTTAGATACATGGAAGGTAGGATGAACGGAGCTCAATTGGGGTGGAAGATCTAAACGATACGCAACGGTTCCAATACGCTCCAAGATTTCGAAAGGACTAATATACCGCGGATTTAGCTTCCCGCGTTTCCCAAAACGGATTACACCTTTCCAAGGTGCGACTTTTAACATTACTCGGTCACCGACTTGAAATTCGAGGTCGTTACGTCATTTGTCGGTATAGCTCTTTTGACGACTTCGGGCCGTCCTAAGCCTATCTCGGATTTGAACGATTTTCTAGGTTGTTTCTTGAATGAGTTCGGGTCCGGTGATTTGTGTTTCGCCTACTTCGGCCTAACAAAGAGGTGAGCGACATTTTCGGCCATATAAAACTTCGAATGGTGCGGCGTTAATACTCGCATGATAACTATTATTGTAAGAGAATTCGGCGAGAGGCAAGTGCTTATCCCAAGCTTTTCCAAAGTCGAAAATGCAAGCTCGTAGCATGTCTTCCAAGGTTTGAATTGTGCGTTCGCTTTATCCGTCAATTTGCGGATGGTATGCGGTGCTCATGTCTAAACGCGTTCCCAACGCTTCTTGTAAAGTACGCCAAAATCTAGAAACAAAACGGCCATCTCGGTCGGAGATAATCGATAACGGTACACCGTTTCGGGCTACGATCTCCTTAATGTAAAGTTGTGCAAGTTTCTCCATTTTATCGGTTTCCTTCATGGCTAGGAAGTGCGCAGATTTGGTGAGTCGGTCAACAATAACCCAAATAGTATCATAACCGCCCGTTGTCTTTGGTAACTTGGTGATGAAGTCCATCGTTATTCTTTCCCACTTCCATTGCGGGATTTCAGGTTGTTGAAGTAACCCGGACGGTCTTTGGTGTTCGGCTTTAACTTTGGAACATGTCAAACACTTGGAAACATAAGTAGCTACGTCCCTTTTGATGTTCGGCCACCAATATAGTTGTTTAAGGTCGTGGTACATCTTATTGGCACCGGGGTGAATCGAGTATCGTGACTTATGAGCTTCATCTAAAATAAGACTTCTTAGGTCCCCATAATTAGGCACCCAAATCCTTCCGGCGAAATATCGGAGTCCGGTTTCCTTAGTTTCGAATCGAGATACGAGAATGTTCAAGAGCTCGCGTGAAACGTTTTCATCCTTGAGAGGTTCATCTTGGGCTACCCGAATTTGGCTATTAAGGTTTGTGTGGATGGTGATGTTTAAGGCTCGGACACGAAGAGGCACCGCTCTTTCCTTTCGACTTAAGGCATCGGCTACTACATTTGCCTTTTCGGGATGGTAACGAAGCTCGCAATTGTAATCGTTTAAGGTTTCAATCCACCTTCGTTGTCTCATGTTTAGTTGCTTTTGATCGAAGATGTGTTGGAGACTTTTGTGATCGGTAAAGATAGTACTCTTGGTTCCATAAAGATAGTGTCTCCACATTTTAAGTGCAAAGACAACGGCTCCGAGTTCGAGATCATGTGTCGTGTAGTTTCGTTCATGAATTTTGAGTTGTCGAGAAGCATAAGAAATGACTTTCGTTCGTTGCATCAACACATACCCAAAATCATGTTTCGAGGTGTCGCAATACACAACAAAATCATCGTTGCCTTCGGGAAGTGACAAGATAGGAGCGGTGGTTAGCTTCGTTTTCAAGATTTGAAATGCGGATTCTTGTTCGGTTGCCCAAACGAATTTTCTTCCCTTATGAGTTAACGCGGTTAGAGGATGAGCGACCAAAGAGAAATCTTTGATGAATCTACGATAGTATCCGGCAAGACCCAAGAATTGACGAATGTGAGTAGGAGTAGTAGGAGTCTCCCATTTACTAATGGCTTCGATTTTCGTTGGATAGACTTTAATACCTTGGTCACTTACAACATGACCAAGAAATTGAACTTCCTTTAACCAAAAGTCACACTTGGAGAATTTGGCATAGAGTCGTTCTTGTCTTAAAAGTTCAAGCACAAGTCGGAGATGTTCCTCGTGTTCTTCTTTGCTTTTAGAATAAACCAAAATATCATCGATGAACACGATAACGAATTTGTCAAGATACGGTTTGCACACGCGGTTCATAAGATCCATGAACACCGCCGGTGCGTTAGTGAGACCAAATGCCATGACAAGGAATTCATAGCTACCATAACGAGTTCGGAAAGCGGTTTTGGAGACATCTTCTCCCTTAACCCTTAATTGATGATAACCCGAGCGGAGATCGATTTTTGAATATACACGTGATCCTTGTAATTGATCAAAGAGGTCATCGATGCACGGAAGAGGATATCGGTTCTTAACCGTCAATTTGTTTAGTTCACGATAATCAATGCACATTCGTAAGGATCCGTCTTTATTTTTAACAAACAAAATCGGAGCGCCCCAAGGTGAATGGCTAGGTTGGATAAAACCACGATCTAGTAGTTCTTGGATTTGACTTTGCAATTCTTGCATTTCAGATGGAGCGAGTCTATATGGTACACGTGCTACGGGTGCGGCTCCCGGAATAAGATCGATTTGGAATTCAACTGGTCGATGAGGTGGAAGACCCGGCAATTCGTCGGGAAATACATCGAAATAGTCACTAACAATTGGCACATCATCGATGTGCTTCTCATCGGACTCGACTTTCTTAACGTGAACAAGGATCGCAAAACAACCCTTACGGAGTAGTTTTCTAACTTTAATGCATGAAATGAGGTTGAGTCCGGTGCAACTCTTATCGCCATAAACAATCAAGGGTTCACCATTCTCGATAGGAATTCGGATTGCGTTAAGATCACAAAGGATGTGAGATTTCATTTTGGCTAGCCAATTCATACCGATTATTACATCGAAGCTTCCTAGTTCCATGGGTATCAAGTCAATTTCAAACTCATTACCCAAAATGTTTAACGTACACCCCCGAAAATATGTGTCGGCACTCAATAGTTTCTCGTTGGCCACTTTAATGGTATAAGTGGTATCTAGTGGGAGTGGTGGAGTGCTAAAAGAATGAATCAAAGCCTTGGATACAAAGCATTTATCGGCACCCGAATTGAATAAACAAGTAACATAAGTGTTGTTGAGAAGAAACGTACCCGTGACTAATTCATTGTCATCTCGGGCTTCCTCGGTGTTGATGTTGAAAGCTCGGCCACGTGTGTTGGGGTTATCTTTCTTCTTCGGGCATGCATTTCTATAATGGCCCATTTAGCCACATTCATAACAAGTGCCCGTTTTTGGTGCATTGGGCCCCTTTCGAGCGATGGGGGCGACACTTTTACACTCATTGGCCTTATGACCAATTCCTTGGCACCGATAGCAAATTAGCTTGCCACATTCGCCAAAGTGATGTTTGTTGCATTTGTTGCAAAGAGGTAGGTTTCCGGCATAACCCTTCCTGCTGTTGGAGGTGTAAGGCTTCTTGGCAAAGTTGTTGTTGCTTGATTGGGGGGTTTCCCACTTTCTTTTGTTGTTACCCGACTTATCCTCGGCTTTAGGTGCCGGCACTACGATTTCGTCCACCGTTTCTATCAACTTGCGGGCCATGTTCAAAGCTTCTTGATGATTAGTGGGTTTGGATGACATTACCCCGTGTTTGATGCTCTTTGGGAGACCATCCATGTAAAGTTCAACCCTTAAAGCTTCGGGGTTCACAAGGTTTGGGCACATCAAGGCTAGTTCGGAAAATCGTTGATTATAAGCCTTGAGATCGTTTTCGACCACTTTCAAAGTTCTTAGCTCTTGTTCGAGCCTTCGGGTTTCTTCACGAGGGAAATATTCGACGATCATCTTTTCCCTTAAGTCGGCCCAAGAGAGGGCATGAGCTTCATTGGTACCCACCGATTGTACATACGTGTTCCACCACGTGAGGGCGTCATCTGCGAAAGTGTGAGTGGAGTATTTGACCTTGTCTTGGTCCCGACCACCGCTTATAATAAAAACGGCTTCCGTTTGTTCGAACCATTGAGTGAGTACAACCGATCCCCCGGTTCCATCAAAAGTGTGAGGTTTGCACCCCATGAAGGCTTTGTAGGAGCACCCTTCGCTTGAGTTACCGGCTCCATTGTTGTTGTTGTTGTTGTTGTTGTTGTTATTGTTATTGTTGTTGGTGGAGTGATCGGCCATGGCCACCTCTACGGCGGTGGCTACCATTCATTGTAGAGCTTGTTCAGGAGTCTCATGGCGTAGCACATGACGAGGAGGCATTGTTCCTTCAAAACACAAGAATACCGTTGATTAGTATTTTCAATAATACTAATCATGATATGGAATAAGGATAGAGAGAAATTTTCCTTGACTCGCCTTAAATTCTTTATGTCATAATGTCGGAATGTTCATATGAGTCACCGTAATATAATCTCGGAAATTATATTACCCTAATTCATATGTGCATTCGACACTATTTCATATAGTCAAGGTGGTGCGTCAATTAAATCAAGTAACGTGAGATTAAGGTTGTATAAGAATTAGATATGATAGAAGAGTTCGAGTATAATGCACAAGTAGTCAAGTAATTCCTACTTCAAGTCTATATGCCGGTTGTAGTCTAGACTCACTAATGTACCCTATGACTCGGGGTTGACACCAATGAACTCTAAATCCCTACAACCAAAGCTCTGATACCATCTGTAGCGACCCGAAAAAATCGTCATTGACGGCGCCGGCTACTTAGGTCCCATTACGTGGTCATAAGTCTTTAAAATTACGTTTGACCGAAAATATGTCGCATTCATTTCAAAAGTTAAGATTTGTTCCCAAGTTTACAAGAATCGTTCATCCAAAAGTTACGTTACAAAGTTATAAGTACAATTGAAATCTATGCGACACGATTTAAAAGTAGCCAAAAGATGCTCCATGTATGCATGTATATACTCGACATCCAAGCAAGTATCAAAAGTAATGAGCGGAAGCATGTATCATAAAACGTTCAAGGACCTGAGAAAAACATAGAAATCTGTCAACGAAAACGTTGGTGAAATCATAGGTTTAAGTAATTGAGTACAAGTGAACCACAAGATTTGTAACATTGATATAATAGTAATATATTCCAAAAGTTTGTTTCACGAGCACCCAATTATCAATGCTTAACATTCCTTCCATAGAACCCCATCACAATAGTGTTAGAACATACACTGTTTCTTGAAAATATATTTCATTCGTAAACTGTAGCGAACCGTTTGAATGAGGGTTTGTCAAACCCATATGGCCATATAACATAAGTTCTCGCTTACACCCAGCAAGTGTAACTAATGATAATCGAATTGAGGATTTTTGTTCAAACTCGTATGTAGAATGTTTGTTTTCCTGTACTTGTGTTCACTTAGTAGAAAGAAACGTTTATGTTTTCTCATGCCAAATGTAAGTTCAAAAGAGTAAAAGTGGGACTATGATCTCACCTTGAGTGCACGTATGAAAAGTACTTCACAAAGTAACGTGTGCAAAGAACAATGCTAGTCTTGACCCAAACGTAATGAAATCGGTATGGAATCGAAGAGGAAGTTGCAAGAATTCCAAATATGTAATTTGTTTTGCAAGACACCCGCTAGCTTGGATTTAGATGATGATATTTTGAAATGGATAATTGAAAGAAAATGGAAAAGTAGTGAAAGAAAAGGAAAATGAAAAAGAAAAAGAAAGGGGGTGGGGTTGACTAGTCAAATGCTAGTCACCTCTTTGGCTCTTTGGCGAAACTAGTCCCTCGAGTTCGGTTGCAGGTGCGTGAATGACCTAAACGAGATATTTTTAAAACGCGTAACAACAGGAGACGTTATAAACATATAACGGAATTTAAATAGTTAAATGGAAAATTAAGCAGAAAAAGGCGGGATGTTACAATGGACCTCATGAACCGAGTGTGTGGGCCATATCTTGACAAGTTTGTCATTGTTTTCATCGATGACATACTTATTTACTCGAAGAATGATCAAGAGCACGAAGAACATTTGAGAAAAGTGCTAGAGTTGATGAGAAAAGAAAAACTGTACGCTAAGTTTTCAAAGTGTGCATTTTGGTTAGAAGAAGTTCAATTCCTCAGTCACATAGTAAACAAAGAAGGTATTCAGGTGGATCCATCAAAGATTGAAACCGTTGAAAAGTAGGAAACCCCGAAAACTCCAAAACACATACACCAATTTTTAGGGCTGGCTGGTTATTACAGGAGATTCATCCAAGATTTTTCAAAAATAGCAAAACCCTTGACTGCATTAACGCATAAAGGGAGGAAATTTGAATGGAAGGATGAACAAGAGAAAGCGTTTCAATCGTTAAAGAAAAAGTTAACTACGGCACCTATATTGTCATTACCTGAAGGGAATGATGATTTTGTGATATATTGTGACGCCTCAAAGCAAGGTCTCGGTTGTGTATTAATGCAACGAACGAAGGTAATTGCTTATGCATCTAGATAATTGAAGATTCACGAGCAGAATTATACGACGCATGATTTGGAATTAGGCGCAGTTGTTTTTGCATTAAAGACTTGGAGGCACTACTTATATGGGGTCAAAAGTATTATATATACCGACCACAAAAGTCTTCAACACATATTTAATCAGAAACAACTGAATATGAGGCAGCGTAGGTGGATTGAATTGTTGAATGATTACGACTTTGAGATTCGTTACCACCCGGGGAAGGCAAATGTAGTAGCCGACGCCTTGAGCAAAAAGGACAGAGAACCCATTCGAGTAAAATCTATGAATATAATGATTCACACTAACCTTACTACTCAAATAAAGGAGGCGCAACAAGGAGTTTTAAAAGAGGAAAATTGAAAGGATGAAATACCCGAAGGATTGGAGAAGCATCTTAATATTCGGAAAGATGGAACCCGGTATAGGGCTGAAAGAATTTGGGTACCAAAATTTGGAGATATGAGAGAAATGGTACTTAGAGAAGCTCATAAAACCAGATACTCAATACATCCTGGAATGGGAAAGATGTACAAGGATCTCAAGAAACATTTTTGGAGACCGGGTATGAAAGTCGATGTTGCTAAATACGTAGGAGAATGTTTGACGTGTTCTAAGGTCAAAGCTGAGCATCAGAAACCATCAGGTCTACTTCAACAACCCGAAATACCGGAATAGAAATGGGAAAACATTACCATGGATTTCATCACTAAATTACCAAGGACTGCAAGTGTGGCGGAAAATGAGTAGGTCGAGTAGGCACGTAATTATTTGGTACCTGATATGATAGCTGGCTCATGATTTGGTGCTGATGAACTAACCAGCTATCGTGTTGGCGTCACCTATAATCCTCGTATACTCGCTCGGAGTTCCACTGCTCGTACATACTATGTCTGGCCGCGTTCGTCATTGATTCCTCATCTATACGAACGTGGACGTCAAGAATAGCATCTCGAAAGACATCCCTAATGTCTTCCGCCTCCTCCATTTCCTCGTCTGAGCCCCTTTCTACCTGTGGATGAGGGCCCTCATAGGGTACCGCCTGGTTGCGTCTACTTTTCAATACCTTAGCACCCACATAAACTTTCAATCCTAAAGGCTCAACATGTTCTCTACAAAGCTGTAATGGACCCCCTTGGTTCCTATTAACACCTAAATACTCTCCAATGAGAGTAACAAAAATACCTCCTCCTATTATACTCCCGTCCTGCATTCCTTCTACCATTTTAGATAAATAAAAACCAACACAGTAAGGGATATTGACAAAGCTTCTAGGATCCCGAATACACTTTAGGTAGAATAAATCATGTAAGGTTATTTTTTCTTTATTACCTCTTTGTGTAATCGAGTTAGCCAAAAATCTATGAATGATACGAAGCTCGGCTCTGTCAATATGTGTATAGGAGTGTCCTCCCGCTCGTGTAAAAACATCAAAATGTGACATACGCCTCCAAATGGCGTCAGCGTCAAAGTTGCTATCTACCCTTTCACCATAATGAATCAAATTTGTACAATCAGGTAGTAGCAACTCACCAGGAGTATATATCTGTAAAGCCCTGGCCATGTCCAGCATGGACATTCTGTACATCCTACCGCCAAGGATAAACCTAAGAAATCTTCTATCATCTATTCTAACTATATTTGTATCAAGTGATACAGTACTCATGAGCTCAACACACCATTCCTTATATACAGGTCTACGAATGGTGAAAAGACGTTCCCAATCTGTAAAAGAAGAGTTCCCGTACCTCTGAATCAGTAGCAGTCTGACTCTATTAGCTAGCTGAACTCTTTCCAAAGGATCCCAATCGATTACCCTTGGCACCTCTACATTTTTAGTTACCAATCTGAATTTGTTTCTTTGATATGTCTCGTAATCCCTCCATCTTCTATCAAATCTCAGATTAGGATGCAAAGTGTGCTCAGGAATCGTTGGGTATTCTACTAGCGGCCTCATCGGGAATACTATGAATTCATTAACAAACTGTACCGGATCATAATAAGGTACGTGTTGATCAGACTGTTGTTGTGGTTCTTGTTCGGGTTCTGGCTCGTGTTGCATTTCTGGTTCTGGTTCTGGTGCTGGAGCAGGCTGTCTAGATGATGATGCTCCTGAACCTCCAGTATCGGCTTTCTGCAAAACACATTAAACAAAAAATTTGTACATCCAAATATGCATTAGTGTTAGCAAAATAACAACTTAAAACATTCACAATAACATGTTAAATCAAAATTAAACTTATACAAATTTTCACAATTTTTTTCACAATTCTATACTTTTTTAAATAAGCACATATGAAAATGTAGACAAAGTTCATAAGTATTTAACTCAAATAACATGTCAAAATAGTCATTACTAACAATTAAACAAGTCTCAATTGGCAATTATATCAAATTAATAAAGTTCATGAATTTTCGCCTAAAAAGTCTACTTTAATCTTCAAAAATCATGTTTAGGATCAATGTTTGGATCATTTAACTACCTAAACATGTTACACTACTCAATTTAGCAATAATTCATGACAAAAATCGGCCATAACCTGTTTATATCAAAAAGCCCCAAATTGCTCAAGAACACAAACCCTAGATTTCTAAAAATTTTGAAGTTTTTGGCTCCAAATCATGTTAAATTGTCACACCCCCAAAATGGACCAGGGGTAATTGTGAACAATCATATCATAACACAGTTGTATAAGCGAGAACGACTCTAAATGAGACGTTTTATTTATTAAATAAACAGCGGAAGCATTATTCAAAGTTTTACATCATAAGAGTACAGTAAATGGAAAATGTCTTAAACAAAATGATAAATATGAATGATGGGCTCCATGCAAGCAGCAAAGCATACATCAATCATCTAGTAGCAAGTAGCAGCTAGCTCAATCATCACCTGAGACAAAACACGCTTAAAGTGTCAACCAAAAAGGTTGAGTGAAATTCATAGGTTTATAAATAATATCCAAAGTTTTAGACCACAAGATTTAGTTTAAAGTTGATTGATATAGAAATATCAATCTAAAAGTGTTGCTGCATTTTGTAATATCGCTACTAAACAAGTTTACCCTATGATACCTTGTACTGTCAGTGTCGTGGAATCATTATTATGTAACCAAAGACCAACGGTCGAATGGTTAGAGACGTTACTCTCAATAGGCCTACTCACAATAATTAAGTTTGCATTTAAACTTAGCAATTAACGATATTACGGTAGGGATTTAGCATGAATCAAAGCATGACAGCATAGTTAACAATTTAGTACTTGTGTCTAAGCGTAAAACAGTTATAAAGCAAGCATGTGTCTCACCCCAAAAGTTATAAAACAGTTATGAAACAGTAAAAAGTGAGGCTATGAAGTTCACCTTAGTAGCACAAGAAAGAATTGAACGAAAGGACGTGACCGAGATCTCAACCTAGAGATAGAACGTATGATCAGACATTGCCTAACAGACAATAGTATATAGTACTATATTGATAGTAATGGTTCACTAAAGAATTTCCATTTTCGGAAGGTTACTATTTATGGAAAGTTTCCACTTATAGTAATTTTCCAATTTTAGAAAGTTCGGGTTAATCTTTAGCAATACGTTGTATAACTTTACTCAAACTTCGTTGCTATCAAATAAGTCAGGAATGACCAGATGTAACCGGAGGCCCAGGATTCTTGACCAGAATCTAAGTCATGGCATTCGAGATCCACAAGCTTACCCATAAATGGCAACCTAGACATCATTCACTTACGACCGTGAGTAGCGATGAAGTTCACATGAATTATACATTATCTTTGATTAACCTTCACTTTAGGTGTATACACACAACGAATTATTAATGTACTTAATAATTATATATGTGATAATATAACCTAAGTTTTATTTAATATTTATTTATTATACCTTAGTATGTCTTATATATATTAAATATAATTACCTTTAAATAAATACCTAAATTACATCAAAAATAATAGTGTTTTATTAATCGAACATTATTTAAAAATGCCTAAATAATAAATTAAATATCTAAAAATTACATACATAATTTTTATAGTCTTAGTTAATCATATAGATTAGTAGAAAAATTTAAGAAAACGTTTTTATTATATTTTTGTATTTATTTTTGTTTTTACCCTTAATGTATTCACAAAACAATTTTAATTCTACATAATTACTAAATAAACCCAAATAATTATTTTTATAATTTTTATAAGTTTCTATCAGTCTAATAACCTGTAAAAAATATTTTAAAAAATATTTTTTTATTATTTTATATTTATTCTTAATTCACCTTCGAATTACATAATAATAGAGTTTAATTATATAATAAATACCAATTCGACCCAAGTAATTTTTTTTATAATTTTTTCAGATCTATATAAGTTTTAAAAACTCAGAAAAAAATTATATATATTTTATTTTGGGTTAAAAGTATTTATTACGAATTTTACATTGTTTTTACGTTTAAACACTACATAATTCGTATTTAATTATAAATAATATTCCATAAATTATCAAAATTATTTTTATGCATCATAACACTTATAATACTAATTATAACATATAAACATAATTAATTTCGAATTTTACAAAGAATATACAATAAATATAAATATAAATGACAATATTGAAAAAAATTAATAAAAATAGAAAGTACCTCAAATTTTCTTCAAGGTTTTGAGAGAATAACTTAAGTTTTTGTATTTGGCAAGAAAAAATGAATGAGGAGCCATGTATTTATAGGTAAAAAATGGTTGGTGAAAAGAAAAAAAATAATAAAATAAAGGTACCAATTTTGACAAAATAATAAAAACATGTTAAAAATGTTTTAATAAATTTTTGTTTTTGAAAATATTTAGTCAAAATTCATGGGCTCATTATTTAATTTATAAAAAAAATCTTATTTCTTTTTATTTTTATTTTTTTATAAGCTAAAAATATATATATATATATAATGATTAAAATAACTTATCATTTAATTAATAATTATGTTACATATAGTTTTAAATATAATACGCATTAATATTAACTAAAGTTATTTTATATAATTAGTGTAAACTTTAGTTAACAGAACATGTCGACTAAAAATAAATATTTGATCAACGTCGAATTTAATTATATATTACGTATGGATAACAACCCTATAGTCAAATTAGTCAATTCAGGTATGGAAATATGAGGGTTGTTATAATACCTACCCGTTAAAAGAAATTTCGTCCCGAAATTTAGTTGTTGCCATTAATCGGTGTTGTTCGTACATAGACGAGGATATTTACGTTTTATTTGGTTTTCACGTTCCCAGGTATGCTCGGGGCCTTGCGTGAATTCCAACGGATAGAATATTGTTCTGTTTCAAGAATTAAAATCATACATACCATAATTTCTACAAGTTCTTCTACGAAGTGCATTTTATTATTAATGCGGAGATCATTCAAAATGATGATGTTATACAAGTCATTTCAGTAAATTGGATATATAAAATGTGTTATGAATAATATCGAGCTCATTTAAACCTTGAGCGTTTATGCCACAATGTTAGGGTAGACAAAACAGAGAGTAGTTCATGAAAATTATAGTCATGAAGTTTGATAGAGATCATCATTGTTTACAACAAGAATATTGTAATGATGAATATAAGTTGAAGAATAAAGTTTTATCACTATTGAATAATATGGATAGAACGATTCGATTATAGAAAGAGTATAAACGAAGCTATCGTAAAAGAGTGAATGAGTAAATTAAATGTTCGCCTTAACTTTTGACGTAGTCACGATTGATTTCCGGAATTCAAGGGATTAAAGGAAATCTTCATAATCTATAAGATTTGATTATCCGGTATTTACGGAATTTTGGGATTTCTTTGATTAAATGCGGTGAATTGCCTCGATTGCTGTGTTTGGAAATTTTGCTATAAATTAGCTTCTTCCGTTTCATTATCTTCACCACTTCTATACTTTCTTCCTAGATTCATACTTCCAAAAGATTTGTTAATATGCTCAATCCAGTATTGATATTTGTTATTATATTGACCATATATGCAGTCATGCTTCTTTTTCTTTTACCACCAGAGGAATCTGTTTACTTCTACTATGCTCTTGGGGTTATAGTGTTTTTAATTCTCCCGTGTCTTTATGTTGCTATACGCATTGATATACACGATCTGTAATTTCCGTGTTGTTATCGGGCTTTGTATTTTCCCTTATATGTCAGAGCTCTTTACCTTTTTATTCTGCTCTCGACTCTAAGTTAAGCGAGTAATGGTCCAGAATTTGTAGGTATGAAGTTTCGAATGAACCTAATGTTCTAAGCGTAATATCACGATTTGATTTGGTAAATTACCAGAATTACTGAGGATAGAACTATCAAGAATATATGTTCTTGATATGTTCAGAGATTAAGTAGAATGTAAGAGTCGTGTAACATGTCAAATAATGATTATAAAGTCTATGAATCATCATCTTCCATTAAAAATTTAGCATGACTTACTGTAATATAATCACGTTGGCCTGACGTCATTATATTATACTAACTCATGCTTCAATTTCCAACATTTCTTCAAAACATTTATAATTTAAACTTGAATTTTACTGAATATAGAAACTAAAATAGTTTCCTTTATAAAGATATCGCAAAGAGATACTTAATTGTGGACAAGAATCGTTATGAAAATATCTTCAGAAATATAGAGGATATTTATAACGACATTTTGGAATTTCTAAGTTCGAAGGTTGATGAAGAAAAATTTTTCGCAAGCTTTTAACATAACTTCGGAGCAAGATATTCTCTAAAGATTTCATCGGATCCAGAATTACTTGGATTCTTTGAATATAGGGTTTGGTCCTTGTATTTGTCCTTGGTCTCCTCCATGGTTAGCTCAATCCGTTTTTTAGTTCCAAATTTTCTTTTGAGCTTTTCCAACGTACCATTCTTTATTATCAAACTTTTGGCCATTGAGACCATCTACAATTTTGTTGTTTCCTCTGCATTTAATGCAGCCATATTTGATTCATCGATTATCAATCCGAGATGGTTTCAAGAAATTTCATTTTTAGATGATTAAACGCTGATTGTAATCGTCAACGGATCTAATGGTTGATGAATAGGCGTTATTGATTTCAAAAGTAATGAACGATAATTTCGGTGGTTTGATGTGATAATTCATCATAGAATACAAATGAATATAATTCATGAATGTAGTGATCTTTAGGAAGATTACACTTGCTAAAGCTTTACTTGGATTCCGATATGTCCAAATCAGAATAGGTAATTAAATTTGTATGAAAATGGATACATATGTGGATGTAAGTAGTATAGTTACTAATTATTGAATCAGAATTTGAAGAATGTACAATGTAAGATATTGATGTGAGATATAAATATTTCTCGGGTTTTACCTACCCGTTAAAATATTTTCACAATTAACAGTTTGTACAAAAGGATTTTTAATTACAATCTATATGAAGATATACGTTCATATATGTATTCTTCACGTATAATATAGATTTAATGAGTTAATATACTATTAAAATCATTTGATTTGCGGTTGAAGCGAGAATAAATAATCTTCAAAACTTGAGAGATTACATAATCATCGCAGAATCTTTCTTTAATGAAGTTATGAATCAATACTCCATCGTTCATTGTTATTGATATACCTCGGTATATGATGTTGATGCTCGTGGAATTCTTGTGAAATTCACAAGGCACGAATGATGTTTTCTAAAGAGTTTTGAGTACATCGAAAATGAAAGTGTAAAACCAAACATGTATTTGAATAATACACTTAGTTTATTATGAAATGGAGTTTATTGTGATGAAGCAGTGATTAACGAGGAATGTATATCATAGCATATTAGTGATATGAATTAACCAAGTAGTACATACTATTTAAGATTCACACGTAATAGCTAAATACGAAAAGATTTATTATTGTTCCAAACCATATATATATATATATATATATATATATATATATATATATATATATATATATATATATATATATATATATATAAAGTATACATATATAATTTTCAGGAAGAATGAGTCAATACATCTTAACTCATTATTACTAATATTCCTTGGTATCTATGGGGCGTATGATGTTGATATCCGAGGTACAGATTATGGTGTTTGTTGTTGGTGAAGCTGATGTTGTTGGTGGTGATGCTGTTGGTACTGGTGGTGATGCTGGTTATGCTACTGGTGCTCGTAGGTTTCGCACCATATTCTCCAGAGCTACCACTCGAGCGCGAAGCTCATTGACTACTTCTATTATTCCGGGGTGATAGGCGGTTCAGACAAGTGGATGAATAAGATCTAGAATTTTAGATATTATATATTCGTGACTGGATACCCTGGAAATGAGGGTGAAAATAGTGTTCCGAATGGGTTCGCCGGTAAGTGCTTCTGGTTCTTCACCAAGAGGTGAATTCGGTTAGTGGAAGGGATCACCTTCTTCTTGTCTCCATTGATTAAGTTTACTACGAACCCATCCCCAATTCATCCAAAATATATGATGACTAATTGGTTGGTTCATTCCGGTTACGCTGCCATTGGAGCTCGAGGAGTTCGAGGAATCATGTGAGAAATCCATATTATCTGATCGGAATAAGGGTTTTTGTTATGAGATGAGTGTTGAATATTGAATGATATATTTGTCTTCTTGATATACGTATATATAGCAAAAAGATTTTCGTAATTTACGGAGAAAATTTAGGAAAAGTGTTAGACAAAGTTTATTAAGATAGATATGATAAGATATAATAAGATATGATGTGTCTATAATCCAATAATAGCAGTATGACGTGTCGAGATCATAAAATGATAAGTATGTAATCTGATAATCTTTCGATTAAATACTTTTAATTCGTAATGGCCTATTCAGGTCTAGGGGCTTGAGCTATAGGATCCTTTAAATCGGTAATCCAAACCCTTCCATTCTAGAGTTTCGTAGACGCCATCCGTCAAGAAAATTCAATAACGAGAAATAAAAGGTATAAAAGTAATGAATATGAGTAGTGATGACATTATAATGTCTTTGAGATTCTCGATAACTCAATGACATTTTTCGGTTCGCAAACTGATGCATAAAGGCATAAAGCATATAGGTACGTGATATAACTGGGAGTTATATACGTTTGAGTATGAATAGTAACAAATATAGGAGTTTCAAAAATTCATGGATAATATTTAATGTAATACATATGTAATACACAAAACCATGATAAATGACATAGGAATGTCGAGAACGGTGTCGCATTTAAATGTGGTGGCGGAATTGAATACTACTTAGGAGAATGAGCAGAGTTCTTAGATTGGCTCAGCATTCTAAGATAAGTAAAGTTTCTAAAGTATAGTGTAGCATTTAACAGTTAAAGGCAACAATTAAAGGCACTATAGTCAAAGGAAGTTGTAGTCCTACATTGCTAAGGTACCTAATTGTATAAGGCACACATAAGATGCAATTCTGGTTCTCTACAACAACCTGCTCTGATACCAATCTGTCACACCCCCAAAATGGACCAGGGGTAATTGTGACCAATTATATCATAACACAGTTGTATAAGCGAGAACGACTCTAAATGAGACGTTTTATTTATTAAATAAACAGCGGAAGCATTATTCAAAGTTTTACATCATAAGAGTACAGTAAATGGAAAATGTCTTAAACAAAATGATAAATATGAATGATGGACTCCATGCAAGCAGCAAAGTATACATCAATCATCTAGTAGCAAGTAGCAGCTAGCTCAATCATCACCTGAGACAAAACACGCTTAAAGTGTCAACCAAAAAGGTTGAGTGAAATTCATAGGTTTATAAATAATATCCAAAGTTTTAGACCACAAGATTTAGTTTAAAGTTGATTGATATAGAAATATCAATCTAAAAGTGTTGCTGCATTTTGTAATATCGCTACTAAACAAGTTTACCCTATGACACCTTGTACTGTCAGTGTCGTGGAATCATTATTATGTAACCAAAGACCAACGGTCGAATGGTTAGAGACGTTACTCTCAATAGGCCTACTCACAATAATTAAGTTTGCATTTAAACGTAGCAATTAACGATATTACGGTAGGAATTTAGCATGAATCAAAGCATGACAGCATAGTTAACAATTTAGTACTTGTGTCTAAGCGTAAAACAGTTATAAAGCAAGCATGTGTCTCACCCCAAAAGTTATAAAACAGTTATGAAACAGTAAAAAGTGGGGCTATGAAGTTCACCTTAGTAGAACACGAAAGAATTGAACGGAAGGACGTGACCGAGATCTCAACCTAGAGATAGAACGTATGATCAGACATTGCCTAACAGACAATAGTATATAGTACTATATTGATAGTAATGGTTCACTAAAGAATTTCCATTTTCGGAAGGTTACTATTTATGAAAAGTTTCCACTTATAGTAATTTTCCAATTTTAGAAAGTTCGGGTTAATCTTTATCAAGACGTTGTATAACTTTACTCAAACTTCGTTGCTATCAAATAAGTCAGGAATGACCAGATGTAACCGGGGGCCCAGGATTCTTGACCAGAATCTAAGTCATGGCATTCGAGATCCACAAGCTTACCCATAAATGGCAACCTAGACATCATTCACTTACGACCGTGAGTAGCGATGAAGTTCACATGAATTATACATTATCTTTGATTAACCTTCACTTTAGGTGTATACACACAACGAATTATTAATGTACTTAATAATTATATATGTGATAATATAACCTAAGTTTTATTTAATATTTAGTTATTATACCTTAGTATGTCTTATATATATTAAATATAATTACCTTTAAATAAATACCTAAATTACTTCAAAAATAATAGTGTTTTATTAATCGAACATTATTCAAAAATGTCTAAATAATAAATTAAATATCTAAAAATTACATACATAATTTTTATAGTCTTAGTTAATCATATAGATTAGTAGAAAAATTTAAGAAAACGTTTTTATTATATTTTTGTATTTATTTTTGTTTTTACCCTTAATGTATTCACAAAACAATTTTAATTCTACATAATTACTAAATAAACCCAAATAATTATTTTTATAATTTTTATAAGTTTCTATCAGTCTAATAACCTGTAAAAAAATATTTAAAAAAATATTTTTTTATTATTTTATATTTATTCTTAATTTACCTTCGAATTACATAATAATAGAGTTTAATTATATAATAAATACCAATTCGACCCAAGTAATTATTTTTATAATTTTTTCAGATCTATATAAGTTTTAAAAACTCAGAAAAAAATTATATATATTTTATTTTTGGTTAAAAGTATTTATTACGAATTTTACATTGTTTTTACGTTTAAACACTACATAATTCGTATTTAATTATAAATAATATTCCATAAATTATCAAAATTATTTTTATGCATCATAACACTTATAATACTAATTATAACATATAAACATAATTAATTTCGAATTTTACAAAGAATATACAATAAATATAAATATAAATGACAATATTGAAAAAAATTAATAAAAATAGAAAGTACCTCAAATTTTCTTCAAGGTTTTGAGAGAATAACTTAAGTTTTTGTATTTGGCAAGAAAAAAATGAATGAGGAGCCATGTATTTATAGGTAAAAAATGGTCGGTGAAAATAAAAAAAATAATAAAATAAAGGTGCCAATTTTGACAAAATAATAAAAACATGTTAAAAATGTTTTTAATAAGTTTTTGTTTTTGAAAATATTTAGTCAAAATTCATGGGCTCATTATTTAATTTATAAAAAAAAATCTTATTTCTTTTTATTTTTATTTTTTTATAAGCTAAAAATATATATAATGATTAAAATAACTTATCATTTAATTAATAATTATATTACATATAGTTTTAAATATAATACGCATTAATATTAACTAAAGTTATTTTATATAATTAGTGTAAACTTTAGTTAATAGAACATGTCGATTAAAAATAAATAATTGATCAACGTCGAATTTAATTATATATTACGTATGGATAACAACCCTATAGTCAAATTAGTCAATTCAGGTATGGAAATATGAGGGTTGTTATATAAATAGCATCAATCTAGGTTATACATGCATAAAATACTAATAATTTAACACTAATTACACTAGAAATTAACAAAATTGCATTAGGTAAAATATTGGTAATTATCACAAAAACTAGAAAATTTATGAGTTTAGGGGTGTAATATTTACCTTTTTGCTGAAGAATGAGAATCTAGGCATGATTAGAGCAAGAAAAATGACGAATTACGGTGGAAAAATGATGAAATTTGAGAGGATTTTGAGTGTTTTTCGTGTATATGTGTGTGTGTTTGTGTGAAGAACAGCTCGCTGGAAGTTTTTGATCCTGGCCAGATTTCTCTCCCCATGCGATCGCATGAATGCAAAGGGCAAACTCCATGCGATCGCATGGAGTCCCGGGTACAGTACTTTCAATTTTTTTTATATAACCTTAAACTTTATAAAACATATTATTAATAAAATTTTCAAAATTTGTTTCTGTTTAGGATGTGGGCGTTTCGGATCGATGTCCTAGTCTGTCCCTCAATAAAATTTTAAAATTTGTCAATTCAAAGCGCGGTTTTAAAAGCAAAGATTTTTGGGTTTTTTAAATGTTTTTGGCATACTTTAATTCAATAAGATTAAAAATAATGATAATAAAAGTTCTCTTCCCTCCCTCGGGTAAAGCAATTTAGGTTCAAAGACCTAGTCTTCAACTCACGACGAATTTTAAAAATCATATTTTTAACTTAGCGAAATAAAGTAAATTTTTGTTTTTAAATTCACACCAAACTTAAATTCAAAATGCATAAAATAAAAAAATTCATATTTTAAAAATTCACACCAAACTTAAATTATATTTTTGTTTTTATACATACAAACTTATATTAAAAATATTAAATTTTACAAACTTAAATATATTGATTTTAAAAAATTCACAATATTAATTTAATATTTATATATTAATTTTAAAAACATGGTAAAAATAAAATTAAAAATCTTTTTGGCTTTTATCCCACTTTAATCAATCAAATATTATAAAAAATATGCGCCCCTCTTTTCGGTAAAGTAATTTCGGTTCCATGACCTAATTTAACTCATGACGAATTTTTGAAATATTTTGGGTTGATTGATTAAAGATATTTATACATTAAGAATAAACGTTAAATTTCGCAGTGATGTAATAAATTTTTGCATGATATCAATAATTTCGGTCGCAAGACCTAATTTTATTGAATACCAATTTAATACTTTATAGCGAATAAATTAGCGTTTATTATCAAAAGGTTAAAAATAAAAATAAAAATAAAAACTGTACAGACTTACCTGTGAGATAGTATTCTTAGTGATATGCTCTAGCTCACTCATAAGATAGTCGGACTAATTGATTTTCCATGGCTACATAGGCGTAACCTCGAGCATTTAATGTTTTTTCTTCTAAACATATGAACGGTCCGTCTCTGCATAAAGTAACAAATTCGGTGTTTGAATAGGTTTGATTATTTGAACATTTACCTTCGTGTGACCATTTTCCGCATTTGTGACATCTTTCAAGGTGTTGTGCTCTTCTTTTCGCTGCGGATTTTGAATTTCTTTTACCAAATTGTAACTTATTATTTTTGCATCTGGATTCTTTTCTTACTCCGTCCAATTTACCTCTTATTAATGATACTATTTCACTTGGAAGGGTGTCATTATTACGTTTAGTGATCAAAGCGTGTAGCATTAGACCATGGTTTAGTTCACATGAAGTCTTCATCTCGTAAAAACCTAAAAAAATAAAAATTCAGAATGGGGGAAGAAGACTAGTTCTTTAGGGTCTGCTAGGGAAAGACCATTCGGGTTCCATTTTCGAGAACTACACGAAAATAGAAAATCTAACTCTAATAGAAATACATATAATCCTTTAAAAGATTTGATTCTCCCCACACTTAGTTAGCTGTGGTGCTGAAATTGTAATTAACTTCGTTGTCAACTTCCATCGGACTATCTATGTAATGTTTAACTCTGTGACCATTAACCTTAAATTCAATCCCATTTGAATTTATTAATTCTACTGTTCCGTATGGGAAAACTCTTTTGACTATGAATGGTCCAGACCATCATAATTTCAATTTTCCAGGAAATAGCTTGAATCGTGAATTAAAAAGAAGAACTCTGTCTCCTTCTTTAAATTCTTTTGAACTTCTGATTCTTTTATCATGTCATTTCTTCGTTCTTTCTTTATAGATTAACGAATTTTCGTATGCTTCTTGTCTTAATTCTTCTAATTCATTTAGTTGACTTAATCGTAGACGTCCGGCTTCATGTAAATCAAGATTACATGTCTTCAAAGCCCAAAATGCTTTGTGTTCAATTTCTACTGGAAGATGACATGCTTTTCCATAAACGAGTTTGAAAGGTGTGGTTCCAATTGGAGTTTTGTAAGCTGTTCTAAAAGCCCAGAGTGCATCCTCCAATTTTATGGACCATTCCTTCGGATTTGATCCTACGGTTTTCTCTAGAATACGTTTTAAAGCTCGGTTGGTATTTTCAACTTGTCCACTTGTTTGTGGATGATATGCGGTGGAGATTTTATGAGTTACTCCATATCTTTTGAGAACTTTCTCAAGTTGATTTTTACAGAAATGAGTACCCCGATCACTTATTAAAGCTTTCGATGTTCCAAACCTTGCAAAAAGACGTTTTAAAAAGTTGACTACAACTCGTGCATCGTTAGTTGGGAGAGCTTGTGCTTCCGCCCATTTAGATACATAATCAATGGCTACGAGAATGTATAGATTATTATGAGATTTTTGAAATGGACCCATAAAGTCAATACCACAAATGTCAAATACTTCACATACTTGAATGACATTTTGTGGCATTTCATCACGTTGACTTATTTTTCCGGCCTTTTGACATGCATCACAGGATTTGCAAAGAAGGTGTGCGTCTTTGTAAATTGTAGGCCAATAGAATTCAGCATCGTAAACTTTTCTTGCTGTTAGTTGAGGCCCATAATGCCCTCCTGTTGGTCCTGTGTGACAATGGTTTAAAATTTTACTAGCTTCATTTTCGAATACACATCGGCGTATTATTCCATCGGGATAACTTTTAAACAAATGTGGATCTTCCCAGAAATAGTGTTTTATATCACTAAAGAATTTCTTTCGTTTTTGGTACGACAATCCTTTTTCAAGGAATCCACATACTAAGTAGTTTGCATAGTCTGTAAACCATGGAATTTCATTATAATCTATCTTCAATAGATATTCATCAGGAAAGTTGTCTTGTATGGCCGATTCACTTAGAACTTCTAATTCGGGATTTTCAAGACGAGAAAGATGATCAGCGGCGAGATTTTCTGCTCCCTTTTTGTCTCGGATTTCAATATCGAACTCTTGTAAGAGTAAGATCCAACGGATTAATCTTGGTTTAGCATCTTGTTTCGAAAATAGGTATCTAAGAGCAGAATGGTCGGTATAGACCACCGTTTTTGCTAGAACGAGATATGATCGAAATTTGTCAAAAGCAAAGACAATAGCAAGGAGTTCTTTTTCAGTAGTTGTGTAATTTGTTTATGCTCCTTGTAACGTCTTACTAGCATAATATATAGATTGAAATCGTTTTTCAATCCTTTGTCCTAAAACGGCTCCCATTGCAAAATTACTTGCATCGCACATAAGTTCAAACGGTAAATTCCAATTTGGTGTTATCATGATCGGTGCATTAGTGAGTTTTTCTTTAAGAATATTAAAAGATTTGATGCATTCATCTGAAAAGATGAATAGAGCATCCTTTTCTAGGAGTTTATTCATAGGAGTGGCAATTTTAGAAAAAATTTTATGAAACGTCGGTAAAAACCGGCATGCCCTAGAAAACTCCTAACTCCTCTAACATTGGTGGGATGTGGAAGTTTAGCAATTACATCTACTTTAGCTCTATCCACTTCAATTCCTTCCTTTGAAATTTTATGTCCAAGAACGATGCCTTCTTTAACCATGAAATGGCATTTCTCCCAATTAAGTACTAGATTTGATTGTTCGCATCTAATAAGCATTCGTTCAATATTAACTAGACATGATTCAAATGTATCACCGAAGACTGAAAAGTCATCCATGAAAACTTCCATGCATTCTTCTATCATGTCGTGAAAAATCGCCATCATGCACCTTTGAAAGGTTGCAGGGGCGTTGCAAAGTCCAAATGGCATGCGTTTGTAAGCAAAAGTACCATAAGGGCACGTGAACGTGGTTTTCTATTGGTCTTCGGGTGCTATAGGAATTTGAAAATATCCGAAAAAACCATCAAAAAAACAATAGTAACTATTTCCGGCTAATCTTTCCAACATTTGATCAATAAAAGGTAAGGGAAAGTGATCTTTTCTGGTGGCGTCATTTAATTTTCTATAATCAATACAAACACGCCATCCTGTTACAGTCCTAGTAGGAATAAGCTCATTTTTCTCATTTGTAATGACAGTCATGCCACCCTTTTTAGGTACGCATTGAACTGGGCTTACCCATGGACTATCAGAAATTGGATAAATTAAACCTGCATCTAGCAGTTTAATAATTTCTTTCTTAACAACATCTTGCATATTAGGATTTAGTCTTCGTTGGCGTTGCACATACATTTTATGACCTTCTTCCATAAGGATTTTATGTGTGCAATACGAAGGACTTATTCCTTTAATATCATGAATCTTCCATGCAATAGCTGGTTTATGAGCTTTTAGCACATAAATGAGTTGAGATTTTTCATTTTTAGTAAGAGAAGACGATATTATTACAGGTAATTCAGATTCACCATGTAAATAAGCGTATTCCAAATGGTTTGGAAGTGGCTTTAACTCTAATGTCGGTGGTTCTTCTATCGATGATTTATATCGATATCTGTCTTCTTCTTTTAGCATTTGAATTTCTTCTGTTGTTGGTTCATATCCATTAGCCATAAGTGTAGCTAACATTTTAGTTTCATCAATTGGTTCAGTACCTTCTCCTAAAGAAAATTCTCTTGTTCCTTGTAATTCTGGAAATTCTTCTAACAATTTTGCATGTGATTCTATAGTTTGAATATAATAACATGTATCATCTACAGATTACGGTTGTTGCATAGCTCTATCAACAGAAAAGGTAACACTCTCGTCCTCTATACTTAGGGTCAGTTTCTTACCAAACACGTCTATCATTGCTTTAGCCGTGTTTAAGAATGGTCTTCCTAATATGAGAGGAACTTGAGAATCTTCTTCCATGTCCAGAACAACAAAATCTACTGGAAATATTAAAGTACTAACTTTAACTAGAATGTTCTTCATTATCCCTCTAGGATATTTTATTGATCTATCGGCTAGTTGTATGCTTATTCGTGTTGGTTTCAATTCTCCAAGGTCTAGTTTAGCGTATAGTGAATACGGCATTAGATTTATACTAGCACCTAAGTCTGCCAATGCTTCTATTGAACTAAGGCTACCTAGAAAACATGGAATTGTGAAACTTCCTGGATCAGATAGTTTTTCTGGTATCTTATTCAACAGCACTGCTGAACAATTAGCATTCATAGTAACGGCCGAGAGTTCTTCCATTTTCTTTTTATTTGAGATTAGATCTTTCAGAAATTTAGCATATCTAGGCATTCCTGAAATTACATCAATGAAAGGAAGATTTACATTTATCTGTTTAAACATATCCAAGAATTTGGATTGCTCGGCTTAAAGTCTCTCTTTTTTCATTTTACCCGGGTAAGGAAGTGGTGGTTGGTATGGTTTAACATAAGGTTTAGCTTTTATTGTGTTATTTTCATTAACCTTTTCAACTACCGGTTCTTTTTCCTTATATTGTTCAGGTTGTGGTTCTTGTGGAGTAGGAATATCTTCATTAGAAATTACAGGTATTTCTGGTGGTTTAAGTGTAATACCACTTCTTGTGGTAATAGCTTTAGCTGTTTCATTCCGGGGGTTAGCATTTGTATCACTAGGTAGACTTCCCGGTTTTCTTTCACCTATTAACCTTGATAGGTTACTTACTTTTTGTTCCAGATTTTGAATAGAAGCTTGTTGATTTCTAAATTCTTGAGCATTTTGTTCATTGGTTTGTTTCTGAGATGTGAAAAATTGAGTTTGAGATTCAGCTAGCTTCGTCATCATATCTTCTAAATTCGGCTTTTTATCATCGGTTTGTGGTGGTTTGTTTTGAAAATTAGGTCTTTGCTGATTGTAAGTATTATTGGATACTTGTTGATTACTAGGACCTTGTTGGTTGTTGTATGGAACATTGCGATTATAATTCTGGTTTTGATTGTAAATCGGTCTTGGCGGTTGATAATTATTCTGATAATTATTTCCAGGCCTTTGGTTTAGATATGAAACATTCTCTCTTTGTTCTATTGTTAGTTCAATACTGAGACAATCTTTTGTCAAATGTGGTCCTCCACACTGCTCACAACTAATTCGTATTGAGTGTATATCCTTAGTCATCTTTTCCATTCGTCTCTCGACAGCATCTATCTTTGCGGAAATGGAATCTAAGTCATGGCTAGAATCGGCTCTAGCTGCTTTAGATGATCTAACGATATCTTTTTATTGGTGCCACTCATGTGAGTGGGAAGCAGTGTAATCAATAATTTTGTAAGCATCAGTTTCGGTTTTCTTCATAATGGAACCACCAGCTGCTATATCGATGTCTTTCCTTGTAGTGATGTCGCATCCTTGGTAGAATATTTGTACTATTTGACAAGTGTCTAAACCATGTTGCGGACATCCTCTCAATAACTTTCAAAATCTGGTCCATGCCTCATATAGAGTTTCATTTGGCTTTTGTGTGAACGTAACAATTTCTCCTTGAAGTCTCACGGCTTTAGATGCCGAAAAGAATTGTTTAAGAAATTTTTCAACTAAAACGTCCCATGTATCAATCGCCCCTTCAGGTAACGATTCCAACCAATCTTTGGCTTCTCCCTTTAAAGTCCAGGGAAATAACATGAGATATATCTGTTCATCTTCAACTTCTCTTATTTTAAATAGTGTGCAGATCCTATTAAAGGTACGAAGATGTTCATTTGGATCTTCCTTCGGTGCACCACTAAATTGGCATTGATTTGTTACCATGTGTAGAATTTTTCCTTTGATTTCATAATCTGTCGCATTAATGTTTGGTTGAGTAATTGCGTGACCTTGGCCAGTGCGTTTAGCTCTCATTCGGTCTTCCATACTTAGAGGTTCCAGATTTTCCATGATTGAATTTGTTGAATCTGAATCACTAGAGGATTCTGATTTAATGGTTCGTTCCTCAACAATCTCTGTTTGAATGATTGGTGGTTCCAGAGGAAAGATTAATGGTTCAGGATCTATAAATCGTCCCTGAATATTCTCCGGATTCTCAATTGTGAGGTCGAGTTCAAAAAATGGATTATCGGAAATTTGAATTGGAGTACTTGGTCGACTGGATGACGATTCTAAAGAAAAATCAACGGCGACAATGTTTGCTAAATGTCTTGATCGAGTTACAGATGGTGAACGTACAAAAGGTGGTGAACGTTTTGCTCGGTGCATTCACTGAATATCTTATTAGTTTTTAAAAAGGAAGAAAAATTATATAAGTTATCAAATTAATAGACTTTTCTAATTTTGCCCACGTTTCGAATATCCAAAAGATGCAGCAGAGGGGCATGATTCGTTTGGTCTCAATATAATTGAGTACTGTTTGGCTCCAATAACCCGGTCCACATACAAATCCAACTATTACTACGAACCAGAAAATTTTGATGTCTATCAATTTAACAGCTTAAAATAATTTTTCGTAATTTAAAGAAATTTAGAGAAGAAGTAGAAAAATTCTATGTCCTAAAAACTAGAATGACGAGAAATAAGAAAGAAAAAGAGCGCGTCGGTATTAAAATTGGAGAAATAAGAAAGAAAAAAATGACTTATAAAACTTTAAAACACTCGACTAACCCAAACTTATTATTATCACTAACTTAAAATTAAAATTGCAAATTGAGATTACTAATTGGAGTGATAATTGATACATAGGTAAAAGGCGTCGAAAAATAAAAATAAGAAAGTAGCGCGTCGAAACTTAAAAAGGAACTAAAAACTAAGAATTAAAAGTTGCGTCTAAAAATATTAAAGCTTACAAGTAAAACTATATCTCAAATGGCAATAACTTAAAAAGGTACTAAAACTTAAAAACAGGGTCGCAAAATTCTAAAGCACCTAAATCTTAGTCTAAAGAAAAAGCACTTAAGGGATTTTACGGCAAATCTTAAAAATTTAGAAGTAAAAATAACTATGGCAAAAACTATATCTTAAAACTAAATACGAGCGAAAAATACAAATATTACGCTAAAACGAATAAAAAGGGACAAAATATAAAAATATACTAAAAGTTGTAAAAAGTACAATTTTTATAAAAATATTATTTTTATATTATTTATTTTATAAAACTATTAATTTTAAAACTAATTAAACTAAAATAAAACAAATTAAAAACTAAAATTAATTAATATTAAAAGTATAACCCTAATTAGGGTTAAAGTATAATAATAATAAATAATACCCCGTAATTAATGCAGTACGATGTCAATTGTGGCGTGTCAGCAGGGCTCATGTGATCGCATGAGTCCTAAGTTACCCGGCCATGCGATCGCATGGGCTAGGGTTTCGGGCCAGTGACTGTGCTGCTACAGTACTGGACTCGAATTTATTTATATTTTTTTTTTCTGTTTTGCTAAAATATATATATATATATATATAATATTTATATAAATTAAATAAAACTTATAAAACTTTATAAAACTTAAATATTTAACAAACTCTTAAAAATATTTATATTTTTATTTTTCTTTTTATATTTTAGAATATTTAAAACGTATTTTTACAAAAGCGTATTTTTTATAAAATAAACTTAAAAATAAAAATCTTTTTTTTATATAGCGTTGCGCTTCCGGCGTTTAAGCAGAAATTGTTCCCCGGCAGCGGCGCCAAAAAATTACTTGATGTTATGCGAGGTGTATATGAAATAGCTTATATTTTACTAGGAAAAACTATTAAATACGATACAATTTTACACAAGATATTTATTTATTTATAGAATGGATATACCTAAACCTTGCTACAACACTTATAGGCAGTGTACCTAATCGTACAGTAGTGTAGTTTTTAGTAAGTCCGGTTCGTTCCACAGGTAAAATCTTTTAAACAAAGCTTAACGCTATATTAGTTTTAATTTATAAAAATACAAATATATATATAAGTAATATTATTATTATAAAGGGGGGTTTTTACCGTTTAATGACCGGTTTATCGATTTTTAAAACTTTAGTCGCAGTTAAAACCTAATGTAAAATATTAAATAAATAAAAGACTTAATTTAAAGCGTAAAGTAAATAACGATAATGAAATTGCGAATAAAAATGCGATAAAATAAAATTACGATAATTAAAGAGTACGAAAATTAAAAGTGCAATTAAATACAATAACAATAAATAAAAATGCGATAATTAGAAGTGCAATTAAATATGAAAATAAAGGAATTATGCTTATTTAAACTTCCGTAATCATGATGTTTGACGTGTTGATTTTAGTTTATTCCCATGGGTTAATTATCCTTTGTCCTGGATTATTCAATATGTCCGTCTGGTTTTTGTCCATAACAGTCCATCAGTCATAAATATAAAGTGCGAGTATCCTCGTCAAATTATCCTTATACCCGAAGTCAAATATTCCAACTAATTGGGGACTTAAACTGTAACAAGGTTTTAATACTTTGTTTAATAATTACACCAGGATATCGACTGCGTGTAACCCAAGGTTTTAATACTTTGTTAACAATTACGCCAAGTGTCCTTGTACATAATTTCACCCCTATTTTAATAATTCCATAGACTATTAATCCATTCCCGTGTCCGGTTAAATGAACGATTATTCGTACATATAAATATCCCGCCCATCGTGTCCGATCGAGTGTATATGGTTATTTATAGGGACGTCTAATTATAAATCTTTATATTAAAATTAACAAACTATTATTTAGTTAAACAAATATAAAGCCCATTAATAGCCCATAGTCTAATTTCCACAAGTGTTGTTCTTTTGTCCAAACCCCAATTATGGTACAAAGCCCAATTACTCAATTTTAGTAATTAGTCCAACATCATGATTACTTCGTTTTAAATAAGCATAATAATAACTTAGCTACGAGACATTAATGTAAAAAGGTTGAACATAACTTACAATGATTAAAAATAGCGTAGCGTTACACGGACAGAATTTCGACTTACACCCTTACAACATTCGCTAACATACCCTTATTATTAGAAATTAAAATTAAAATTAAAATTATAATATATATATATATATATATATATATATATATATATATATATATATATATATATATATATATATATATATATATATAATACGTTTAGATAGAGAGATTGATGGATATATGATATTTGATGCACCAAACTGCGACTTTTATAGGCATGTGGGCTGGAAAAGGGCCTCATGCGATCGCATGGAGTTTCTTCCTCCAGGCCATGCGATCGCATGGCCGTCGGTGACAGCTCAAAGTTCCTTGTTTTCTTGTTTGTCGACGTTTTAATTAAATAAATATAATATATAAATAATTATAAGAATTATTTAAATATTATATTATATTTATGTGCATAGTTGACTTGTAATTTTTAGTCCGTTGCGTCGAGCGTTGAGAGTTGACTCTGGTCCCGGTTCCGGATTTTCGAACGTCCTTGTGTACAATTTAATATCTTGTACTTTGCGTTTTGAATCTTGTACTCTTGTAATTTTGAGACGTTTCTTATCAATAATTGGAACCACTTTGATTGTATTTTGTACTTTTGAGCTTTTTGGTCGTTTGCGTCTTCAATTCGTCGAATCTGTCTTTTGTCTTCACCTTTTATTATTTAAATGAATATCACTTGTAAATAGAATAGTTGCAACAAAAAGCTTGTCTTTCTTGAGGGATAATGCTATGAAATATATGTTCGTTTTTAGAATTATCACTGACATTAAAAGAAAAGATATAGAATTTGAAATTGGAGAGATGGTCATGCTTAAAGTTGCACCTTGGAAAGGTGTGGTTCGATTTGGTAAAAGAGGGAAATTAAATCCAAGGTATATTGGACCATTCAAGATTATTGAGCGTGTCGGACCAGTAGCTTACCGACTTGAGTTACCTCAACAACTTGCGGCTGTACATAACACTTTCCACGTCTCGAATTTGAAGAAATATTTTGCTAAAGAAGATCTCACTATTCCGTTAGACGAAATTCAAATCAACGAAAAACTTCAATTCATCGAAGAACCCGTCGAAATAATGGATCGTGAGGTTAAAAGACTTAAGCAAAACAAAATACCAATTGTTAAGGTTCGATGGAATGCTCATAGAGGACCCGAGTTCACCTGGGAATGAGAAGATCAGATGAAGAAGAAATACCCGCACTTATTTCCAGAAGATACGACAACACCTCCAACTGCTTAAAATTTCGGGACGGAATTTATTTAACGGGTAGGTACTGTAGTGACCCGAACTTACCCATGTTTATATATTTTAAATGAAATTGATTTTTACATGATTAAGTGTCTTCAACATGTGAAGCAATCAAACTTGTTATGACTTGATTAATTGAAATAGGTTTCATATAGACAATTGACCACCCAAGTTGACCGGCGATTCACGAACGATTAAACTTGTAAAAACTATATGATGACATATATATGGATATATATATATACATAGTTAACATGTTATTATGATAGGTATGTATCTCATTAAGTATTTTAACAATGAGTTATATACATAAAAATGAGACTATTGAATTAAGAAACTCGAAAACGATATATATAACGATTATCGTTATAACAACATCTTACTAAGTACTTATGAATCATATTAATATATTGATACACCTTGTTAAATATGTTAAATTATAAGTAAATATATCATTAAGTGTATTAACAATGAACTACATATGTAAAAACAAGACTACTAACTTAAGGATTTCGAAACGAGACATATATGTGACGATTATCGTTGTAACGACATTTAACTGTATATATATCATACTAAGATATATTAATATATCATAATATCATGATAATGTAATAATGTAACATCTCTTTATATATAATAAACAATGGGTTAACAACATTTAACAAGATCGTTAACCTAAAGGTTTCAAAACAACATTTACATGTAACGACTAACGATGATTTAACGACTCAATTAAAATGTATATACATGTAGTGTTTTAATATGTATTCATACACTTTTGAAAGACTTCAAGAAACTTATCAAAATACTTCTACTTAACAAAAATGCTTACAATTACATCCTCGTTCAGTTTCATCAATAATTCTATTCGTATGCACCCGTATTCGTACTCGTACAATACACAGCTTTTAGATGTATGTACTATTGGTATATATACTCCAATGACCAGCTCTTAGCAGCCCATGTGAGTCACCTAACACATGTGAGAACCATCATTTGGCAACTAGCATGAAATATCTCATAAAATTACAAAAATATTAGTAATCATTCATGACTTATTTACAAGTAAACAAAATTACACATCCTTTATATCTAATCCATATACCAACGACCAAAAACACCTACAAACACTTTCATTCTTCAATTTTCTTCATCTAATTAATCTCTCTCAATTTCTATCTTCAAGTTCTAAGTGTTCTTCATAAATTCTATAAGTTCTAGTTTCATAAAATCAAGAATACTTCCAAGTTTGCTAGCTTACTTCCAATCTTGTAAAGTGATCATCCAACCTCAAGAAATCTTTCTTATTTACAGTAATATATCTTTCTAATACAAGGTAATACTCATATTCAAACTTTGATTCAATTTCTATAACTATAACAATCTTATTTCGAGTGGAAATCTTACTTGAACTTGTTTTCGTGTCATGATTCTGCTTCAAGAACTTTCAAGCCATCCAAGAATCTTTGAAGCTAAATCTATTTTTCTCATTTTCAGTAGGTTTACCTACTAAAATTAAGGTATTAATGATGTTCATAACATCATTCAGTTCATACATATAATAATATCTTATTCGAAGATTTAAACTTGTAATCACTAGAACATAGTTTAGTTAATTCTAAACTTGTTCGCAAATAAAGTTAATCCTTCTAACTTGACTTTTAAAATCAACTAAACACATGTTCTATATTTATATGATATGCTAACTTAATGATTTAAAATCTGGAAACACGAAAAACACCGTAAAACCGGACATACGCCGTCGTAGTAACACCGCAGGCTGTTTTGGGTTTGATAATTAAAAACTATGATAAAATTTGATTTAAAAGATGTTCTTCTGGGAAAATGATTTTTCTTATGAACATGAAACTATATCCAAAAATCATGGTTAAACTCAAAGTGGAAGTATGTTTTTCAAAATGGTCATCAAGACGTCGTTCTTTCGACTGAAATGACTACCTCTTACAAAAACAACTTGTAACTTATATTTCTGACTATAAACCTATACTTTTTATGTTTAGATTCATAAAATAGATTTCAATATGAAACCAAAGCAATTTGATTCACTCAAAACGGATTTAAAACGAAGAAGTTATGGGTAAAACAAGATTGGATATTTTTTTAATGTTGTAGCTACGGGAAATATTGTAACAATTCTATACAAATCATACCCTAGCTAACTTATATTGTAATATACATGTATTCTAATATATTATGTAATCTTGGAATACCATAGACACGTATGCAAATGTTTTGACATATCATATCGACCCATGCATATATATTATTTGAAACAACCATAGACACTCTATATGCAGTAATGTTTGAGTTAGCTATACAGGGTTGAGGTTGATTCCAAAAAATATATATACTTTGAGTTGTGTTCTAGCCTGAGACGTGTATACACTGGGTCGTGGATTGATTCAAGATAATATATATCAATTTATTTCTGTACATCTAATTGTGGACAACTAGTTGTAGGTTACTAACGGGGACAGCTGACTTAATAAACTTAAAACATTAAAACGTATTAAAAATGTTGTAAATATATTTTGAACATACTTTGATATATATATATATATATATATATATATATATATATATATATATATATATATATATATATATATATATATATATATATATATATATATATACATATTTGTTATAGGTTCGTGAATCGACCAGTGGCCAAGTCTTACTTCCCGACGAAGTAAAAATCTGTGAAAGTGAGTTATAGTCCCACTTTTAAAATCTAATATTTTGAGATGAGAATACATGCAGTTTTATAAATGTTTTACGAAATAGACACAAGTAAATGAAACTACATTATATGGGCGAATGATCGAAGCCAAATATGCCCCTTTTGCTTGGTAACCTAAGAATTAGTAAACCGATCTACTAATTGACGCGAATCCTAAAGATAGATCTATTGGGCCTAACGAACCCCATCCAAAGTACCGAATGCTTTAGTACTTCGAATTCGTTTTTATCATGTCCGAAGGATTTCCCGGAATGATAGGGGATATTCTTATATGCATCTTGTTAATGTCGGTTACCAGGTGTTCACCATATGAATGATTTTTATCTCTATGCATGGGATGTATATTGAAATATGAAATCTTGTGGTCTATTATTACGATTTGATAAATATATAGGTTAAACCTATAACTCACCAACATTTTTTGTTGACGTTTTAAGCATGTTTATTCTCAAGTGATTATTAAGAGCTTCCGCTGTTGCATACTAAAATAAGGACAAGATTTGGAGTCCATGCTTGTATGATATTATGTAAAAACTGCATTCAAGAAATTTATTTTTGATGTAATATATTCTTATTGTAAACCATTATGTAATGGTCGTGTGTAAACGGTATATTTTAGATTATCATTATTTGATAATCTACGTAATGCTTTTTAAACCTTTATCGATAAATTAAAGGTTATGGTTGTTTTAAAAATGAATGCAGTCTTTGAAAAACGTCTCATATAGAGGTCAAAACCTCGCGACGAAATCAATTAATATGGAACGTTTATAATCAATATGAACGGGACATTTCAGAATACCCGGATAAACCATTGAATCGTGTAAACACATTCCTAATAAAATATTTTGACCCTATATAAATATATTGCCTTAGAGTTACACAGAATCTTTATTGAAATAAGACAAACGCACAACTACAATATAGACAATTAAAATTTAGAGTAAAAAACATAGATAATTTTTATAGTGTGAGTGTTCATGTTTGTATCATCATTGAAAGTGAGACAATCTCTATATATAGAGTATGAAAGGTTACATTCTTTAACGCAAAGGTAACATGAATGGTCACACTTTCTAGTCAAAAGGTGTCCATTAATGGTCACTTCTTTTAATGAAAAGATACCATGAATGGTTACACCATTTCAATTAAAAGTGGCACCATTTCATGAATAGTTATATCTTTTGGCCAAAAAGACACCAACTAATAAACACAATCTTTCAATCAAATGACTCTAGTTAATTTAAACAAGCATACACTCCACACTCTTCTAACTTGTTATAAAGCTTAACTCAAAATCCATGTGTCTCAAGTAAATCACCTTATTACAAAAAATGACCGATGACACTAAAATCACCAATAATGGATAGTATCAAAAGATGATTTATATCATGTTAGCAATACTTGTGTATCTGTTGACGAGATCGCTATTCCAATTTCTTGCGTAAAATTCAAGTGGTCGAAGCAACTTTCTCGCAAGATTAATATTTTCTTATGGAGGGTGCCTCGGAATAGATTACCGACTAGAATTTAATTTTTCTATTCATGTTATGGAGATTGAAGATATAGGTCGTGTGATTTGTGGGTTTTGAATTGAATCTATGAACTAGTTATTGTTCGGATCAAATATTACGTTGGAAATATAGAATAAAGTTAAGAGGTGGATTGATGTATGCAAAATTATATTTTAGATGCATATGGTAGATGCGTCTTTTAAATGCAAGCCTATTGTGAAAAGTAAAAATGCAAATCTGTTAGGATTAATCTCGTGAATCTATCTGCAAAGTTTCAGATTCTAATTCTTAGATTTGAGCTTAAATTCGTGAGTCAAATATTAAAAAATAGTCAACAGTTTTGTCATAATTCAAATTCAAAATCTAAATGATGTTTCAAGTTATAATGTCAATTGACAAGTATTAGAAATATGATTTTAAACAATTTTCATGAAGAATTCAATCACTGAAACGTTCTAGATTTTATTCTGTTTGGATTTTGAGTTCATATGAACAATATTGAGTGTGTTCATCATCGAATCTATTAAATTGCTAATGTTTTTGGTTTGAATCCCAAGAAGGCTTAATCGTTACATCTGTAGTATATTGCAATCGATTTCAAGGTTTAATTCAATCATGTTGATTTTTTTTAAATCTCATAGATACGTCACGGTTTCCCTTTGTTTCTCGGGGGTCCTCTCATATCAAAAGTTTTCTAAAAATCTTTTCACTGGGTATATATTACTCCTTCCTTCCCGTAAAAATTGTCTACCGTACTATTTTTGTTTGTCTCAAAATTATTGTCTATTATTTTAAATCTATATCTATATAAATATTGACTCCCAGAGTCATAAATATGCTTATTAAATCAATAAAATTTATGTAAGTCATTTATTAGACGGGTAAAAAAGTAAAATAAAAATAAAAAATTATGATGGTAAAAAAGTTTAAAAAGATAAAAACTATATTAAATAAAAATGTCATAAATTATATTTAACTAATTAATGATCCATAAATAAATAAACTTTTCATACTCTAATTAAAGTCAGTTATTCTTTTTTGTAGCCTATAAATATCTCATCTCCATTTCATTTTTCCATGTCAATCATCTTCATCTCCATTCTATTTTTCCATATCAATCATAAAAAAGATCACACCATATTACCAATGTTGTATTTTTGAGGGGTTTTTAAGATGGAAAGAAGAAGAAGAAATGATATATAAATTATTATTGTAGCTATAATATATGATATATGATATATGATATATATATATATATATATATATATATATATATATATATATATATATATATATCCGAATACAATATCTATATATACATATATTATTAAAAATAATATATGTTTGTTTTTGTAACTATCAAAGAAACACCAATTTCAAAATATTGTAAAGCCTGGACAAGTCAAGAAGAAACGTGGTTGGCTCTATGTTTGATCACACCATATTACCAATGTTGTATTTTGAGGGGTTTTTAAGATGGAAAGAAGAATGATATATAAATTATTATTGTAGCTATAATATATATATATATATATATATATATATATATATATATATATATATATTGTATTCAGATATATATATATATATATATATATACATAAATTATTAAAAAAAATATTTGTTTGTTTGTTTTTGTAACTATCAAAGAAACACCAATTTCAAAATATTGTAAAGCCTGAACAAGTCAAGAAGAAACGTGGTTGGCTCTATCTTTGGTCAATTCGTCTGAAGATTTCCTTTTTAATGTTAATATTATGATTATTATATTGTATATTTGTATAATTTATATGATTAATAATTAAGATTATGATTATAGTTCACAATTATAAATATGAATATGATTACGATTATGGTTAATAGTAGTTATTATTATATTTATAATTATTTCATTTTGTTTATAATTTAAATAATTCTGATTATTATAGGTGTAATAGGTTTTATACATGTAAATATATAGATATGTTTATTTAGATAATGAATATTATGATATTATGGTTATTATATTGTATATTTGTATAATTTATATGATTAATAATTAAGATTATGATTATTATTATAATTATAGTTCACAATTATAAATATGAATATGATTATGATATGATTAATAGTAGTTATTATTTCATTTTATTTATAATTTATATATTTATGATTATTATAGGTGTGACAGGTTTTATACATATAAATATATAGATCATGTTTATTTAAATAATGAATTTATATATATATATATATATGTATATATATATATATATATATATATATATATATATATATATATATATATATATATATATATATATATATATATATATATATATATATATGATACTATCGATGTACATATGAAAAATGAAAAGTGAAACTATTGTTATTATTTATGTGATAGCTTAACAAAATTATGATAAAGAAATGAAAAGATTGAAACTAATCATATAATTTATGACATATTAATTTTACTTATTATGAATTAATGTTTATAACTAAATTTATATTAAGGATAATAAAAAGATAACAGTTATTGAAAAATTTATAAAATTTAATAGTAAGTTATATAGGTAATATATGTTTAAATTTATTTGATATCACCTTTAGTAAACTTTTATTTATATTTATATATAGTTTCATCATACGTTAATACATATGACTTGAATGTGAAGATTTACACAGTGTGAAACAAAACATATGTATGAAACATATATTAAATAAAAAAGTTATAAATTATATTTAACTAATTAATGATCTATTAATAGATAAACTTTTCATCTTCTAATTAAAGTCGGTTATTCTTAACCATTCTAAACTAATGACCAATGCGGTTAATATGTTTTCAACGAACATCTGCTAAGACTCTAACCATTATGAACACGAATTTCAAAATAATAAAATTTGAGACAAGCCATGCAATGCATAAGATGTACAACGAAATCAACAATTAAACATAAATTTTTAAAATTTTGAGATTTGAAACAATCCGTGCAACGCACGGGCTTTGCTTTCTAGTAATAATTAAAAATCATTAAAGTTTCAATTATGTCTATCTTATTACAAGAAATTTAATAACTTAAAATATAGCAATTAATTTGTTAGTTTTTCTTTATCACACCATTAAATGAGGGGCACATTAAATAATTTATTAAAACAATTTAAATATAACAAAAAGTCAAATCATACTGTTGTTTTAGAACAAAGAGAGTACTATCCGTAGAACATGGAAAGAGATGATTTTCTTTACTCTTGAGATGTTTCATTATGGATGGGAAAATGACTTCTCTTTATTGTAAGATAGGGGAAGGATTGTCTACATCTTACCTCTATCATACCCTTCTTTTGTAGGATTGTGTTTTGTTGTTGTTGGTGTAGTTTTATGAGCCCCGTGTTGTACGGGAGTTATAAATTTATGTTTTCGCAATGTATATATCGGGCTTTGAGCCCGTACATTGCACTTTTGTCAATTGGTGAAAAAAGTATATGTGTAATAGTATCGAATGATTATGGTATTTAATAACTCCGAATTTCAGAAACATCATGATCATGGTATAATGACTTGTCGTAATTAGTAAATACATATATGAATAGTGAGTTGTTGCAAGTAAATTGATATAATATATACTAGTGAAATGACCCGTGGAATCACAGGTTTGTTTAAATAAAACAGTTTAATGATGTTTTTTTGTATTAAGTGAACGTAAATGCTAAAGGGTTTAATGACTCGTGGAACCACATATACCGACTAAGAAACTTGTCATTGTTTTTACAAACATATTAATATACTTAACTTAGCCAGAATAAATGAACTACATTTATTCTCACACCACTTACTTTCAATTTTGATCACAATTATTATTTTTCTTATCATAAAATTTACATTACAACATTTTATTGAGACATGTATTTCACATACATATGTGACGTAATTAATCCCGTAAAGAAAACATATATTTGAATAATAATAATATAATAATACTTTCTCCGTCCGACTACAAGTATCCAGTTACTTTTTGCACAAAGTTTTAGGAAATTCCGCTAACTTCATTCTCCACCAATCAGAAATATTCTCTCTCCAGAATAACATCTTCTGATTGATAGAAATACCAAGTAGATACTTGAAATGGGACAGCCCAAAATAGAAAGGTGAATCATTATCATTTTCGTTATTGTAGTAATATCGTTGTATATGTATGTAAATCAGTATTATTATCCCATCATATTGTTGGTCAAAACAATAACTGAAGTGCTACTTGTGATGTGAGTAAAAGAAGTACACAATTGTAATTAGTTAGATATACATATCAATTTTTTGACAAAACGTGATTTATAGTATCCGTAGCCTATCAATTAAGAGAAATTAAAAAATTCCAGTCTGCTAAAGATATATAAAGTTAAATAATAGTGATCACATTATATATTATCACCTTATAATAGCTTTATACCGTTGAGGAGAATTAGATGATTAACATGTATCGATTATGGTAGTTAATATCATAGTACATAGCTCGGAGAATAAAAAAAAAGCAAGCATGAATAATTGCCGCTAAAAAAATTAGGGCATAAAGACGTATCACATTAAGATTGAATAAATGAGTAAATAAGATGAGTTTATATGTTTAAAATGGGCTCATATGATATAATCATATTTAATTGGGTAAATATGTTATTATTAAAGTTAAGAATGGTATATATGATAAAACCCTAAATAAATAATAAAATAAAATATTTAATTAATGTTAATGACATCATCAAGATGGCTTAGATTTTTTTTCTTTTTATTTTTGATTTTTTTCTTAACAAAGAAAATAGCCTAATAATGACATCATCATTTTAGGATTTTAATAGAAACTATAGATAGATAGATAGATAGATTTACGGTGTAGCTAGAAATAATTAATTTGATTTAGCTAAATTTAAGGTTAAGATATGAGAAAAGGTGACAATTTCATTAGCTAAAAATGGAAGTGAAAACTAATCTTGAAAATAAACATACGATACTATATCCGTCTTAATATTTTGTTTATGTCTTTAAGGTCTTAATGTTTGAAAATAATTGTTTACTTATCAATTTTAATCAATTAAAAAAATGTATATATATATATATATATATATATATATATATATATATATATATATATATATATATATATATATATATATATATATATATATATATATATATATGAGTAATATTCAAATGAGACCAAACTTTAAGTTGAGATTCAAGGGACCAATCAGATTGCAACACGTGGCGCGATAATCACATGTGATTGAAAAAAAATTTAAAAAAAAAAAATTTCGAAAAAAAAAAATTTCAAAAATTTTTTTTTCTAATTTTTTTTTTAATTTTTTTGAAATTTTTTTTTGAAATTTTTTTTTTCAATCACATGTGATTAAATTTAACATGCAGTAAATCACATGTGATTGGGCATGCCAATCACATGTGATTGTAAAACCCAATCACATGTGATTGTTGCATGTCAAATCCAATCACATGTGATTGAAAAATAAAATTCAGTAAAATGACGAATAATAACGAATTTCACTAAATTTGTGCTAAAACCTTCAAACACCAAGTTTTGGATCAAAACTTGATTAAATCACCGAATTAATGTCTAAAATTTTGAAGATATGATCACGAAACGCTAACAAACTTGATCAAATCACCGAATTAAAGTATGTTTCCGGTTGAAATTTTTTTTAAAAAATTGTAATTTTTTTAATCACATGTGATTGGATTTGATATGCAGAATCACATGTGATTGAGTTCCACAATCACATGTGATTGGGTTTTACAATCACATGTGATTGGATTTGACATGCTAAATTTAAAAAAAAAAATTTATAAAAAAAAAATTTTCAAAATTTTTTTTTAAAAAATTTAAAAAAAAAAATTTTAAAAATTTTTAATTTTTTTTCCAATCACATGTGATTGTCGCGCCACATGTCGCGCTCTGATTGGTCCATTGAATTTCAAGCAAATGTTTTATATATATATATATATATATATATATATATATATATATATATATATATATATATATATATATATATATATATATATATATATATATATATATATATATATATATGTGCATACAATAGAATTAGGGGAGAAAGTAGAAGGAAATGTGAAATAAAAACTTTTTATTAATTGATAATGTTGGGGAAATTGAATACAGAGAGGACCCGTTTGCCCATGATACCCTATCAATCGGGAAAGATTAGGTAGTGATGCGTCAACAATTATACCTTAGACTAAAAGTGTACTGGCACGTGGATTCATCTCAACTCACGTGACTTTTTTAGTTTGCAGTTCAGATTGAAACATGTCAGGCTGCTGACGAGGATTTATGAATGGATAAGCTTCACGGCTTCGCATCCTCACGTAAAGACAAAATTACCATGTCCAAACGTCTTTTTAGTTTGTGAGGTACATACTAGTTTTTGTCAATACACACCTAAGTTACTATGATGTCCTTACTTACAATAATGGTGGCTCAACTCCCAAAATAAACTTAAGGATATAATTATAAGTTTTAAGGTAAAAAGTGTGTATGGATCAAAAACTGGTGTGTGAGTATCACCTCCCTTTTACTTTGGGTATTGCTAAACCTACCCACATCCAATTAACATCGTTTACACAAATCTCGGTTATTACAAAAAGTAATTAAAATATTAACTTTTAAAACTTAAAATCTGACAACAAAAAATTGATGCATCCTTCTTTTTCTCTCTCATCGAAAACAAATCACCATAACCTTTTTCTCCCTTCAAAACCCAAAACTACCACAATCTTTTAATCTCGATTGCTTTCGTTTTCAGACGAACTAGATGTCACCACCACCACTATTAAACTCGAAATATTTTAGCAAACCCACTAAGACTAAATTCATTCGTGTCAGACGTATGACGCGCTCTACAGGTGGTGGTCGGAGATGGTGGTTGGAGGTGGTGCTAGCGGTGGTGTGGGTGTAACTGTTGGTCGCAGGTGATGTCCGGATGTGGAGGCCGAAGGTGGTTTTTGAAGATGTGTTGTAAATACTATAATGTACAAGCGTAACTGTTATTTTATTTTTTTAAATAAAAAGATGTTTGAATCTGATGTTTAAAGTTTCTTGGATAAATGAGACTTTTATGGGGAATGAAAATTAGTATGGGAATGTTATGAATTTAACTTTGACCGGGTAGAACCAGTAAAAATGATGGGTATATTTAGCCCTCCCCTTTAGTTTTTACTTGTGGAATCGTTGTCGTTTATCAAAAGATTATTTTCTCGAAAACTATAAAAACAAGCTCCTTGTTGAAGAATGAAAGAGACTAACAAGAATACAAGACGAAACGACTAAGCTCGAGGATTCGAAACTAGCCCTAATGATCAAACCAAAATTATCTGGTTAGGGTAGATTTCGGGTTTGAGTGCTTGATTTGGGAAAAAGAGTGAGTCGAATGTTTTAACTCCAATAATTGTGCGAACCCCGATTTGGAATCTGGATTCCAAGGGCGTAAAACAATCGATCAGATTAACCTTATTCGATTGTTATCGAATAAATTAATATCTAAGAGCAGGAATTAATTACGACGATGATCGGAGCATTGATCGGAATAGAGTTAACGACTGGAGTAATGCTACCGTAGTTGATTTGGGCAGAGTAACATTAATGCATCCAGTGTTATGGAATAAATAATCTTGTTCGCGTATTTATAGATGTTATGAGAGAATGATGACGTGGCACATGTCCCTTTCATGGTTGTAACAAACTTTTCCAATCCCAAGGGGTGACGTGGCACCTGTCCCTTTCATGAGAATAATCGAGCAGATCCTAACAAACTTTCCTAGATTCGTGGGCTGACATGGCATGAAACTTGCTTGCATGCTTGTTCTGGGATGAAGTGTCTGTTCCGGGACAGTGCACTTGAAATGTCCCGTTCATATTGATTATAAACGTTCCATATTAATTGATTTCGTCACGAGGTTTTGACCTCTATATGAGACGTTTTTCAAAGACTGCATTCATTTTTAAAACAACCATAACCTTTATTTTATCTTTAAAGGTTTAAAAAGCATTACGTAGATTATCAAATAATGATAATCTAAAATATACCGTTTACATACGACCATTACATAATGGTTTACAATATGAATATATTACATCAAAAATAAGTTTATTGAATGCAGTTTTTACATAATATCATATAAGCATGGACTCCAAATCTTGTCCTTATTTTAGTATGCAACAGTGAAAGCTCTTAATAATCACGTGAGAATAAACATGCTTAAAACGTCAACAAAAATGTTGGTGAGTTATAGGTTTAACCTATATATATTATCAAATCATAATAATAGACCACAAGATTTCATATTTCAATATACATCCCATACATAGAGATAAAAATCATTCATATGGTGAACACCTGGTAACCGACATTAACAAGATGCATATAAGAATATCCCCTATCATTCCGGAAAATCCTTCGGACATGATAAAAAACGAATTCGAAGTACTAAAGCATCCGGTACTTTGGGTGGGGTTCGTTAGGCCCAATAGATCTATCTTTAGGATTCGCGTCAATTAGTAGATCGGTTTACTAATTCTTAGGCTACCAAGCAAAAGGGGCATATTCGGCTTCGATCATTCACCCATATAATGTAGTTTCATTTACTTGTGCCTATTTCGTAAAACATTTATAAAACTGCATGTATTCTCATCCCAAAATATTAGATTTTAAAAGTGGGACTATAACTCACTTTCACAGATTTTTACTTCGTCGGGAGTAAGACTTGGCCACTGGTCGATTCACGAACCTATAACAAATATATATATATATATATATATATATATATATATATATATATATATATATATATATATATATATATATATATATATATATATATATATATATATAAATATATATATCAAAGTATGTTCAAAATATATTTACAATATTTTTAATACATTTTGATGTTTTAAGTTTATTAAGTCAGCTGTCCTCATTAGTAACCTACAACTAGTTGTTCATAGTTAGATGTACAGAAATAAATTGATATATATTATCTTGAATCAATCCACGACCCAGTGTATACACGTCTTAGGCTAGATCACAACTCAAAGTATATATATTTTGGAATCAACCTCAACCCTGTATAGCTAACTCAAACATTACTGCATATAGAGTGTCTATGGTTGTTCCAAATAATATATATACATGGGTCGATATGATATGTCAAAACATTTGCATACGTGTCTATGGTATCCCAAGATTACATAATATAATAGAATACATGTATAATACAATATAAGTTAGCTAGGATATGATTTGTATAGAATTGTTACAATATTTCTCGTAGCTACAACAATCAAAAAATATCCAATCTTGTTTTACCCATAACTTCTTCGTTTTAAATCCGTTTTGAGTGAATCAAATTGCTATGGTTTCATATTGAACTCTATTTTATGAATCTAAACAGAAAAATTATGTTTATAGTCGAAAATATAAGTTACAAGTCATTTTTATAAGAGGTAGTCATTTCAGTCGAAAGAACGACGTCTTGATGACCATTTTGAAAAACATACTTCCACTTTGAGTTTAACCATGATTTTTGGATATAGTTTCATGTTCATAAGAAAAATCATTTTTCCAGAAGAACAACTTTTAAATCAAAGTTTATCATAGTTTTTAATTATCAAACCCAAAACAGCCCGCGGTGTTACTACGACGGCGTATGTCCGGTTTTACGGTATTTTTCATGTTTCCAGGTTTTAAATCATTAAGTTAGCATATCATATAGATATAGAACATGTGTTTAGTTGATTTTAAAAGTCAAGTTAGAAGGATTAACTTTTGTTTGCGAACAAGTTTAGAATTAACTAAACTATGTTCTAGTGATTTCAAGTTTAAACCTTCGAATAAGGTAGTTTTATATATATGAATCGAATGATGTTATGAACATCATTAATACCTAAGGTTTTATGGATAAACCTACTGGAAATGGAAAAAATAGATCTAGCTTCAAAGGATCCTTGGATGGCTTGAAAATTCTTGAAGCAGAATCATGAAACGAAAACAAGTTCAAGTAAGATTTCCACTCGAAATAAGATTGTTATAGTTATAGAAATTGAATTAAAGTTTGAATATGAGTATTATCTTGTATTAGAAAGATATCTTACTGTAAATAAGAAAGATTTCTTGAGGTTGGATGATCACTTTACAAGATTGGAAGTAAGCTAGCAAACTTGGAAGTATTCTTGATTTTATGAAACTAGAACTTATAGAATTTATGAAGAACACTTAGAACTTGAAGACAAAACTTGAGCGAGATCAATTAGATGAAGAAAATTGAAGAATGAAAGTGTTTGTAGGTATTTTTGGTCGTTGGTATATGGATTAGATATAAAGGATGTGTAATTTTGTTTACATGTAAATAAGTCATGAATGATTACTAATATTTTTGTAATTTTATGAGATATTTCATGCTAGTTGCCAAATGATGGTTCCTACATGTATTAGGTGACTCACATAGGCTGCTAAGAGCTAATCATTGGAGTGTATATACCAATAGTACATACATTTAAAAGCTGTGTATTGTACGAGTACGAATACGGGTGCATACGAGTAGAATTGTTGATGAAACTGAACGAGGATGTAATTGTAAGCATTTTTGTTAAGTAGAAGTATTTTGATAAGTGTCTTGAAGTCTTTCAAAAGTGTATGAATACATATTAAAACACTACATGTATATACATTTTAACTGAGTCGTTAAGTCATCGTTAGTCGTTACATGTAAATGTTGTTTTGAAACCTTTAGGTTAACGATCTTGTTAAATGTTGTTATCCCATTGTTTATTATATCTAAAGAGATGTTAAATTATTACATTATTATGATATATTAATATATCTTAGTATGATATATATACAGTTAAATGTTGTTACAACGATAATCGTTACATATATGTCTCGTTTCGAAATCATTAAGTTAGTAGTCTTGTTTTTACTTATGTAGTTCATTGTTAATACACTTAATGACATGTTTACTTATCATTTATCATGATTAAACATAGTGTATCAATATCTTAATATGATTCATATGTATTTAGTAAGACGTTGTTATAACGATAATCGTTATATATATCGTTTCGAGTTTCTTAATTCAATAAACTCAATTTTATGTATATAACTCATTGTTAAAATAACTAATGAGATACTTAATTATCATAATATCATGTTAACTATATATATAATCACATTTATGTCATCATATAGTTTTTACAAGTTTTAACGTTCGTGAATCACCGGTCAACTTGGGTGGTCAATTGTCTATATGAAACCTATTTCAATTAATCAAGTCTTAACAAGTTTGATTGCTTAACATGTTGGAAACACTTAATCATGTAAATAACAATTTCTTTTAATATATATAAACATGGAAAAGTTCGGGTCACTACAGCACTTTCTCCGGGACGGCGTGTTTGACCCGGGAAGGTGTCTTTATGTCGGTTTGGAATACCAAACCGGGAAGTGGTGATGGTACTGGTGGTATGTTGGTTCTGGCGAAGGCATCACGGTGCTCTCAGTCTAGCCGAGAAGGTTTTGCTTTCTACTTATTCCAAGTGTTTCTTCACCGTTATAATCATCATGACTGGCTACATGATGTTGGTTACGTGTATGCCATCCGGGATGGGTTTTTGTTTGACGTTCCCGACTAGCCGTTCGTCCGTCGTGGTAAAGTTGCTGAGATGGTGCCGGATGATTGTTGGGAAAGGACCCTTCTTCCGGGACGGACGGTGCCGGGTAAGATCCTAGCCGGGATGCTTATTTGTTTTTAGACGGATCATTATGCGTATCATTAAGTCCCCCCAGTTTGATGGTGGTAGCCAGAACGGTTATCGTCGTTAAACTTTTCAAAACAAAGCCATGCTTCCGATTGGATGTGCATTTAATGTTTGTCAGCGTGAAAAGACAGTTTCTACAAATACGCCTCCTTTTTGTGTTTTTTCCATTTTTCAACTTTTTAGAACGGCGTTCGAGGGACTTCTTTTTGAAATTTTAATCATTGCTTTTGCCAATCCATCTTATGATCTGAGGCGTTGGATCAATTTTCTTAAAACCTATAAATAGCTTCCCTTTTCCAATATTTTTACTTTTTACAGCCTTCGTGCCCTAAACGTTTCTTCGTCAAAAAACCAACAGTTTTTACGAAAGAAGGTACCTTTTTTGTTTCCCTCTTTTTATTGCTTTGCTTTTTTGTATTTTCATATATATGGCGGATCAGTCTTCCACTTCTACTAGTGCTCCTGAATCTTCTTCCAAACCTTCAGTAGATGTTAGTGGTATCATGAGTCAAGTGTGTGATGGATATCTTGACGAAATGGTACGGAGGTACCCATTTTTGACCCGTTATTCATTGAGGGTGCCTGATGTTATCCACCGGGCCCATAAGCATCCCCCGGGCATGGTTACCATTTATGGTGCAACCATTAGAGTGGGCAACTTTCGATCACCCTATTCTGAATTCATGTATCAATTCTTTACACACTATGGAATAGCACCTGCTCAGGTACATCCCCATGCGTACCAGAAATTGGTAATGTGGGAGATGTACCTTAATCATTATCATATTCTTCCTACCGTTCGCATGTTTCGATTCTGTTTCTCCGTCTCAAGGTCTGAGATGAGATGGTTTACCATTAAACGGATAGCATTGTTCAACTTTACTGGAGACATGGATACTTCTTTAAAGGAGTGGCGGGAGTCTTTCTTTTTTGTCGATAGCAAAGGGCTACCGCCACGATTTGTTGGGCGCTACGAATGGGCAGTCAATGTGAAAAAGGGAGCCAATAAGATCCTGAATCTAAATGCTGTCGAGAAGGCATGCATATTAGCCATCCGAGAGTTCAGGTTTCCCCAACGGCCATACCCGGAGGCCATGCTTGTTTTGGGAGGAGTTAGCCACCAATGGCCAGATCCGAATACCAAGCATGTCCTTCGTTTTAATGAAGCAGGTGAAGACTGATCCTAGCCGGCTGCTATATCACCTAGTTTATTAATCGTATACTGACCTCGTTTGTTTTTTATGTTTATACAACAGTAATGGCGTTTGCTACTGCGATGGCTTTTGGTGACCTGGCGGAGATCCGGGTGGATACTGTAGTGACCCGAACTTTTCCATGATTATATATTAAATGAAAACTATATTTGCATGATTAAATATTTCCAACATGTTAAGCAATCAAACTTGTTAGGACTTGATAATTTGAAATGAGTTTCATATAGACAATTGACCACCCAAGTTGACCGGCGATTCACGAACGTTAAAAATTTATAAAAACTACATGATGATATATATATGGATATATATGGATAACATGAGATTATGATAAGTAAGTATCTCACTAAGTATATTAACAATGAGTGATATACATAAAAATGAGTTTTTTGAGCTAAGAAACTCGAAACGATATATATAACGATTATCGTTATAACAACGTCTTACTAAATACATATGAATCATATTAAGATATTGATACACTATGTTTAACATGATAAAATGATAATTAAACATATCATTAAGTGTATTAACAATGAACTACATATGTAAAAACAAGACTACTAACTTAAGGATTTCAAAACGAGACATATATGTAACGATTATCGTTGTAACGACATTTTAATGTATATATATCATATTAAGATATATTCATACATCATAATATCATGATAATGTAATAATTTAACATCTCATTAGATATAATAAACAATGGGTTAACAACATTAAATGAGATCGTTAACTTAAAGGTTTCAAAACAACACTTACATGTAACGACTAACGGTGACTTAACGATTCAGTTAAAATGTATATACATGTAGTATTTTAAGATGTATTCATACACTTTTGAAAGACTTCAAGACACATATCAAAGTACTTCTACTTATAAAAAAATGCTTACAATTACATTCTCGTTCATTTTCATCAACAATTCTACTCGTATGCAACCGTATTCGTACTCGTACAATACACAGCTTCTAGATGTATATACTATTGGTATATACATTCAATCATCAGCTCCTTAGCAGCCCTTGTGAGTCATCAAGACATGTGAGAACCATCATTAGATAACTAACATGACTTATGAGTAAGGAAATAAAAACAAGAACTCATTTTAACCCCACTCACCATTCCCACTCACCACCCACTCCATTTCACTTCCAATTCTCTTTCTAATTCTCTCTAAACACAACACACTCTCAAGAATGAATTTTCCAGTAAACTAATTATCATCTTCATCAAAAATTACTTCAAGTATCAAGCTATAATCATCATAGGAAGAACACTTCAAGAACACTTCGAAAATCCTTTCAAGTTTGCTAGTTTACTTTCAATCTTGCAAATCCATTTCAAGTGATCACCCAACCTCAAGAAACCTTTGTTAGTTACAGTAGGTTATCTTTCCAAATCAAGGTAATATATATTCAAGCTTTGATTCAATTTCTATAACTAAAACTATCTTAATTCGAGTAGTAATCTTACTTGAACTTGTTTTTCGTGTCATGATTCTACTTCAAGAACTTCCAAGCCATCAAAGATCCTTTGAAGCTCAAGTTATTTTTTCATCATTTCCAGTAGGTTTACCTACTTTACTTGAGGTAGTAATGATGTTCATAACATCATTCGATTCATATATATATATATATATATATATATATATATATATATATATATATATATATATATATATATATATATATATATATATATATATATATATAACTATCTTATTCGAAGATTTGAACATGTAATCACTAGAACATAGTTTAGTTAATTCTAAACTTGTTCGCAAACAAAGTTAATCCTTCTAACTTGACATTTAAAATCAACTAAACACATGTTCTATATCTATATGATATGCTAACTTAATGATTTAAAACCTGGAAACACGAAAAACACCGTAAAACCGGACATACGCCGTCGTAGTAACACCGCGGGCCGTTTTGGGTTAGATAATTAAAAACTATGATAAAATTTGATTTAAAAGTTGTTCTTCTGGGAAAATGATTTTTTCTTATGAACATAAAACTATATCCAAAAATCATGGTTAAACTCAAAGTGAAAGTATGTTTTTCAAAATGGTCATCAAGATGTCGTTCTTTCGACGGAAATGACTACCTCTTTCAAGAGTGACTTGTAACCTGTATTTCCGACTATAAACTTATACTTTTTCTATTTAATTTCATAAATTTCAGTTCATTATGAAACCATAGCAATTTGAATCACTCAAAATGGATTAAACCGAAGAAGTTATGGGTAAAACAAAATTGGATATTTTTACTAGTTTTAGCTACATGAAAATTGTAACAAATCTATACTAATCATATCCTAGCTAACTTATATTGTATTATACATGTATTCTAACATATATTATGTAATCTTGAGATACCGTTGACACGTATACAATGTTTTGACATATCATATCGACCCATCTATATATATTATTTGGAACAACCATAGACACTCTATATGCTGTAATGCTCGAGTTCGCTATACATGGTTGAGGTTGATTCCAAAAATATATATACTTTGAGTTGTGATCTAGCCTGAGGCTTGTATACACTGGGTCGTGGATTGATCCAAGATAATTTATATTGATTTATTTCTGTACTGCTAACTGTGGACAACTAGTTGTAGGCTACTAACGTTGGACAGCTAACTTAATAAACTTAAATCATTAAAATGTAATAAAAAATGTTGTGAATATATTTCGATCATACTTTGATATATATGTACATATTTGTTATAGATTTGTGAATCGACCCGTGACCAAGTCTTATTTCCCGACGAAGGAAAAATCTGTGAAAGTGAGTTATAGTCCCACTTTTAAAATCTAATATTTTTGCGATGAGAATACATGCAGTTTTATAAATGTTTTACAAAATAGACACAAGTACGTGAAACTACTTTCTATGGTTGAATGATCGAAGCTGAATATGCCCCTTTTTGCTTCGTAGCCTAAGAATTAGTAAACCAGTCTACTAATTGACGCGAATCCTAAAGATAGATCTATTGGGTCCAACAAACCCCATCCGTTGTAGCGGATGCTTTAGTACTTCAAAATTATCATGTTCGAAGGATGTCCCAGAATGATTGGGATATTCTATATGCATCTTGTTAATGTCGGTTACCAGGTGTTCACCATATGAATGATTTTTATGCAGATTGCTATTATGCATGCATGTTATTTATGAGAAATGAAAATATGAAATCTTGTGGTCTATTAATATAATTTGATAAATATATAGGTTAAACCTATAACTCACCAACATTTTTGTTGACGTTTTAAGCATGTATATTCTCAGGTGATTGTTAAGAGCTTCCGCTGTTGCATGCTAATTTAAGGACAAGAATTGGAGTCAGCATGCTTGTAATATATTGTTTAAAAACTGCATTCGTAGATTTAAATCGATGTATAATATTATTGTAAACCAATATGTAATGTTCGTGTGTAAAACGTTATCTTTTAGATTATCATTACTTGATAATCTACGTTATGGTTTTTAAACCTTTATCAATAAAATAAAGGTTATGGTTTGTTTTAAAAACGAATGCAGTCTTTGAAAAACGTCTCATATAGAGGTCAAAACCTCGCAACGAAATCAATTAATATGAAACGTTTATAATCAATATGAACGGGACATTTCAGATACTGTCCCGGTCAATCTGGTAGCCGAGCCGGATGTCGCTCCCAGGACCTGGAGCAGAATGTCGGCGACGGGGCCGACTTGATTCTTCCCGGTCTGGATGAGCCGGAGGGGCACACGGTGGTGAAGAGGAGGATTCACGAGCTTCCTCCACTTCGCAAGAAGGCCAAAGGTAACTGTCTTGTTTCGATAAACCAATCTTTCCTAATATTTTGACTTGTCTCATGCTTAACTTTCTTTTAAAAATATGTGTTTTGCAGATGCTGCCGAGCTATCTGTTGGTGCCGGTACAACCGAGACGGAACACATAAATTTGGGTGGAGAGGGCGAACAGTTTACCCTAGAAAGCTTTGATGACCTTCACTTCAATATCTCTGCAGGCGATGATCTTGTCCGTGCCTTCTCTCAGCTGGATATTGATTACCCCAGCTGCAAGAGTGTTTTGGAGAAGGGGTCGTCTTCGTTCCTTCGCCAAGTAGTTTCTGCCCTCCCCCGGGAAGATTCCAAGGCTATCCGAGCCCGGGCGCTCATGGCGATTAATACACTTTTCCTGGATTGTTTCGACCGGGAAGAGCAGGTGGCGGACCTGGAGTGCCAGCTAGAAACCGTCCTTAATAAGCTGTCTCAGGCACCCATGTCCCGGGAAGCTGTTAAGAGGTTGGAGACCCAGCTGAGGGCTGCCAAAGATAAGCTTGCCCGGGTGGTAGAGGAGAAGGATAAGGAGGTTGCTGCTGCTGTTGCTGCCAAGGAGGCTGCCCTGGAAGAGTGTAAACGATTACGGGGTGGTCTTCCTTCTATTTTGAGGAAGGCTATTCTAACAACCCGTCCTAATCCATCTGGACGAATACATTATAATTGGTTACATCGCGAGGTACTTGACCTCTATATGATACATTTTACAAACATTGCATTCGTTTTTAAAAGATAAACTTTCATTACATTGAAAGTTGACGGCATGCATACCATTTCATAATATATCCAACTATAATTGACTTAATAATATTCTTGATGAACTCAACGACTCGAATGCAACGTCTTTTGAAATATGTCATGAATGACTTCGAGTAATATCTCTAAAATGAGCAAATGCACAGCGGAAGATTTCTTTCATAACTGAGAATAAACATGCTTTCAAGTGTCAACCAAAAGGTTGGTGAGTTCATTAGTTTATCATAAATAATCATTTTTCAATAATATAATAGACCACAAGATACTCATATTTAAAAAACAATCTGTGCAGTTCTACTCCTGCTATAAAAATCATTCATATGAAGAACACCGGAACCTTTCAAAACAACTCACCAACGGTAGCTAATGCGTAGTGCAATGACAAAATCATCTCACCGTGGTAGTTAATACAATATAATTTTACAACGGTACCAAGTGCGTAGTGCAATGCAAAATTATCTCACCGAGGGTAGTTAAAACGGTAGCTAGTGCATAATGCAATGCAAAATCATCTCACCGTTACTAACTACAAAATCGAATACAATATAATATAACGGTAGCTAACGCATAGTGCAATGCGAAATCATCTCACCGAGGGTAGCTAAAACGGTAGCTAGTGCGTAGTGCAATGCAAAATCATCTCATCCGTTACTAACTAAAAAATCGAACCATATCGATAGCTAACGCGTAGTGCAATGACGAAATCATCTCACCGATGGTCGATAATACAATCTTTATATAAGTCGAGTCTCTGAATCCAAATAATTCTATCATAGAATGTAGTTTTGAATATTTGTGTCTATTTCGTCAATCATTTATAAAAGTAGTTCATGTATTCTCAGATCAAAAATATAGATTTCAAAGACATTTAATAAAACAGTTGTAAATCAGTTATAAAGCAGCGCATGTATTCTCAGTCCCAAAAATGTAAAGAGTAAAAGGGAGCAAATGAAACTCACCATATTGTATTTTGTAGTAAAAATACATATGACGATATTGTACAAGTATAGGGTTGACCTCGGATTCACGAACCTATATCATTTGTATATTTATTAATACATGTGATGGAAATCTCATAATTTCATTTATTACTTATATAATATTTATGTGTTTGTAGTTATATAAATTTTATACTAAATTTTTATTTAATACCTATACTTTATTTATATGTATTATATCTTAAATTTTATGTTATATATCTATTTTGTATATATTCATTTAAAATAATTTTTATTCATTTTGTTATATTAATATATCTATAACTATATGTTTAGTATTATATTTAAAAATCAATAGTTTGTTATGTGTGTAAGTATTTAAAAAATGTTAAAAGGTTTGATATATAACTATATGAAATTTTAATATAATTATGGTATACGTAATATGTATATTTTTATATACAAAATATTTATTTGTTAAAGAAATGCCAGTTTTGATAATACTGACTTTTTTAATAGTATTAATAACTTTAGTAATAATGTTAACACTAATAACAAAAATGGTAATGGTAATAATAATAATAATAATAATAATAATAATAATAATAATAATAATAATAATAATAATAATAATAGTAGTAGTAGTTATGTTAATAATAATAATACTAATAATTATAAAATGATACCAGTCTTAATTTTAATGATCTAATACTAAACTTTATTATCTTCATAAAAATAATAATGATGATAATCATAGTTATAATCATAATAATAATACTATTACTTAAGAACTATACAAAAATAGTAATATTAGTAATGACAATGTTAATAATAATTATATTTATGATAATAATAATAATAATAATAATCCTAACTGTAACTAGAGTTATGATAATAATATTAATAATAAAGGGCAACTAATACTTGTATTAGTAATAATAATAATACTAATAACTAATGTTCGTAATACTTAATAATAGTAAAGCAATTAATTATAATTCTAATATTTAAGGATAATAATAATAATAATAATAATAATAATAATAATAATAATAATAATAATAATAATAATAATATTCATAACAATTAATAATAATAATAATAATAATAATAATAGCAATTATAATAATAATAATAATAATAATAATAATAATAATAATAATAATAATAATAATAATAATGATCATAATAATAATAATATTAATAATAATAATAATAATAATAATAATAATAATAATAATAATAATAATAATAATAATAATAATAATAATAATAATAGATATAAAAGTAAGAAGTATACCCTCTTTAGGAGTTTTTACAAAAAGAATGCCCCAAACTGGAATTGAACCCGAGACCTCACGCTAACCCGAATCAACACTTAACCACTCCTCTGCTCCCGGTTTTTCTGATTTAATTACACTTTTTATTATTATAACCCGTATTATTTTTAAGTTCTTCTTCTCCATAGACTAATCGATCAGACACCTTGATAATCATAACTATAAAGTAATCTGTTGGGCTTAGAGGTTTTTATAGAAACAGATACAATCTTTTGTGCTTAATTTGAATTAACAGGAAGATTTAAAAAAAAATAACTTGCTGTATCTTCGAAGGATATGAAGAACACAGAAATACTGATTTCGATTTTCGAATGTTTTAAGACCTTGACCTCTTCATGAAATACCTTTTAAATTATCATTATAACGTATTAGAATCATCAATTGATCCTGTAACCTCATCTAGAACTCGAATTTCATGAAGATCAATTTGGTTGACTTTTTGTTTTAAATCTTTGACTCGAAAAATTTGAATTGAATACTTGAATTGAAGGTTGTAACTTTACAGGAAGTTTGAGAAGAATAATTCTAATGGAACTGCATTATTAGATTTTAAAATAACACTCGAATTCGATGATTTTACAAAAAACATTGAAGAACAGGGGTATCAACTCTATTTTCTGTGTTTTGGATTTCCAATCTCGAATTTGCAGTAGTGTATAGCTTATATATTGATAGGTATCATCTAATTGAAACTTAATAAAGATAATGGGATCGAGTTGGCTGCACTGTAACGCGATTTGGACTGGTAACGGTCTTTGGACAGAAAAATTCAATCAGAATATTTAAAGTAAAATAACAGATAGATAATTCCAATAATTTGTACAATTAATACAGTTAAGTAATGCTTTTAGAGATATAAACAAAATCATATAAAGTGTGATTGCTACGTGAAATAATTTCTGATTCCAAATCTATACCTGCGATTTTTATATACATGATTTTAATGAATTAATAATTAATAATAATAATAATAATCATAAATACTAATACTTAATAAATGTATAATTAATAATAACAATTATATTAATAATAATAATAATAAATAATAACAATACTAATACTCCTAAAACTTATAATAATTATATTATTATTGATAGATTATATTAATTTCTATTAATAAATACTATAATAATAATGATATTAATAATAATAACAATCTTGATAAAGATAATAATAATAATAATAATAATAATAATAATAATAATAATAATAATAATAATAATAATAATAATAATGCATAATCATTAAGAGTAACTATAATTGTAATATTACTACTAATTACGATATGGATAATGATAACAGTGATACTAATAATAATAACAATAATAATAGTAGTTATATAATAATTCAATTATATCAAATTTAATATTTATGTATTATACAAAATAATATTGATAACACTGTTATTAATATTAAATATTTATTCTAATAATAGTAATGAAAGTAATAATAATAATATTAGTAAAGATGATAAATTAAATGCGTTAAATTTCTTATCTATATATTATATATAATAGTATAACTAATACTGATATTAATTATTAACACTAATATTAGTATTAGTATTAATAATAATAATGAAAGTACTAATAAAAAATATTAATCTAATAGCTATATTGTAACTTGTAATTACATATATTAATATTACAATTTATTTGTTATGTATTATCATATAATATATAATAACATACATTTAATATTTAATATATATATATATATATATATATATATATATATATATATAAATACATACAATCAATAATTATGTACCCCAATCATTTATATATATATATATATATATATATATATATATATATATATATATATATATCTAGATACTTCAACTACTACATGTTTAATTATGTTTTAAATATCTAGTAAATAAATATATTAATTATATGTATTGAACAAAAAATCTTAGAGTATAACATTATACATTAAATACTTTGTTAACGTTGACAAATTATATTCGAAATCATTTATATTCAGTATACTCTATATATTTAAAATAACAAGTTTTAGTTGTTTTAAGTTATCTTTAATAAAAAATAGTTCATTAATATATCTAATTTATTATATTTAGTTATTTACATATATAATCATTTATATATATACATTTGTGTTTACAATTCAAAGGTTCGTGAATCGTCTGTAATAGTCAAGGTCAATGATTTCATAAAACAGTTCAAAATTTTCGAGACTTAATATTATTTGATTACCGTGTCAGAATCATATAAAGATTAAGTTTAAATTTGGTCGGAAATTTTCGGGTCGTCACAGTACCTACCCGTTAAAGAAATTTCCTCCCGGAATTTGAATGTGGTCGTCATGGCTAACAATAAGAATGTTTTCATGACGAATATGAGTTGATAGACATTAGGATCTTCTTTGTGACGACCCGGAAATTTCCGACCAAATTTAAACTTTATCTTTAAATGATTTCGACACGATAAGCAAGGTCTGTAATGTTGAAGTCTCAAAAAAAAAAAAAAATTGAACTGTGTTTATATATTCAATTGACCTTGACTATACCCGACGATTCATGAACAACCTTTTATAAGTATATTTACATGTATAAATATATGTATATAACTATTTGAAAAACATTAATAAAAATTGTGGGAATTAAGTTTCAAAATAGAATATGTAAAAATAATTATGAAGTAATAAAATTTATTAAATTATGATTTGAAAACACTAACAAAGCATTAAGCGTAAAATGTTATACATTAAACTTAATGTGCGATTATAATACTATAAAATATGAGTTCAATTTTAATCATCAAGGTAGTTATTGAGTTTTTTTTATTTTTATAGAAGTACATTTGTAAAGAAGCAGGGGCAAACATTCGTGTCTTTTGGGCTCTTAATGAAAATCGAGCCAAGTTAAAAGACTTAGATGTAGATTTAATTGAAATAGTTGGAGTCCCAACTCCTATTAGGGTGGCACTCATTTTAAAATGTGAATAAAATTTCCTCTACATAAGAAACATAGAGTGGCACTCCAATTGATAAGTAAAATGTAATATATAATTGTGGAAGTCATTATTTGACTTGTGAGTCGCTTTGGTCACAAGAAAATGAGCTAATTTTGTTTCTTGTTACTTGTTGACCCTACACAGATACATGCATATGCTACGTACATATGACTACCTCATCTTTTGCTTTTGCTTTGGACCAACCATCTTTATTCCTTCCTTCTCTATTAGACAAACACCACTGGACAACTAACTAATAATCACGAAATGTAAATTATTAGTGTTTTTTGATTGTGTCAATCTATCCACTGTTTCTAATTGATTCAATCACACAAATATAAGTAATATTATATAATAGTTTACTATATATTATATAACTACATTACACATATATAACATGTGTACTTGAATCATCCTTCTTGATTACTTCAACTTGCCTTCTTGCTTCTGTCAATCGAGAACACCACACCACCGGTCACAGCTTCTGTTTTTCTGTTTGGGGTCGAACCAAAACACCAACCAAAAGCCACCACAACCGCCACCATGATGAAACAACTGCTGCTGTTCTTGTCTTCTGTCCGAGTACCAACCATCATCTCTCTCTCTAAAATCCCTTATCGTGAACCACGACTGCAAGATAACTGCTATTGTTGTTGCACTTTATATATTCTGTTTCAATCAACACCCTGCAAACCACATGAACCACTGTAAATTACTACTACTATTATCGACCAACAAGTTCACTTTTGCTACAATTAAGTTATTTATATTTTCTGAACCACTCGTCAAGAAACCATCATAAAATCACAAGCCATTTTTATGTTCCTGCTATAAATCGAAGCCCTACAACAAATTACACGATAAAATCCTCAAACCAAATACCATTACCTTCAAATAAATCAAACCATTGTTATTATTGATCATCTCCTCTGCTACTGTTCTAACACTGCTTCTACTTCTGTGTTCATCGTGAAACCCAGGAACAAAACTGCTACTGCAGCTTTATATTATCTGCTTCTGTTGTCGCTATAAAACACCACCACAAACCATTTTAACCTCCAGAGCTAATCGACCTATTTAATATCGAATTGATTACATATTCAGGGTTCTGATTATTCCTTGATGCTTCGTGATGCTTCAATTCAAGTTAACAATCAATGAACGATTACAAATCTCAAAGTCAAACTAGTGTTCATCGAGGTCAACATCTTGATTCACAAATTTTAGTATGTTTCAGATATAATTAATGATTGTCTAGTATTTAGGAGATGAAGTGCAGTAACTTTCATGAAGTAATTTATACCTGATACGCTTTGATCCTCGATTTCTGATTTTCAATTTCATCTTCATCATCGCCTATATTCTTAACGAATTTGGAGTGGTTGCTGTTCTTGGCCTTGATTTCCTTCGCAGGACTCTTATGCATATGTCTAGGAAACGAATTTAGTGATCTTGTGACATGAATTCATGGAAGTTGATCTTGGAGAAAAGAGAATTTGGGTGTTCGTTTATGGTGAGAATGAACCGACAGTCGACAGATACCATGGAATCCGAATGATATCAGCCGGCTATTTTATTTGGGCTTTTGATTTTGTAAAGCCCAACAAATCAATATTTTTAGTGGACTTGCAAAGTTGGGCCGCTATATGTCTGTTTTCTTCTAGACCGTACTGTAGCAAACGGGCTCAACTCTCTTCCCAGCCACAACAGGCCAGCGGTATAAAATTTTGTATATTATTATTATTGAGACTATGATTATTATTATAATTTGATTATTAATATATTAATTATGAATTAGATGATATGTGTTTCGTGATAGTCATGATGTTCAAATGTTGATGATAAATTGAATAGAAAAAAAATGATTTAGTCATGAGGAACAAAAGATTAAAATACATATGAAAAGCGAATGATAATAAGTAGATGAAGTTGATAGATACATGACCATAATGACAACAAATTGATGATATTAAGTGAGATTAGATTATGACTATGATAACATGATAATATATAAATGAGGTTAGAAATGGTTAGGTCTATGATAAATAAATAATGATCATGAGATGATGGTAACAGATATTATGATGATGATGATAAAATGATAACGATGACGAGATACGATAATAATACATGAGGGTATAAACCTTATCATTATTATTATTATTATTATTATTATTATTATTATTATTATTATTATTATTATTATTATTATTATTGATATTATTAGAAATATTATAATTATTGTTACAAAATAATACAACTCCTTATCTATTATTATTATTATTATTATTATTATTAATTCACCAAATAAATATTAATTATATAGAAATATATCTAATACATATAATATAACTATATTAATAATAACTATAATAAATACTAATGATTTATCTAAAATATATAATATAAATATATTTAATTTACTATATTAACCTAACAAATATATATATATGTATATATAACAATTGAATTAACAAATAAATTACTATTTTAAAATAAGTAATAGATTATATAATTAATATATATAGACTGGTTTGGTTATTATTACATGTTAATTATATGTTTTAATATATATATATATATATATATATATATATATATATATATATATATATATATATATATATATATATATATATATATATATAACTGATATAGGTTCGTGAATCTGAGGCCAACCCTGCATTATCAGTTTCATCGTGTGAATATTTTTATTACAAAATATTGGATAGTGAGTTTCATTACTCCCTTTTTAAATGCTTTTGTAATATATATTTTTGGGACTGAGAATACATGCGCTTTTATAAATGTTTGACGAAATAGACATAAGTAATTGAAACTACATTCTATGGTTGAATGATCGAAGCTGAATATGCCCCTTTTTGCTTGGTAGCCTAAGAATTAGTAAACCAGTCTACTAATTGACGAGAATCCTAAAGATAGATCTATTGGGCCTAACGAACCCCATCTGTTGTTGCGGATGCTTTAGTACTTCAAGTTTTTTTTATCATGTTCGAAGGATGTCCCGGAATGATGGGGATATTCTTATATGCATCTTGTTAATGTCGGTTACCATGTGTTCAATCCATATGAATGAATTTTATAGCAGTGAGCAGACCTGCACCTTGAAACGAAAATGAAATCTTGTGGTCTATTAAAATTATTGGAAATGATTGATTATGATAAACTAATGAACTCACCAACCTTTTGGTTGATACTTGAAAGCATGTTTATTCTCATGTATGAAAGAAATCTTCCTCTGTGCATTTTCTCATTTTAGAGATGTTACTTGGAGTCATTCATAACATATTTCAAAAGACGTTGCATTCGAGTCGTTGAGTTCATCAAGATTATTATTAAGTCAATTATAGTTGGATATATTATGAAATGATATGTATGCCGTCAACTTTCAATGTAATGAAAGTTTGTCTTTTAAAAATGAATGCAATGTTTGTAAAATGTATCATATAGAGGTCAAGTACCTCGCGATGTAATCAACTATTGTGAATCGTTTATAATGTATATGAACGGGTCCTTTCAGTTGGTATCAGAGAGGTGGTCTTAGCGAACTAGGTCTTGCATTAGTGTGTCTAACTGATAGTTGTTTAGATGCATTAGTAAGTCTGAACTTCGACCGTGTCTGCATGTCAAAAGTTTTGCTTATCATTTCTAGTCGGAAATCATTTACTTATCATCCGTAGGAAATTACTTGCTTATCATTCTTAGTCTAGACACATCTTACTACATTGATTGCATGAATAGTGTATAGACAAATTCATATCTTAGCGTATCTGCTAATCCATATCTTAGCGTATCTGTTACTGTAGACTTTATCTGACACGTTTCCTTAATTCCCTCCGTAATCTACGGGAAAAACTGTACTATGTATAGGTATTCTATGTAATTAGAATATCATCTGACATCCGAAAATCATTTCATATCGAAAAACTCTTTACTCAATCGTACGGAATGGAACTAGCCACTAGTTCAAGTTCTTTGGAATCCGATAGCTATTCCGACATGGATGCTCACCTAAACTCCGGAAGCAGCATCACCGGAATGAATCAACCAATCAGCCATCATCTATTCTGGATGAATGGGGGATGGGTTTATAGTCAACTTAATTAATGGAAATGAGAAGAAGGCGATCCTTTCCACCAACCGAATTCACATCTTGGCGATGAACCTGAAGCATTTACCGGCGAACCTGTTCGTAATACCATTTTCTCTCTCATTTCCAGAGTATCTCGCCACGATTATATCACAACTCAGATCCTAAACCTTATTCATTCGGTCATTCCTACCGACAATTATTCCGGAGTAATAAGTCAACGAGCTTTGCGCCCGAGTTGTAGCCTTGGAAAATATGGTGCAAAACTTACCAGCTTCAAGAAAAACATCACCGGCATCAACAGTACCACCAACATCAACACAGTACCACTAACAACCCAAGTTTCAACACCACATGCCTCAATATCTCATTCTATACCTCGAGCATAATCATCGTTCTACGTATTGTTCTATCTATTTTATCTTCGTTCTACATGGCAATTATGTAATCTCTAAAGTTTTTGAGATTATACATCCTTGTTCGAATGATAAATCAAATGAGTTTAATATTAAATTGGCTCATTAAATCTATGATTACATTTGAAGGAAATATATATGCAGATGCATTTCCATAAAGATTGTAATTAAAAATTCTTTCGTACAGACTGTTAATTATGAAAATATTTTAACGGGTAGGTAATACCAGAGAAATATTTAGATTTCACATTAATATGTTACACTGTACATTCATCAATTCAGATTTAGCAGTCATTAACCATACTGCTTAAATCCACACATATATGTATCTGTTCACTGAAGAACAACTATTTTCATTCAAATTCAATTTCATATTCGGATTTTGACCGATCAGAATCCAAGTCAAGATTTGACAAGTGGCATAATGAAGAAAATAATGAATAAAATAAACTTGATTAGTAACCAATTAATTAACTACGTAAAACTTCTTCATCATCTTCTAATCTTAAATATTTAAATTCTAAGATTATATATTGGACTATTGGACTGTTGGACTACCAATATTGGACTACTAACATTGGACAATTAAAAAATATTAAAAGAGTAGGAAATATTAATTATAACACATTTTGATTTAAAATATCGTTAATAAGTTACACCTTCTACAGTTAAACATTTCTTCAAGGTTGCTACTTGATTTCATCTTAAACCTCATTTGTATCTTGACGATTAAAATCTGCGTTCAAACCTTTCATATTACTTGTAAACACCTCAATCGAAAGAATGAACCAACCGCACTTCATCTACGGAAGAAAAAAAATTTGGTGCATATAGTTATGCACCTGAAAACAGTCGGAACCTGAGTAAACGTTTAACACGTATCTGTGCTAGCTCCTTTGGCGTTGTTATTATCGAAAATAACTTTATAATCCCTTTACAAATTAGTCAATTTTGTCACAGCTTCAGCAAATCAACTTCGACTTCTCATTCGAATGAACTCTACTATAACTTTGATATATAAGTTCTCATTTCATCATTGTTACCGGAGAACCGTTTTGTATTCCACCACATTAGCTGTAAATTTACCAGCAACTTCATTACTCATTGGCTTAAGTCCTTTTGAAAAAAAAAACCCATTATATTTGTTCATCAAAACCCTATCATATACTCCTCCACATCTTATAAGGAGAATTACCACATCAATTACCAGACATTAGCAATCAGTATTTTGAAATCGCGCAGCACGTCTACATCAACAGTTATATGTATACATATAACATTCATCTCCTAGAATCATGATCTTCAATTCTAAAATTCTGAAAAGCCACCAGTTTACGAATCAATACTCGGAATGTTGAAAAAGCTGAAAGAAGCAACAAAAACTGTAAACGACTTTAACAGTCGAAAGTCTGATGATAAAGAATAGTATGTTGGCAAAGCTCAGAAAAGTTAGAACTGGAAAACAGATTGAGCAAACCATGAAGGAAGCTATGGACAAATCACAAAGACTAACCCTGCCTTCAAAGAATCCAAATGATTCAGAATCTGCTGAAGTCATTAACGAATACCTTGCTCCTGACTCTACACTTTTACGGACAAATCTTCATCATCATCCTTCGATATTAGAAATTCTAAGATATCATCGTATCTTTCATTATAAATATCCTCGATATTTTTTAAGATATTTTCATAACTATTCTTATCGGAAATCATTTGTCTCTTCGCGCTATCAGTGTTACATCAGAAAGGAAATAATTATACTTTCTAAATACTAAAAAAAAAAACATTCAAAATTTAAAATATGAATGTTTTTGAAGTAATGTTGGGAAATGAAGCATGAGTTAGTATAATATAATGACACTTGATCAACGTGATTATATTACAGTAAGTCATGCTGAGTTTTTAATGAAACGTGATGATTCACAGATTATAACGTCATCATGTGCCATGTTACACGACTCTTGCATTCTATATAATCTCCAAATATATCAAGAACATATTTCCTTAATAGTTCAATCTTTTCCGTGATTTTCGGTAATTTACCAAATCAAATCATACTATTACCATTCCTCTCTGCTTAAAATCTTAATTAGGATTCATTCGAAATTTCATACTTACGAATTCAGGACCATTATTCACTTAACTTGAAGTCGGGAAGAGGAAAACAACAGCATCGAGCTCCGAAATATAAGGGAGAATATAAAGCCCCATAACAACACTTAAACTATAAACCGTGTATATCAATGTTTATCGCAACGTAAAGACATGGGAGAATTAAAAACATTATAACTCCAAAGGGCAAAGTAGAAATAAACAGATTCCTCCTGTGGAAGTTGGAAGAGGAGAATGATTGTTGCGATAGTCAGGATAAGAACAATGATCAGAACTGGATTAAGCATTTTCATAATCTTTTGAATTTGGGAATTGAGTATAGGAGTGGAAAATAATGGAACGGAAAAAGTTTAATTTATAATGAAAATATCATACAGAGTAATAAAGGCAGATCACCGTATTTAATTATAGAGATCTTAATTTTCTTATTCGCCGAAGAATCAAATCTTTTAAATTTCGAAAATTTTCTTTAAATCCCTTGAATTCCGGAATTCAACCAAGACAACGTCAAAAGTTAAGACGAAACTTTATTTATTCATTTCACTCTTTTATGATAGTTTCACTCGTACTCTCCGAGTAATAGAATTATCTTATTCATATTACTTAGCAGTAATAAAACTCTATCCATCAGCTCATATTCGTCATGAAAACATTTTTATTGTTAGGCATGACGGCCTCGATCAAATTTTGGGACGAAATTTCTTTAACGGGTAGGTACTGTGACGACCCGGAAATTTCCGACCAAATTTAAACTTCATCTTTAAATGATTTCGACACGATAAGCAAAGTCTGTAATGTTGAAGTCTCAAAAACAAATTTGAACCGTGTTCATATATTCAATTGACCTCGACTATTCCTGACGATTCACGAACAACCTTTTATAAGTATATTTACATGTATAAATATATGTATATAACTATTTGAAAAACATTAATAAAAATTGTGGGAATTAAGTTTCAAAATAGAATATGTAAAAATAATTATGAAGTAATAAAATTTATTAAATTATTACTTGGAAACACTAACAAAGCATTAAGCGTAAAATGTTATACATTAAACTTAATGTGCGATTATAATAGTATAAAATATGAGTTCAATTTTAATCATCAAGGTAGTTATTGAGTTTTTTTTATAGAAGTACATTTGTAAAGAAGCAGGGGCAAACATTCGTGTCTTTTAGTCTCTTAATGAAAATCGAGCCAAGTTAAAAGACTTAGATGTAGATTTAATTGAAATAGTTGGAGCCCCAACTCCTATTAGGGTGGCACTCATTTTAAAACGTGAATAAAATTTCCTCTACATAAGAAACATAGAGTGGCACTCCAATTGATAAGTAAAATGTAATATATAAATGTGGAAGTCATTATTTGACTTGTGAGTCGCTTTGGTCACAAGAAAATGAGCTAATTTTGTTTCTTGTTACTTGTTGACCCTACACAGATACATGCATATGCTACGTACATATGACTACCTCATCTTTTGCTTTTTCTTTGGACCAACCATCTTTATTCCTTCCTTCTCGATTAGACAAACACCACTGGACAACTAACTAATAATCATGGAATGTAAATTATTAGTGTTTTTGATTGTGTCAATCTATCCACTGTTTCTAATTGATTCAATCACACAAATATAAGTAATATTATATAATACTTTACTATATATTATATAATTACATTACACATATATAACATGTGTACTTAAATCATCCTTCTTGATTACTTCAACCTTCCTTCTTGCTTCTGTCAATCGAGAACACCACACCACCGGTCACAGCTTCTGTTTTTCTATTTGGGATCGAACCAAAACACCAACCAAAAGCCACCACAATTGCCACCATGATGAAACAACTGCTGTTGTTCTTGTCTTCTGTCCGAGTACCAACCATCATCTCTCTCTCTAAAATCCCTCATCGTGAACCACGACTGCAAGATAACTGCTATTGTTGATGCACTTTATATATTCTATTTCAATCAACACCCTGCAAACCACATGAACCACTGTAAATTACTGCTACTATTATCGACCAACAAGTTCACTTTTGCTACAATTAAGTTATTTATATTTGCTGAACCACTCGTCAAGAAACCATCATAAAATCACAAGTCATTTTTATGTTCCTGCTATAAATCGAAGCCCTACAACAAATTACACGATAAAATCCTCAAACCAAATACCATTACCTTCAAACAAATCAAACCATTGTAATTATTGATCATCTCCTCTGCTACTGTTCTAACACTACTTCTACTTCTGTGTTCATCGTGAAACCCAGGAACAAAACTGCTACTGCAGCTTTATATTATCTGCTTTTGTTGTCGCTATAAAACACCACCACAAACCATTTTAACCTCCGGAGCTAATCGGCCTGTTTAATATAGAATTGATTACATATTCAGGGTTCTGATTATTCCTTGATGCTTCGTGATGCTTCAATTCAAGTTAACAATCAATGAACAATTATAAATCTCAAAGTCAAACTAGTGTTCATCGAGGTCAACATCTTGATTCACAAATTTTAGTATGTTTCTAATATAATTAATGATTTTCTAGTATTTAGGAGATGAAGTGCAGTAGCTTTCATGAAGTAATTTATACCTGATAAGCTTTGATCCTCGATTTCTGATTTTCAATTTCTTCTTCATCATCGCCTATATTCTTAACGAATTTGGAGTGGTTGCTGTTCTTGGCCTTGATTTCCTTCGCAGGACTCTTATGCGTATGTCTAGGAAACGAATTTAGTGATATTGTGACATGAATTCATGGAAGTTGATATTGGAGAAAAGAGAATTTGGGTGTTCGTTTATGGTGAGAATGAACCGACAGTCGACAGATACCATGGAATCCGAATGATATCAGCCGGCTATTTTATTTGGGCTTTTGATTTTGTAAAGCCCAACAAATCAATATTTTTAGTGGACTTGCAAAGTTGGGCCGCTATATGTCTGTTTTCTTCTGGACCGTACTGTAGCAAACGGGCTCAACTCTCTCCCCAGCCACAACAGGCCAGCGGTATAAAATTTTGTATATTATTATTATTTAGACTATGATTATTATTATGATTTGATTATTAATATATTAATTATGAATTAGATGATATGTGTTTCGTGATAGTCATGATGTTCAAATGTTGATGATAAATTGAATCGAAAAAAAAAATGATTTAGTCATGAGGAACAAAAGATTAAAATACATATGAAAATCGAATGATAATAAGTAGATGAAGTTGATAGATACATGACCATAATGATAACAAATTGATGATATTAAGCGAGATTAGATTATGACTATGATAACATGATAATATATAAATGAGGTTAGAAATGTTAGGATTATGATAAATAAATAATGATCATGAGATGATGGTAACGGATATTATGATGATGATGATGATGATAAAATGATAACGATGACGAGATACGATAATAATACATGAGGGTATAAACCTTATCATTATTATTATTATTATTATTATTATTGATATTATTAGAAATATTATAATTATTATTACAAAATAATACAACTCCTTATCTATTATTATTATTATTATTATTATTATTATTATTATTATTAATTTACCAAATAAATATTAATTATATAGAAATATATCTAATACATATAATATAACTATATTAATAATAACTATAATAAATACTAATGATTTATCTAAAATATATAATATAAATATATTTAATTTACTATATTAACCTAACAAATATATATATGTATATATAACAATTGAATTAACAAATAAATTACTATTTTAAAATAAGTAATAGATTATATAATTAATATATATAGATTGGTTTGGATATTATTACATGTTAATTATATGTTTTAATATATATATATATATATATATATATATATATATATATATATATATATATATATATATATATATATATATATATATATATAACTGATATAGGTTCGTGAATCTGAGGCCAACCCTGCATTATCAGTTTCGTCGTGTGAATATTTTTACTACAAAATATTGGATAGTGAGTTTCATTACTCCCTTTTTAAATGCTTTTGCAATATATATTTTTGGGACTGAGAATACATGCGCTTTTATAAATGTTTGACGAAATAGACACAAGTAATTGAAACTACATTCTATGGTTGAATGATCGAAGCCGAATATGCCCCTTTTTTTCTTGGTAGCCTAAGAATTAGTAAACCAGTCTACTAATTGACGCGAATCCTAAAGATAAATCTATTGTGCCTAACGAACCCCATCTGTTGTTGCGGATGCTTTAGTACTTCGAGTTTTTTTATCATGTCCGAAGGATGTCCCAGAATGATGGGGATATTTTTATATGCATCTTGTTAATGTCAGTTACCAGGTGTTCAATCCATAAAATTGAATTTTATAGCAGTGAGCAGACCTGCACCTTGAAACAAAAATGAAATCTTGTGGTCTATTAAAATTATTGGAAATGATTGATTATGATAAACTAATGTACTCACCAACCTTTTGGTTGACACTTGAAAGCATGTTTATTCTCATGTATGAAAGAAATCTTCCACTGTGCATTTGCTCATTTTAGAGATGTTACTTGGAGTCATTCATAACATATTTCAAAAGATGTTGCATTCGAGTCGTTGAGTTCATCAAGATTATTATTAAGTCAATTATAGTTGGATATATTATGAAATGGTATGTATGCCGTCAACTTTCGATGTAATGAAAGTTTGTCTTTTAAAAATGAATGCAATGTTTGTAAAATGTATCATATAGAGGTCAAGTACCTCGCGATGTAATCAACTATTGTGAATCGTTTATAATGTATATGAACGGGTCCTTTCATTCTTTGGTTAAATGCGATAATCTGTTTTGATTTCTCTATCGGATATTTCACTATAAGTCCACCCTCTTCATTTCCTTTATATTTTGAAGATCCATACTTTTGTTTTCTTTTCACAACTTTAAGTCAAACGAATAATGGTCCAGAATTCGTAGATATGAAGTTTTGAATGAACATGACTAACGTTTTTAAGAGAGAGATTGTAATAACACTATCTTGATTGGTTAAATTACCAGAATTCAAGAGAAAAGATAGAACTATCAGGAAGATATGTTCTTGATATGTTTAGAGATTAGGTAGAATGTAAGAGTCGTGTAACATGGCACATGATGACGGTAGGGTATGTGAATCATCACATTCCATTAGAAACTCAGCATGACTTACTGTAATATAATCACGTTGATCAAGTGTCATTATATTATACTAACTCATGCTTTAGTTCCCAACACTACTTCAAAATCATTCATAATTCAAACTCTAAGTTTTCAGAGATTTAGAAACTAAAATAGTTTTCTTTCTGATGTAACACTGATATCGCGAAGAGATAAATGATTTCAGATAAGAATAGTTATGATAATATCTTCATAAATATCGAGGATATTTATAATAAGAGGTACGATGATATCTTAGAATTTCTAATATCGATGGATGATGATGAATATTTGTCCGTAAAAGTGTAAGATCAGGAGCAAGGTATTCGTTAATGACTACAGCAGATACTGAATCATTTGGATTCTTTGAAGCAGGTTTATACTTGGTGATTTTTCCATAGCCTCCTTCATGGTTTGCTCAATTCGTTTTTCAGTATCAAAATCTTTGAGCTTTTTCAATAATCCGAGTATTGATTCGCAGACTGGGTGCTTTTCAGAATTGAAGATCAAAATTTCCAGGAGTTACACATTATATGTATATATAACTGTTGAAGTGAAAACGCTTGCAAGATTCGAGATTGATGATTGATGATTCCCGGTTGTTGGTATGGCAATTATTGTTACAAGATGTAGATGGATGAGTATATGATAGGGTTTTGATCAACAATGTAATGATTCTTAGGAGAGACTTATGTCAATGAGTAATGAAGTTGCTGGTAAGTTTACTGCTAATGTGTTGGAATATAAACGGTTACCCCAGTAACAATAAAAGAGCACGCATATATATCAAGGTTATAATAAGGTTGTTTCGAACAAAAAGTCGGAGTTGACTTGCTGGAGCTGTGAGAAAATTGGCTAATTTGAAAAGAAATTTCATTGTTATTTTCTGGAATAGCAATGCCAAAGGAGCTAGCACAGATACGTGTTAAACGTTTACTTAGGTTCTGAGTGTTTTCAGGTGCATAACTATATGCATCAATCTTTTCTTCTGTAGATGAAGTGCAGTTGATTCATCCTTTCGATTGAGGTGTTTTCAAGAATCATGAAAGGTTTGAACGCAGATTGTAATCGTCAAGATACAAATGAGGTTTAAGATGAAATCAAGTGGCAAACTTGAAGAAATGTTTAATTTCATATGTTATAATTAATATTTTAATTCATTTTAATTGTCCAAAATTATTAGTCCACAGTTAGAAGTCCACAATTAGTAGTTCTAAAATTCATATATAGTTTAATATATAATATTCAAATTAATTAATACATGTCGTGACCCATTGTATACAAGTCTCAGACTCGATCACAACTCAAAGTATATATATTATTTGAGAATCAACCTCAACCTGTATAGCTAACTCGAACATTACTGCATATAGAGTGTCTATGGTTATTCCAAATAATATATATAGATGTGTCGATATGATATGTCAAAACTTTGTATACGTGTCCCGATATTTAAAGTGTGTAAAATAAATAACAGAAATTAAATGACGATAAATAAAATTGCGAGAATTAAAATTGCGATAATTAAATTGCGATAAATAAAATGTAATAAGGAATTAACAGTTAGCTAGGAACAGTTAGCTAGGATTTTGTTAGCGTGGTTTCTTAACAAAATTTCTCATAGTTAATTTGTTTGTTTCTACCAAATTTTATTTCGTCAAATGTTTTCTTCATTATGTCACTTGTTGGATTCTGATAGGTCAAAATCCAAATATGAAATTGAATGAAAATGGTTATTCTACGGTGAACGGATACGTATATCCGTGGATGTAAGTAGGATAGTAAATGACCGTTGAATCAGATTCGAATAATGCACAGTGTAACTTATTAATGTGAAATCTAAATATTCCTCGGGTATTACCTACCCGTTAAAATATTTTCATCATTAAAAGTTTGTACAAAAGAAGTTTTAATTACAATCTTTATGAAATCATATATACATATATATTTTCTTCAGATGTAATCATGGATTTAATGAGTCAATGTGATATTGAATTCATATGATTTATGATTAGAACTATGATACGTAATCTCTAAAACATTAGAGATTACATAATCGCCATGTAGAATGAAGATAAATGATGTAGATCGATTCGTAGAATGATGATTAGGCGTGTGATGTTGAAACTTGGGTTGTTGGTAGTACTGATATTGATGTTGGTGGTACTGTTGGTGCCGGTGATATTGCTGAAGCTGGTACGTTTTGCACCATATTTTTCGAGACTACAACTCGGGCACGAAGCTCGTTGACTTCTTCCATTATTCCAGGATAATTGTCGGTCGGAACGAGTGGATGAATAAGGTTTAGAATTGTGGGTGGAATATAATCGTTACGAGCTACACTGGAAATGAGGCTGAAATTGGTGTTTTGGATACGTTCGCCGGTAAGTGCATCAGGTTCTTCGCCAAGAGGTGAATTCGTTTGGTGGAAGGGATCGCCTTCTTCTCGTCTCCATTGATTAGGTCGATCACGAACCCATCCCCAATTCATCCAGAATTGATGATGGCCGATTGGTTGATCCATTCCAGTTATACTGCTTTCGGAGCTCAAGTGTATTTCCATATCGGAATAACTGTCGGAATAACTATCGGAATAGCTATCGGAATCTGAGGGACTCGAACTGGTTGAGGGATTCATCTCGTACGATCAGATGAAGGATTTTTGATAAGAAATAGATTATAGGATGTAGATTAGTACCCTGCAATACATAATTTACATATGCATATATAATACTAAAATCCCATAAATTACGGAGGAATCTACGGAAGCTGTCAGACAAAGGTAACAATAACAGATACGCTAAGATATGAATTTATCTATACACTGTCTATGCAATAGAGGCAGTAAGACGTGTCTAGACTTTAAGGATGATAAGCAAATAATTTTTGACACGAAATGATAAGCAAAACTTTTGACATGCAGACACGGTCGAAGTCCAGACCCACTAATGCATCTAAACAACTATCAGTTAGACACACTAATGCAAGACCTGGTTTGCTAAGACTACCACTCTGATACCAACTCTAACAACCCGTCCTAATCCATCTGGACGAATACATTACAATTGGTTACATCGCGAGGTACTTGACCTCTATATGATACATTTTACAAACATTGCATTCGTTTTTAAAAGACAAACTTTCATTACATTGAAAGTTGACGGCATGCATACCATTTCATAATATATCCAACTATAATTGACTTAATAATATTCTTGATGAACTCAATGACTCGAATGCAACGTCTTTTGAAATATGTCTTGAATGACTCCAAGTAATATCTCTAAAATGAGCAAATGCACAGCGGAAGATTTCTTTCATACCTGAGAATAAACATGCTTTCAAGTGTCAATCAAAAGGTTGGTGAGTTCATTAGTTTATCATAAATAATCATTTTTGATAATGCTAAAAACGAACATATATTTCATAGCATTATCCCTCAAGAAAGACAAGCTTTTAGTTGCAATTGTTCTATTTACAAGTGATAATCGTTTAAATAATAAAAGGTGAAGACAAAAGACAGATTCGACGAATTGAAGACGCAAATGACCAAAAAGCTAAAAAGTACATAGTACAATCAAAGTGGTTCAAATTATTGATGAGAAACGTCTAAAAATTACAAGAGTACAAGCCGTGAAACACAAAGTACAAGATATTAAATTGTACGAAAAGGCGTTCGAAAATTCGGAACCGAGACATGAACCAACTTTCAGCGTGCGACGCAACGGACCAAAAATTGCAAGTCAACTATGCACAAGAATATAATATAATATATAATTAATTATATATATTATTATATATTATAATTATACGCAGCCCACGTTTTGAATTTGATCTATGAGCTGGATTCCAGACCTCCGCACTCGCGAAGCTTTGATGAAGAAAACCTCCACACTCGCGGAGCTCAACAGTGAAACGTGGGCCTATAAAAGGCCGCGCATTCTGATCGATTCATTACCTCTTTTCTTTTTTTTCTATATACGTAAAAATATATTTATATTTTATAATTTTAATTTAAGTTTAATAATAATAAGGTTATAGTGGCGAAAGTTGTAAGTGTGTAAGTCAAAATTCTGTCCGTGTAATGCTACGCTATTATTAATCATTGTAAGTTATGTTCAACCTTTTTAAATTAATGTCTCGTAGCTAAGTTATTATTATGCTTATTTAAATCGAAGTAATCGTGATGTTGGGCTAAATATTAAGACTGGGTAATTGGGCTTTGTACCATAATTGGGGTTTGGACAAAAGAACGACACTTGTGGAAATTAGACTATGGGCTATTAATGGGCTTTATATTAACTAAACGATACCTCGTTAATTTAATATAAAGATTACAATTTGACGTATTTATATATAACCACATACGCTTAATCGGGTACGGTGGGCGGGATATCTATAAATACGAATTATTTTTCATTTGACCGGACACGGGAATGGATTAATGGTTAATGGACTCATTAAAACAGGGGTGGATTACATTCAAGGGTAATTGGTGTAATTGTTAATAAAGTAGTAAAACCTTGGATTACATGCAGTTGATAACCTGGTGTATTCATTAAATAAAGTATTAAGACCTTGTTACAGTTCGAATCCCCAATTAATTAGAATATTTGACTTCGGGTATAAGGATAATTTGACGAAGACTCTCGCACTTTATGTTTATGACTGATGGACTATTATGGACAAAACTGTATGGACATATTGAATAATCAAGGATAAAGGACAATTAACCCATGGTAATAAACTAAAATCAACACGTCGAACTTCATGATTACGGAAGTTTAAATAAGCATAATTCCTTTATTTTATATCTCATCGCATTTTTATTTACTGTCATTTTATTTATCGCACTTTTAATTATCGCAATTTTATTTACTGTCATTTTAATTATCGTACTTTTAATTATCGCATTTTTATTTATCGTCATTTACTTTACGCTTTAATTTAAGTTGTATTTATATTTAATATTTTTACATTAGGTTTTAATTGTGACTTAAGACATAAAATCGACAAACCGGTCATTAAACGGTAAAAACCCCATTTTATAATAATAACATGACTTATATATATATATATATATATATATATATATATATATATATATATATATATATATATATATATATCTTTATACAAATATAGTTTAAAAATATAGCGTTAAACTTGGCTAGCTCCCTGTGGAACGAACCGGACTTACTAAAAACTACACTACTGTACGATTAGGTACACTTCCTAAAAGTGTTGTAGCAAGGTTTAGGTATATCCACTTTATAAATAAATAAATAACTTGTGTAAAATTGTATCATATTTAATAGTATTTCGCAACAAAAATATAACTATTTCGTATACGCTGCTGCACACATCAAGTATATTTGGCGCCGCTGCCGGGGAAACTTCAACGCCGAAGCGAAACGCTATAAAAGAAAAAAAAAGATTTTTATTAAGTTTTAATCTATTTTTGTAAAAATATAAGTTTTAATATTAAAAACAAAAACATAAAATATATATATATATATATATATATATATATATATATATATATATATATATATATATATATATATATATATATATATATATATATATATATATATATATATATATATATATATATATATATATATATATCTATTTAGGTGTTTTAATTAAAAAGTTTAATTTTTTTTTTTTTAGAATTATAAAAATCTAATAAGTAATTGTTAAAATATAAGTTTTATTTAATTTATATTTTATAAAAACTAAAAACATAAAAAAAATTAAAAGTAAAAACGTAAAAAAAAAAAAATATTAAACATTGAAACTGCACGAATTTGAGCCTGCTACTCGTTCGAATCTACATCCTCCGCACTCGCGGAGATATTGGGCAGCAGACATCCGCACTCGCGGAGCCTGCTCTGGCAGCAAACCTAGTACGTAATTAATGCTAATTAGGGTTTTTAATTAATTATTATTATTATTAACCTAATTAGGGTTAATTATTTTATTAATTAGTTTTAGTTTTAATTAAATTTGTATTTTTAAGTTTTAATTAGTTTTATTATTTATAAAATTAATACTTTTATAAAATAAATAAAATAAAAATAATATTTTTATAAAAATTGTATTTTTAAAAAAACTTTAAGTTTTATTTTTATATTTTGTATCTTTTTATTCGTAATTTGTATGTTTATCGTTCGTAATTAGTTTTAAAATTAGTTTTAGCCGTAGTTATTTTTATTTCTAGATTTTTAGGCTTTGCCGTAAAATCCCTTAAGTGCTTTTTCTTTAGACTAAGACTTAGACGCTTTAGAATTTTGCGACACCGTTTTAAGATTTTAGTACTTTTTAAGTTATTGCCGTTTTGGATATAGAATTCCTTTTAAGCTTTAATACCTTTAGACGTAAGTTTTAATTTTTAGTTTTTAGACTTTTAAGTTTCGACGCTGCATTTTATTATTTTTCGACCTTTTATTTTTTGACGTTTTACGACGCACTCTTTTTCTTTCTTATTTATCGACACTCTAGTTTTTAGGACATAGAATTTTCTATTTCTTCTCTAAAATTTCAAAACGAAAAATTATTGTAAGTGGTTAAATTGATAGACATCCAAAATTTTCTGGTCCGTAGTAATAGTTGGATTTGTTAGTGGCGAGTTGTGGGCTTCCGATATAAAGGGTCCTGGCTACCTGCTGCATCTATTGGCTATTCGAAACGTGGGCAAAATCAGAAAAGTCTATTAATTTGATAACTTATATAATTTTTATTTTTATAACTAATAGGATATTCAGTGAATGCACCGAGCAAAACGTTCACCACTTTTCATACGTTCACCACCTGTAACTCAATCAAGACACCTAGCCAACATTGTCGCCGTTGATTTTTCTTTAGAATCGTCATCTAGTCGACCAAGTACTCCAATTCAAATTTCCGATAATCTATTTTTTGAACCCGACCTCACAATTGAGAATCCGGAGGATATTCAGGGACAATTCAGAGATCCTGAACCACAAATCACTCATCCAGAGATTGTTGAGGAAGAAACCATTAAGTCAGAATCCTCTAGCGATTCAGATTCAACAAATTTAATCATGGAAAATCTGGAACCTCTAAGTATGGAAGACCGAATGAGAGCTAAACACACTGGCCAAGGTCACGCAATTACTCAACCAGACATTAATGAACCAAATTATGAAATAAAAGGACAAATCCTACACATGGTAACTAATCAATGCCAATTTAGTGGTGCGCCGAAGGAAGATCCAAACGAACATCTTCGTACCTTTAATAGGATCTGTACTCTATTCAAAATCAGAGAAGTAGAGGATGAATAGATCTATCTCATGTTATTTCCCTGGACTTTAAAGGGAGAAGCCAAAGATTGGTTAGAATAGTTACCTGAAGGGGCGATTGATACATGGGATGTTTTAGTTGAAAAATTTCTTAAACAATTCTTTCCAGCATCTAAAGTCGTGAGACTTCAAGGAGAAATAGTTACATTCACGCAAAAGCCAAATGAAACTTTATATGAGGCATGGACAAGATTTGGAAAGTTATTGAGAGGATATCCGCAACATGGTTTAGACACTTATCAAATAGTACAAATATTCTACCAAGGATGCGACATCACTACATGCAAAGACATCGATATAGCAGCTGGTGGTTCCATTATGAAGAAAACCGCAACTGAAGCTTACAAAATTATTGATAACACTGCTTCCCACTCACATGAGTGGCATCAAGAAAAAGACATCGTTAGATCATCTAAAGCGGCTAGAGCCGATTCTAGCCATGATTTTGATTCCATGTCTGCAAAGATAGATGCTTTCGAGAGACGAATGGAAAAGATGACTAAAGATATTCATGCAATACGAATTAGTTGTGAACAGTGTGGAGGACCACATTTGACAAAAGATTGTCTCAGTATTGAACAAACAATGGAACAAAGAGAGAATGTTTCATACATGAACCAAAGGCCTGGAAATAATTATCAGAATAATTATCAACTGCCAAGACCAAAGTACAATCAAAATCAGAATTATAACCAAAATGCTCCATACAACAACCAACAAGGTCCTAGCAATCAACAAGTATCCAACAATACTTACAATCAGCAAAGACCTATTTTTCCAATTAAACCACCACAAACCGATGATAAAAAGCCAAATTTAGAAGACATGATGTCGAAGCTAGTTGAATCTCAAACTCAATTTTTCACATCTCAGAAACAAACCAATGAACAAAATGCTCAAGCATTTAGAAATCAACAAGCTTCTATCCAAAATCTGGAACAAGAAGTAAGCAACCTAGCAAGGTTAATTGGTGAAAGAAAACCGGAAAGTTTACCTAGCGATACAAATGCTAACCCCCGGAATGAAATAGCTAAAGCCATTACCACAAGAAGTGGTATTACACTTAAACCACCTGAAATGCCTATAATTTCTGATGACTCTATTCCCACTACACAGGCACCACAGCCTGAACATGAGAAGGAATCAGAACTGGTAGTTGAAAAGGTTAATGAAGATAACACAGTTAAGGCAAAAACTTATGTTAAACCATACCAACCACCACTTCCTTACCCGAGTAAAATGAGAAAAGAAATACTTGAAGCCGAGCAATCCAAATTCTTGGATATATTTAAACAAATAAATGTCAATCTTCCTTTCATTGATGTGATTTCAGGAATGCCAAGATATGCCAAATTCTTGAAAGATCTAATCACAAATAGAAAGAAAATGAAAGAACTCTCGGCTGTTACTATGAATGCTAATTGTTCTGCAGTGTTGTTGAATAAGATACCAGAAAAACTCTCAGGTCCAGGAAGTTTCACAATTCCATGTTTTCTGGGTAGTCTTAGTTCAATAGAAGCATTAGCAGACTTAGGTGCTAGTATAAATTTAATGCCGTATTCACTATACGCTAAACTAGACCTCGAAGAATTGAAATCAACACGAATAAGCATACAACTAGCCGATCGATCAGTAAAATATCCTAGAGGGATAATGGAGAATATGCTGGTTAAGGTTGGTACTTTAGTATTTCCAGTAGATTTTGTTATTCTGGATATGGAATAAGATTCTCGAGTTCCTCTCATATTAGGAAGACCATTTTTAAACACGGATAAAGCAATAATAGACATGTTCGGTAAGAAACTGACCCTAAGTATAGAGGACGAGAGTGTTAACTTTTCAGCTGATAGAGCCATGCAACAACCGCAATCTGCAGATGATACATGTTATTATGTTCAAACTATAGATTCACATTCAAAATTGTTAGAAGAATTTCCAGAATTACAAGGAACAGGAGAATGTTCATTAGGAGAAGGAACTGAACTAATTGATGAAGCTGAAATGTTAGCCGCACTCATGGCTAATAATTATGAACCAACAACAGAAGAACTTCAAATGCTAAAAGAGAAAGACAGATATCGATACAAATCATCGATAGAAGAGCCACCGACATTAGAGTTAAAGCCACTTCCAAACCATTTGGATTATGCTTATTTACATGGTGAATCTGAATTACCTGTAATAATATCGTCTTCTTTTACTGAAAATGAAAAATCTCAACTCATTTCTGTGCTAAAAGCTCATAAACCAGCTATTGCATGAAAGATTCATGACATTAAAGGCATAAGTCCTTCGTATTGCACACATAAAATCCTTATGGAAGAAGGTCATAAAACGTATGTGCAACGCCAACGAAGACTAAATCCTAATATGCAAGATGTTGTTAAGAAAGAAATTATTAAACTGCTAGATGCAGGTTTAATTTATCCAATTTCTGATAGTCCATGGGTAAGCCCAGTTCAATGCGTACCTAAGAAGGGTGGCATGACTGTCATCACAAATGAAAAAAATGAGCTTATTCCTACTAGAACTGTAACGGGATGGCGAGTTTGTATTGATTATAGAAAATTAAATGACGCCACCAGAAAAGATCACTTTCCCTTACCTTTCATTGATCAAATGTTAGAAAGGTTAGCCGGGAATAGTTACTATTGTTTTCTTGACGGTTTTTTCGGATATTTTCAAATTCCAATCGCACCCGAGGACCAAGAAAAAACCACGTTCACGTGCCCTTATGGAACTTTTGCATACAAACGCATGCCATTTGGACTTTGCAACGCCCCTGCAACCTTTTAAAGGTGCATGATGGCGATTTTTCACGACATGATAGAAGAATGCATGGAAGTTTTCATGGATGACTTTTCAATCTTCGGTTATACATTTGAATCATGTCTAGTTAATCTTGAACGAATGCTTATTAGATGCGAGCAATCAAATCTAGTAATTAATTGGGAGAAATGTCATTTCATGGTTAAAGAAGGCATCGTTCTCGGTCATAAAATCTCAAAGGAAGGAATTGAAGTGGATAGAGCTAAAGTAGATGTAATTGCTAAACTTCCACATCCCACCAATGTTAGAGGAGTTAGGAGTTTTGTAGGGCATGCCGATTTTTACCGACGTTTCATAAAAGATTTTTCTAAAATTGCCACTCCTATGAATAAACTCCTAGAAAAAGATGCTCCATTCATCTTTTCGGATGAATGCATTAAATCTTTTAATATTCTTAAAGAGAAACTCACTAATGCGACGATCATGATAACTCCAAATTGGAATCTACCATTTGAACTCATGTGCGATGCAAGTGATTTTGCAATGAGAGCCGTTTTAGGTCAAAGGATTGAAAAACGATTTTAACCTATTTATTACGCTAGTAAGATGTTACATGGAGCACAAACGAATTACACAACTACTGAAAAAGAACTCCTTGCTATTGTCTTTGCTTTTGATAAATTTCGTTCATATCTCGTTCTAGCTAAAACGGTGGTCTATACAGACCATTCTGCTCTTAGATACCTATTTTCAAAACAAGATGCCAAACCACGATTAATCCGTTGGATCTTACTCTTATAAGAGTTCGATAATGAAATCCGAGACAAAAAAGGAGCAGAAAATCTCACAGCCGGTCATCTTTCTCGTCTTGAAAATCCCGAATTAGAAGTTCTAAACGAATCGGCCATACAAGATAACTTTCCTGATGAATATCTTTTGAAGATCAATTATAATGAAATACCATGGTTTGCAGACTATGCAAACTACTTAGTATGTAGATTCCTTGAAAAAGGGTTGCCGTACCAAAAACAAAAGAAATTTTTTAGTGATATAAAACACTATTTTTGGGAAGATTCACATTTGTTTAAAAGTTGTCCCGATGGAATAATACGCCGATGTGTATTTGGAGATGAAGCTAGTCAAATCTTAAACCATTGTCACACAGGACCAACAGGAGGGCATTATGGGCCTCAACTAACAGCAAGGAAAGTCTATGACGCTGGATTCTATTGGCCTACAATTTTTAAAGACGCACACCTTCTTTGTAAATCCTGTGATGCTTGTCAAAGGGTCGGAAAAATAAGACAACGTGATGAAATGCCACAAAATGTCGTTCAAGTATGTGAAGTATTTGACATTTGGGGTATTGAATTTATGAGTCCATTTCCAAAATCTCATAATAATCTCTATATTCTCATTGCCATTAATTATGTATCTAAATGGGCAGAAGCACAAGCTCTCCCGACTAACGATGCACGAGTTGTAATCAACTTCTTAAAACGTCTTTTTGCTAGGTTCGGAACACCGAAAGCTTTAATAAGTGATCGGGGTACTCATTTTTGTAACAATCAACTTGAGAAAGTTCTCAAAAGATATGGAGTAACTCATAAAATCTCAACCGCTTATCATCCACAAACAAGTGGACAAGTTGAAAATACCAACCGAGCATTAAAATGTATTCTAGAGAAAACCGCAGGATCAAATCCGAAGGAATGGTCCATAAAATTGGAGGATGCACTCTGGGCTTTTAGAACAGCCTACAAAACTCCAATTGGAACCACACCTTTTAAACTCGTTTACGGAAAAGCATGTCACCTTCCAGTAGAAATTGGGCACAAAGCATTTTGGGCTTTGAAGACATGTAATATTGAGTTGCATGAAGCCGGACGTCTACGGTTAAGTCAACTAAACGAATTAGAAGAACTAAGACATGAAGCATATGAAAATTCGTTAATCTATAAGGAAAGAACGAAGAAATGGCATGATAAAAGAATCAGAAGTTCAAAAGAATTTAAGGAAGAAGACAGAGTTCTTCTTTTAAATTCACGATTCAAGCTATTTCCTGGAAAATTGAAATCTAGATGGTCTGGACCATTCATAGTCAAAAGAGTTTTCCCATACGGAACAATAGAGTTGATAAATTCAAATGGGATTGAATTTAAAGTTAATGGTCACAGAGTTAAACATTACATACATGGTCCAATGAAAGTTGACAATGAAGTCAATCATAATTTCACCACCCAAGAAAACCCTCAGAATGAAAACATAAATATGTTATCAACAACATATGAAAAACCAAAATTGGAAGACGGGGAAGCTTCAAATTGGAGTGATGAAGAAGAATTCCTATACAAACCTCTTATTTCAAGAAACGAAGAAAAATGTGAACAAGAAGTTCAAGTAGAAGTGAAAGAACCAAGAAAAGATCACCCGAAAAAGGTTAACAAACCAACTCTACTTACTAAAGTAGGAGACCCTGGTGAATTTATCATTTCTTAGTTGCTTAATGATGTTGCTATGTATAATGGACTCGCAGATTTAGGAGCAAGTACAAATGTTATGCCTCTTTCCTTATACAAAAGATTAGGTGTGGGTAAATTAAGACCAACCAGAATAGGTGTTCAATTATTTGATCAAACCATTAAACACCCGGTTGGAATAGCCAATAATTTACTTGTTAAAGTGGGAAGTTTGACCTTTGTTGCAAACTTTATAGTTATTAATATAGAGGAAGACCTTGATATTGCTCTAATTTTAGGTCGCCCATTTTTAGCAACTACCGAGACATTCATTGATGTAAGAGAAGGTAGAATGACACTTAGGGATGGTGACAAATCGGTTACCTTTGTGAACAGAAAGTTTAGATCTCCACCAACCAAAATTGTTGAACCAATAAAAATGCCTAAGTGTGGGGAAGATGAAGAAACACCTAATGATGAACCAATAACAAAGAACCCCGTTGTTGATACGAAATTAGATGAACTCGTTTTCAACTGTTCAACGAAGAAACTTTATAAACGGATTCAAGATGCTAGGATTAAGGGGAACTTTAAGTTATGTAACCGATTAGTATCCAAATTGTCGCCTAAAGAAAAGGCAATGTTAGTTGAATTTGTGAAAGTTACAGAGGAAATCAACAATTGGCTTGAAGCAAAAGTCAGAGAAATACAAGTTGTTGATAATCCAATTGAAAACAAAGTTAATCACAATTTCGACACCACAGCTAAATAAGTATGGGGAGAATCAAGTCTTTTTAAGGGTAATATGTATTTCTGTTAGAGTTAGGTTTTCTGTTTTCGTGTAGTTCTCGAAAATGGAATTCGAATGGTCTTTCCCTAGCAAACCCTAAAGAACTAGTCTTCTCCCTCCATTCTGAATTTTTATTTCTTTTAGGTTTTACGAGATGAAGAATTCCTTTGATCTGAATCATGGTCTACTACTACACACTATGATTACTAAACGTAATAATAACATCTTTTCGAGTGAACTGGTATCATTCATAAGAGGTAAAATGGACGAAGTGAGGAAAGAACTCAGAAAAGATCATCATAAGACACATTTTGGTGAAGGAAAATAAAAATCCGCAACAAAAAGAAGAGCACGACACCTTGAAAGATGTCATAAATGCAGAAAATGGTCACACGAAGGTAAATGTTCGAACAATCAAACATATTCAAATACCGAATTTGTTACTCGATGCAGAGAAGCACCGTTCATATATTTAGAAGAAAAGTTATTGAAGAATTGAGGTTACGCCTACGTAGCTACGAAAAACTAAATCACACGACTCTCCTATGAGTCGGCTAAAGCAGGTCTCTGAGAATTCTATCTCATAGGTAAGTATGTACAGTTTTTATTTTTTATTTATTGCTTTTAACCTTTTGATAATAAACGCTGAATCGTTCGCTATAAAGTATTAAATTGATATTCAATAAAATTAGGTATGCGAAACCGAAATTATTGATATCATACAAAAATTTATTACATCACTGCGAAATTTACCGTTTATTCTTAAGGTATAAATATCTTTAATCAATCAATCCAAAATATTTCAGAAATTCGTCAGGAGTAAAACTAGGTAAAATAGCTGAAATTACTTTACCCAAAAGAGGGGCGTATATTTTTGATAATATTTGATTGATTAAAGTGGGATAAAAGACTAAAAAGATTTTTAATTTTAATTTTTACCTTGTTTTTAAAATTAATATATAAATATTAAATTATTATTGTAAATCTTTTTAAATCAATATATTTAAGTTTTTTATATATTTTTAAAAATTAATATTTTCAATATAAAGTTTGTAAAATTAATGTATAAAAATATTAATAATATTAATATGAATTTTTAATTTTATGCATTTTAAATTTAAGTTTGGTTTGAATTTAAAAACAAAAATTTACTTTATTTCATTAAGTTAAAAATTTGATATTTAAAATTCGTCGTGAGTTGAAGACTAGGTCGTTGAACCGAAATTGCTTTACCCAAGGGAGGGATGAGAAATTTTATTATCATTAATTTTAATCTTATTGATTTTAAGTATGCCAAAAACATTTAAAAAAACCCAAAAATCTTTGCTTTTAAAACAAACGCTTTAAAATGACAAATTTTAAAATTTTGTCGAGGGACGGACTAGGTAAACGTACCGAAACAACCTCATCCTAAATAAAAAGGAAAACAAAATTTTAAATTTAATTAATTGTTTTATTATTAAAGATTTTATAAAAAAAAGAATAAAAAGAAAAAAAAAGAAATCCGCACTCGCGGAGTTTTTGTGGTACCCACATCCGCGCTCGTGGAGCCTCAAAATTCCAGACCAGATAAACTGGTCGATAGTCCAGTCTCAAAACACCCACACACAAAATTCTGCGAAAAACACACACAAAACACTCTAAAAATCGCGATTTTTCACCGTTAATCATCAAATTTTTTGCTAAAATCATGTTGAGAAGGATCCTACCAAGAAGTTACTCAAGGAGATCGGTAATTTCTACATCTAAACACTCTTTAATTCGGATTTTTAGTGTTCTTGAATAAATTTATACCTTATTTGATTTTGATGATTTCTAGTTTAATTATGCTTAAATTGTTTGTGTATTATGCTTGTATAACCTAGATTGATGCTATTTAACATGATTAGAAGCCTTAAACTTCAAATGTTGAGTAATCTAGGGTTCGTGTTCTTGAGCAAAATTGGGGCTTTTTGACATAAACGGGATATGGCCGAATTTTCTTGATGGTTCATGCTTAATTAAGTAGTGTAACATGTTTAGGTTGCTAAATGATCAAAACTTTGATCCTAAACATGATTTTTAAGTATTAAAGTGGACTTTTTGAGTCAAAAATGCATGAACTCAATTTAATTGATATAAATGCCATTTGGAACTTGTTTAATTGCTAGTAGTGATTATTTTGACATGTTATTTGAGATAAAAGCTAAAGAACATTGTATACATTTTCATATATGTTTATTTGTAAAAGTGTAGAATTGTTAATATTGTGAAAATGCATATAAAGTTTAAAATGGATTAAACATGTCATTATGATTGTTTTGATTTATGATTTTTTTAACACTAATGCATATTTGGATGCACACAAAAATTGTGTTTAATGTGTTTTGCAGACTGAAAGGGGTGCATCTTCATCCGCATCTCAGGCTCACAATGCTCCTCCTGAGAATACAGAAGAACAGGAGATTAACGACCAATATAGACAAAATCTACCGCATCAATTCATTTCATATTCAAATATAGAATTAACAGATTTACATCGTAATTTAAGGTTTGACCGACATTGGATAAATTATCCAAAATATCAGAGGAACTTGCACACCCTTCAGTCTAATGTTGTTGAAGTACCCAAGGTAATAGATTGGGAACCGTTAGAAACAGTGGGATTGGCCGATCCAATCAGAGAATTACTTACACAAAGGTATGGTAATTCTACTTTTAATGATTGGGAACGTTTGTTTAATATACTTAGGCGTGTATATAGAGAATGGTGTGTGGAATTATTATGTAGTGTTGAAATAAATGATCGGATAGCTACCTTAACCGATTGGAGTTTTATTAGATTTTTATTAGGAGGTGTGATGCGCCATATGTCTCTACTAGACATGGCTCAGGCTTTGTGTAGATATACGCCTGAGGAACTAGCATCTACTGATTGTCAAAGGTTAATAGTTAATGGTAGGAGGGTTGATGAAAATTTTGATATGAATGGAATATGGAGTAGAATGACTAGGCATAACCGATTTCGTGCGGGGAATAACTCTTATACTGATATTGATAGAGCTGAGCTAAGAGTAGTCCATAGGTTCTTAGCAAACTCGATTACACAGCGAGGTAAGAACAAAGAGAAAGTAAATGAGAATGATTTATTTTATCTCATGTGTATTCGAGACCCACAGAGCGCTGTGAATATACCTTATTGTGTGGGTTATTATTTATCGGATATGGTTAGGAGTATACGGCCTAATGGTATAATAGGAGGTGGTATCTTTGTTACTTTAATTGCTGAGTATCTCGGTGTCGATAGAAGTCAGGGGGGATTAATAATTGCATAACCAGAACCCCGTGATACAATTGGTTTGAATGTATATCATGGTGCTAAGGTTTTAAAGAAACGACATAACGCTGCAGTACCATATGATGGCCATCATCCACAGGTCAAAAGAGATCAGCAGCAAGGTAATGCGGGAGGGGGGAAACAGATGACAGAAATGCAAATTTTTATGGCTAAACATGAGTATGAAATAGCTAGACAACGAGCATTTCAAAATTGGCAGTATCGTCAAAACCAAATCATAAGTCATTGTGCACACATAAATACAAACTACATTCCTACTCCAATGCCCGTATTTCCTCCCTGGACTATACAGACTCGACCACCGTACCCTACGTATGACCTAGCTCAAGCATTCTACATTACATACGGCTATGAATGGGATCCCTACTGGCACCATCCTCATCAACCCTAATTTTTTTATGCCTATTTTTATTTATTTGGTAACTTGTAATTTTATACTTTTAATATTTCTTTTGATACTATAATAGTTTTTATAATTTTCTAACTTTTATTATTAGATTTTTAATAATTTTGAATGTGGGGTGATATACCCAACTTCAAAAATATGTATATATATGTTTGTAGTTTATCTCATGTACAAAACAGGGTAAAACAGCGCATTTTCAAAGACTGGCATTAAGTTCAGCAAAAGCAACTAATTTTAACGACAAGATGCAAAATATATGTGAAATAACAACTGCAGGAATAAACAAATGATGTACACCATTTATCATTCAACATAAACAACAATATGTTTGAAAACTTTGGTAAAATTTAATCATTTTTCTATGCTAATCACCCTCAATAATTTAAATTGTTACTGATTTCTTGCAAATGAGGGCATTGCAAGATCTTAAGTGTGGGAAGGGGTTAAATTCTTTCGGATTTAAAAAAAAAATTAATTTAAACACTTGGTTACCATTAAAAATACTAGTAACGCAGTAGTTGTATTAGAATCCAGTGCTCTCTGATAGGAAAGAACAGCCCTAGTCTTATATACTGACTACCCAATTCTAGTAAAATTTTTCAAAATTTTCAAATAAATGAACTCAAAATCATGTTTATACATATTTATGAACAATAAAACTAAGTGTTAACACCGAAATTATTGTTACCTCAGAAAGGACATAAATTGAGAAACAACCCAAAATGCTTGAATTCATTTAAAATGGAATAGAGGAAAATAAAAAGGCAAAGAAAGGAAAATAAAAGCCAAGTGTGGGAAAAATTTACCAAGTTATTTAGAATATATATCACATATTTGTGTACAAATAATTGAAGATACTTTTGTTTTGGACAATTTTATCAGTTTTACCCGATTTCTTATAATATATTTGAAAGAAATGTGCCACTTGATTTAAAAGGAAGTAAAGTCTTCCGAAAAAAAGACACGCGCTTCTTGATTTAGGTCAGGAAGTTGTCGTCCAGACCAGTTGTAGAGTCTACGAAAAATCTTGAAAAGTTTTCTCAAAAATCAGCTGGAAATCCACGGACCTCAGCATCAAACAGGGTCGCCAAGTGGTCAGACTTATCCTAACCATGAGAGGATCTGTCTCATACAATGGGGGCATCGTGCAAATTAGCTTATAAGACTAATGAATCAGATCCCCAGAAAGGATAATCTCCTTAAAGATCAAAAATCAGCTTTTAAGACTGATATTACTCAATCCTTGAGATTGACCTTAAAGATTGAGAATTCAAACTCATGGAATTCAATGATATCTAAACTCGAGCTTGAACGAGAAAATATTTTGATCAAATTACAAACCGATTTTTTTTCTGAAAACCCATTTTTAATGCGTTCATTACCATTGAACGTAAAATCCTAAGAATTCACCAGAATTCATTAGGTCACCTGAACCAAATCGGGTGTCAACCGTAAGAACGGTGGTTGTATAGCATGGTCAAAGATAGGACCTTGTACTAGACCGAAAAACTATAGGGTGATCTTTACTATTGCTCCTACCAAGGATAGTAATTGCATTCGACACGATATAGACCATAATCAAAAGCATATCACGGGACATTGCCTTAACAGTTGCTTGTTCAACGCTTTCCTTTACAACCGGACGGTAGTTTACCAAAAGGTAATATACGGAGCAAGTATACTGGACGTGTTGCTTTCCCAATACAAGGTTAGCAAGTGGGTGACACAAAACCATAAGTTTTGAGCTAAAATTTTCAAATCTGAAACCCACGAAACCCACAAACATTTTGCAAACACCGATGAAGGGTTATTCCGGAAAACTTATCTAGGGTAAAAGCTAGATTGAATTTTCAAAAAGATCAAATGTTTTCATAAAGATCCAATTTCCTTAAAGGATCTAAATTTTCATAGTCATGTGGGACTGTAAACCACAATGTTACTACCATTGTTCATACCGCCGTATAGAAATCACTGATGTACAAAGTGTGAAGAATAAAGAAGTGATTCTAGTATTTTTATTTCAAGACTATATTGCTTGAGGACAAGCAACGCTCAAGTGTGGAAATATTTGATAATGCTAAAAACGAACATATATTTCATAGCATTATCCCTCAAGAAAGACAAGCTTTTAGTTGCAATTGTTCTATTTACAAGTGATAATCGTTTAAATAATAAAAGGTGAAGACAAAAGATAGATTCGACGAATTGAAGATGCAAATGACCAAAAAGCTAAAAAGTACAAAGTAAAATCTAAGTGGTTCAAATTATTGATGAGAAACGTCTAAAAATTACAAGAGTACACGCCGTGAAACACAAAGTACAAGATATTAAATTGTACGAAAAGGCATTCGAAAATTCGAAACCGAGACATGAACCAACTTTCAGCGTGCGACGCAACGGACCAAAAATTACAAGTCAACTATGCACAAGAATATAATATAATATATAATTAATTATATATATATTATTATATATTATAATTATACGCAGCCCACGTTTTGAATTTGATCTATGAGCTGGATTCCAGACCTCCGCACTCGTAGAGCTTTAATGAAGAAAACCTCCGCACTCGCGGAGCTCAACAGTGAAACGTGGGCCTATAAAAGGCCGCGCATTCTGATCGATTCATTACCCCTTTTCTTTCTTTTCTATATACGTAAATATATATATATATATATATATATATATATATATATATATATATATATATATATATATATTATAATTTTAATTTTAATTTTAATTTAAGTTTAATAATAATAAGGTTATAGTGGCGAATGTTGTAAGTGTGTAAGTCGAAATTCTGTCCGTGTAACGCTACGCTATTATTAATCATTGTAAGTTATGTTCAACCTTTTTAAATTAATGTCTCGTAGCTAAGTTATTATTATGCTTATTTAAATCGAAGTAATCGTGATGTTGGGCTAAATATTAAGACTGGGTAATTGGGCTTTGTACCATAATTGGGGTTTGGACAAAAGAACGACACTTGTGGAAATTAAACTATGGGCTATTAATGGGCTTTATATTAACTAAATGATACCTCATTAATTTAATATAAAGATTACAATTTGACGTATTTATATATAACCACATACGCTTAATCGGTTACGGTGGGAGGGATATCTATAAATATGAATTATTGTTCATTTGACCGGACACGGGAATGGATTAATGGTTAATGGACTCATTAAAACAGGGGTGGATTACATTCAAGGGTAATTGGTGTAATTGTTAACAAAGTAGTAAAACCTTTGATTACACGCAGTCGATAACCTGGTGTATTCATTAAATAAAGTATTAAAACCTTGTTACAGTTCGAATCCCCAATTAGTTGGAATATTTGACTTCGGGTATAAGGATAATTTGACGAAGACTCTCGCACTTTATGTTTATGACTGATGGACTATTATGGACAAAACCGTATGGACATATTGAATAATCCAGGACAAAGGAAAATTAATCCATGGTAATAAACTAAAATCAACATGTCGAACATCATGATTACAGAAGTTTAAATAACAATAATTCCTTTATTTTATATCTCGTCGCATTTTTATTTACTGTCATTTTATTTTAATTATCGCAATTTTATTTATTGTCATTTTAATTATGGTACTTTTAATTTTCGCATTTTTATTTATCTTCATTTACTTTACGCTTTAATTTAAGTTGTATTTATATTTAATATTTTACATTAGGTTTTAATTGCGACTTAAGACATAAAATCGACAAACCGATCATTAAACGGTAAAAACCCCATTTTATAATAATAACGTGACTTTTATATATATATATATATATATATATATATATATATATATATATATATATATATATATATATATATATATATATATATATATATATCTTTATACAAATATAGTTTAAAAATATAGCGTTAAACTTGGCTAGCTCCCTGTGGAACGAACCGGACTTACTAAAAGCTACAATACTGTACGATTAGGTACACTGCCTATAAGTGTTGTAGCAAGGTTTAGGTATATCCACTTTATAAATAAATAAATAACTTGTGTAAAATTGTATCATATTTAATAGTATTTCGCAACAAAAATATAACTATTTCGTATACGCTGCTGTACACATCAATTTTTTAATAATATAATAGACCACAAAATACTCATGTTTAGAAAACAATCTGTGCAGGTCTACTCCTGCTGTAAAAATCATTCATATGAAGAACACCGGAACCTTTCAAAACAACTCACCAACGGTAGCTAATGCGTAGTGCAATGACAAAATCATCTCACCGTGGTAGTTAATACAATATAATTTTACAACGGTAGCTAGTGCGTAGTGCAATGCAAAATCATCTCACCGAGGGTAGTTAAAATGGTAGCTAGTGCGTAGTGCAATGCAAAATCATCTCACCGTTACTAACTACAAAATTGAATACAATATAATACAACGGTAGCTAACGCATAGTGCAATGCGAAATCATCTCACCGAGGGTAGCTAAAACGGTAGCTAGTGCGTAGTGCAATGCAAAATCATCTCATCCATTACTAACTACAAAATCGAACCATATCGGTAGCTAACGTGTAGTGTAATGACGAAACCATCTCACCGATGGTCGATAATACAATCTTTATATAAGTCGAACCTCTGAATCCAAATAATTCTATCATAGAATGTAGTTTTGAATAGTTGTGTCTATTTCGTCAATCATTTATAAAAGTAGTTCATGTATTCTCAGATCAAAAATATAGATTTCAAAGACATTTAATAAAACAGTTGTAAATCAGTTATAAAGCAGCGCATGTATTCTCAGTCCCAAAATTGTAAAGAGTAAAAGGGAGCAAATGAAACTCACCATATTGTATTTTGTAGGAAAAATACATATGATGACATTGTACAAGTGTAGGGTTGACCTCAGATTCACGAACCTATATCATTTGTATATTTATTAATACATGTGATGGAAATCTCATAATTTCATTTATTACTTATATAATATTTATGTGTTTGTAGTTATATAAATTTTATACTAAATTTTTATTTAATACCTATACTTTATTTATATGTATTATATCTTAAATTTTATGTTATATATCTATTTTGTATATATTCATTTAAAATAATTTTTATTCATTTTGTTATATTAATATATCTATAACTATATGTTTAGTATTATATTTAAAAATCAATAGTTTGTTATGTGTGTAAGTATTTAAAAAATATTAAAAGGTTTGATATATAACTATATGAAATTTTAATATAATTATGGTATACGTAATATGTATATTTTTATATACAAAATATTTATTTGTTAAAGAAATGCTAGTTTTGATAATACTGACTCTTTTAATAGTATTAATAACTTTAGTAATAATGTTAACACTAATAACAAAATGGTAATGGTAATGGTAATAATAATAATAGTAGTTATGTTAATAATAATAATACTAATAATTATAAAATGATACCAGTCTAAATTTTAATGATCGAATACTAAACTTTATAATCTTCATAAAAATAATAATGATGATAATCATAGTTATAATTATAATTATAATAATAATACTATTACTTAAGAACAATACAAAAATAGTAATATTATTAATGATAATGTTAATAATAATTATATTTATGATAATAATAATAGTAATAATAATAATAATAATAATGATAATAATAATAATAATAATAATAATAATAATAATAATAATAATAATAATAATAATAATAATAATAATAATAATAATAATAATAATCCTAACTGTAACTAGAGTTATGATAATAATATTAATAATAAAGGGTAACTAATACTTGTATTAGTAATAATAATAATAATAATACTAATAACTAATGTTCGTAATACTTAATAATAGTAAAGCAATTAATTATAATTCTAATATTTAAGGATAATAATAATAATAATAATTATCATAATATTCATAACAATTAATAATAATAATCATAATAGCAATTAAAATAATAATAACAATAATAATAATAATAATAATAATAATAATAATAATAATATTAATATTAATATTTATAATAATAATAATAATAATAATAGATTTAAAAGTAAGAAGTATACCCTCTTTAGGAGTTTTTACTAAAAGAATGCCCCAAACTAGAATCGAACCCGAGACCTCACGCTAACCCGAATCAACACTTAACCACTCCTCTGCTCCCGGTTTTTCTAATTTAATTACACTTTTTATTATTATAACCCGTATTATTTTTAAGTTCTTCTTCTCCATAGACTAATCGATCAGACACCTTGATAATCATAACCATAAATTAATCTGTTGGGCTTAGAGGTTTTTATAGAAATAGATACAACCTTTTGTGCTTAATTTGAATTAACAGGAAGATTTAAAAAAAAATAACTTGCTGTATCTTCGAAGGATATGAAGAACATAGAAATACTGATTTCAATTTTGGAATGTTTTAAGACCTTGACCTCTTCATGAAATACCTTTTAAATTATCATTATAACGTATTAGAATCATCAATTGATCCTGTAACCTCATCTAGAACTCGAATTTCATGAAGATCAATTTGGTTAACTTTTTGATTTAAATCTTTGACTCGAAAAATTTGAATTGAATACTTGAAATTGAAGGTTGTAACCAGTGTTGTAAAAGACGGCCGAAACGGGCGCCGCAACGGACGCCGCAACGGATTTGCCTTAGTATCGTTGCAACGGGTCTTGAAACGGCAAAAAAGACAGTCAACGCTTAAAAAACGATCAACAACGCTAAAAACGGTAAAAACGGTCAAAGACGGAAAAAACGGTCTAAGATGGAAAAAAACGAAAAAAAGTCAAAGACAGAAAAAAAATGGTCAACTTATATATATATATATATATATATATATATATATATATATATATATATATATATATATATATATATATATATATAAGTCAACGTTAGTCAACATCCATTTCGACCCCTTTTTTCCGTTGCGACGTTTTGAGGTCGCTAACGTTTTGGCCCCGTCTCATGTCTTTTTCAACCTTGGTTGTAACTTTACAGGAAGTTTGAGAAGAAGATTTCTAATGGAACTGCATTATTAGATTTTAAAATAACACTCGAATTCGATGATTTTACAAAAATATTGAAGAACAGGGGTATCGACTCTATTTTCAGTGTTTTGGATTTCCAATCTCGAATTTGCAGTAGTGTATAGCTTATATATTGATAGATATCATCTAATTGAAACTTAATAAAGATAATGGGATCGAGTTGGCTGCACTGTAACGCGATTTGGACTGGTAACGATCTTTGGACAGAAAAATTCAATCAGAATATTTAAAGTAAAATAACAGATAGATAATTCCAATAATTTGTACAATTAGTACAGTTAAGTAATGCTTTTAGAGATATAAACAAAATCATATAAATTGTGATTGCTAAGTGAAATAATTTCTGATTCCAAATCTATACCTGTGATTTTTATATACATGATATTAATGAATTAATAATTAATAATAATAATAACCATAAATACTAATAATTAATAAATGTATAATTAATAATAACAATTATATTAATAATAATAATAATAATAATAATAAATAATAACAATACTAATACTCCTAAAACTTATAATAATTATATTATTATTGATAGATTATATTAATTTCTATTAATAAATACTATAATAATAATGATATTAATAATAATAATCTTGATAAAGATAATAATAATAATAATAATAATAATAATAATAATAATGATAATAATAATAATAATAATGCATAATCATTAATAGTAACTATAATTGTAATATTACTACTAATTACGATATGGATAATGATAACTGTGATACTAATAATAATAACAATAATAATAGTAGTTATATAATAATTAAATTATATCAAATTTAATATTTATGTATTATACAAAATAATATTGATAACACTGTTATTAATATTAAATATTTATTCTAATAATAGTAATGAAAGTAATAATAATAATATTAGTAAAGATGATAAATTAAATGCGTTAAATTTCATATCTATATATTATCTATAATCAGTGGCGCCGTAACGGACGCCGCAACGGATTTGCCTTAGTATCGTTGCAACGGGCCTTGAAACGGCAAAAAGACGGTCAACGCTTAAAAAACGGTCAACAACGCTAAAAACGGTAAAAAATGGTCAAAGACGGAAAAAACGGTCTAAGATGGAAAAAAACAGTCAAAGACGAAAAAAAAACGGTCAACTTTATATATATATATATAAGTCAACGTTAGTCAACATCCGTTTTGACCCCGTTTTTTCCGTTGCGACGTTTTGAGGTCGCTAACGTTTTGGCCCCGTCTCACGTCTTTTTCAACCTTGTCTATAATAGTATAACTAATACTGATATTAATTATTAACACTAATATTAGTATTAATAATAATAATGAAAGTAATAATAAAAATATTAATCTAATAACTATATTGTAACTTGTAATTACATATATTAATATTACAATTTATTTGTTATGTATTATCATATAATATATAATAACATACATTTAATATTTAATATTTATATATATATATATATATATATATATATATATATATATATATATATATATATATATATATATATATGTATATATATATATATATCAATATACATACAATCAATAATTATGTACCCCAATCATTTATATATGTGTATATATATATATATATATATCTCTAGATACTTCAACTACTACATGTTTAATTATGTTTTAAATATCTAGTAAATAAATATATTAATTATATGTATTGAACAAATAATCTCAGAGTATAACATTATACATTAAATACTTTGTTAACGTTGACAAAATATATTCGAAATCATTTATATTCAATATACTCTATATATTTAAAATAACAAGTTTTAGTTGTTTTAAGTTATCTTTAATAAAAAAAAATAGTTCATTAATATATCTAATTTATTATATTTAGTTATTTACATATATAATCATTTATATATATACATTTGTGTTTACAATTCAAAGGTTCGTGAATCGTCGGTAATAGTCAAGGTCAATTGATTTCATAAAACAGTTCAAAAATTTCGAGACTTAATATTATAGACTTTGCTTACCGTGTCGGAATCATATAAAGATTAAGTTTAAATTTGGTCGGAAATTTTCGGGTCGTCACAGCTATCAATTCCTCCACCGTGAAGTCACCCTTTCAGGCTTATTTGGATAGCTTTGGGGCGACCAATTTTACCCACGTCGTCAGGCTGATGCAGAAGCATCATGTTAGTGGGGCCGTCTCCTTGCATTCGGATATTGCCGGGAAGGTTAATCCGGCTGCAGCGCAGGAGCTCCAGGCTGCTCAGAAGGCCTTGGCGGAGATCTGTTTTGGCAGTTTCGAGGATCTTTGCCCCGATGATGGTACAACCGTGCAGCAACTCTTAGATTTTAATTTTTAGTTTATTGTACTGCACATTGTTGTGTATTTTTGAAGAAACTTGTAATGAAGTCACGTGTAATTAATGAAAGTTTAATTCCAAGTATTTTGTGTTGAATTTTCTTCAGTTGAACCAGTTCACATCTTCGTATGTAGGTCTAGACTACACTTGTATTAGTTTTGGCGTGTACACCGTGCAGTCACGCGTGTTTATGCCATCTACTCATTGGCCGTTTATCAGTATAAACTTGTACCGACGATGGCTAGACAATCACCTCTTAAGGGGGTACAAAATAACTTGCATGGGACTTATGTGGATGTCTGAATCTGTCTGCCGCTAGTCGGTTATTATTATGTGAACATCGTTGTAAATAACATAATGACTAAGTTATTGTAAACGGTAAAATTCTTTTATTCATTCCTTAAAAAGGAAAAACATACATAGATTCTTTATTGGGAGAAAGAATACATAAACATCAAGATAACCATGAGTTGAAGTGATCAGTTTCAATCACGGTATCCATCTAAATCTTAGTTGTTGCACTTAGCCACTTTTGTTTCCTTCAACCGTTGTCTTGTCTCGGTTGGAGCTCTCACAGCTTTCAGTCCTGGAATGTTTGGGTGTTGGATTGAAGGGTTCAGCCATTTCGTATACACCGTTAAATGGTTTCTCCCATCCTGGCCGGTGACGCCAGCCGGCAACTGCCTTCTCTGCCTTATTGACGATGACTGGATTTTTACCACTGAAGTGTACTGATGGGGAGAAAAAAGTTAGCCTTTTAAGAACAGATACACATTTTTCTTCCATGACGTGTGGTGTCTTCCATGATTTGGCACATTGCCTATCTCGAGTGCACTTGTTCCAGGGGAAAGGGTGTCGGGTGGATTGAACCGTTGCCACACCTCGCCGGTAGAGGCTATTCCGCCGAACTTCCTGAAGAACTGTCTTCCTGGTATCACATTTGTGGAAGTCACAGATATGACGACATAAAAGTCGATGACTTCACTACGGAGGAAGGGTTGAGTACCCACCGTGACCGTTGCCTTGAGTCTACCTATGGGTTCTTCAGTGGAACCCGTGAACCCAGAAATGACAGCATTAGATTGTCTCATCTTCCTTCCGACAAACTTTGGGAGTTTTGAAAGGCAATAGGCATATAAGACTTCAACTTCACTTCCCGTGTCGGTGTACATTTCGCTGATCGGGAACCCGTCTATTAAGCCAGTAATTACTACCAGTTCGTCCCTAGAGTGTCTTGTCGGTAATCCTGGGAATGTGATAGTAGCATCTTTCCAGGAGCTTTGTGGAGCGAACTCGTCCTTCTCGATGTTGATCATGTTAATGACAACTTTATCTTTTGCCTTCGTGCGATTCTTATCGTCTTCCTTTTGTCAACTGAATGTTTTGATGGGGTCAGCCTTTTTGAAATTTCGACCTGACAACAAGTGATTAAGTTTGCATGCCTTGATTTTGGCAATGATTTCACGTATAAGCGCTTTGCATTCATCGGTGTCATGACCATTGTCTTCGTGGAATTCACAGTATTTGTCTGACTTTTGACCATCCCGTTTTTCTAATGGTGTCGGAGGGGTGAACTTTGCTTTTACGGGCTCTGTTAACAGTATCTCCCTTGGAGTTTTGGAAAGGATGTCAATTATGGATCCATTATTGTATGGTCTTCAGCTGCTCTTATCATGCCTATGGTTGTCATAGCTTTTGTCGTGGCTGTTGTTTTGTGATGGCTTTCACTGCGTCTGCTACTGTCATGACGGTGCCTACTATCGCTTCTCCTTTCCTCTTCTCTTTTCTTTTCGTCCCTGCGATACCCAGCCTGTCTTTCCCTTCCAGAGTGTTGGTATTGCCTTGCTACCGTCACGGCATCTGCAAATGTACCTGGGATGTTCCATCGTAGTTCAGAGACAAGCGACGGGTGTGCATCTTTGTCCATGCATGTTATAAATCCGGAAATCTGCTGTGTTTTCGGGAACCCTGGGATTTTTTGACAATCCAGCATATACCTTGTGATGAAACTTTCAATTTTCTCTCCCCGGTACATTGGTATTTCGTGAGCATACAGGTGCATATACGCGTGTCGGCGGAGGTTCTGATATTGCATGAGAAACTTTTCCTGCAAGTCAAGCATGTGATCCCATTTGGTGGTAATTTGGCGAACTATTCTCTGGCAGCTGACTATAGGACAGTCGGAAATAGATGGCACGTTACCTAATCACTCCAATGTTGGGTTTTCATGGCGCCCTCAAAGATTTGCAGGAAATCATCCAGGTCAGTAGTGCCATTGTACACCCCCAAAGTGACCGTTATGATGATGTTAGCAGGGAGTATACAGCTGACAATCTGTTCGCATAGCTTTTGTCTAGTAGCCGACATCTCAACCGGTCACTTTGCTTTGTTACCGGTGATTAGGGTGAATAGATTCTCAAGTGCAGTTCCCTGGACGGCGGGTTGCGACAGGGAGTGTTTATATGCCGGCGGCACAGCCTGAAAGAGGAGCTCAGTCAGCCATGCATTTGCGGCAGCCTTGGTGACACCCTCGCTTCCTGCACCGATGTTTAACAGTGGGCTGGTCTTCAGAACGTCTAGAGTTTGTGACTGTTTCCTCTCTGCTAGACTGTTGTCGTTCAGCATGGCCTTTAGCTTGTCGATTACTTGTTATTCGACGTCGGCTGAGATCATTTTGGTAATCATATCGGTGTCGTTGTGAGACGATTCGATTCCGCTCGAACCGCCAGTTTTGAGACCAAGGGTGTCGAGCTTCAACCTCTCCCCACCGTGTGGTGATCCCACGTGTGTGTCCTCGTCCTCGTCGGAGACATTCATCTCGTCTCCCGATGCTTCACAGGAGTGGATGTGAGCGATTGATTGCTTTTGAGGTTGAGGTGGCTCTACCGTTGGTGAGCTTCCTTTGTTCAAAGGTGGTGGAACATCATCGCTCGTACCTTTCTTACTTGCCTTTTTGCTATTTGGTTTCACTGTGTTGTTCGTACCTTTAGGTGGCGCCATTTGATCAAACCAAAATCGTCTGGTTAGGGTAGATTTCGGGTTTGAGTGCTTGATTTGGGAAAAAGAGTGAGTCGGATGTTTTAACTCCAATAATTGTGCGAACCCCGATTTGGAATCTGGATTCCAAGGGCGTAAAACAATCGATCAAATTAACCTTATTCGATTATTATCGAATAAGTTAATATCTAAGAGCGGGAATTAATTCCGACGATGATCGGAGCATTGATCAGAATAGAGTTAATGACTAGAGTAATGCTACCGTAGTTGACTTGGGCAGAGTAACATTAATGCATCTAGTGTTATGGAATAAATGTTCTTGTTCGCATATTTATAGATGTTATGAGGGAATGATGACGTGGCACATGTCTCTTTCATGGTTGTAACAAACTTTGCCAATCCCGAGGGGTGACGTGGCACCTGTCTGTAGTGACCCGAACTTTTCCATGTTTATATATATATATTAAATGAAATTATTATTTACGTGATTAAGTGTTTCCAACATGTTAAGCAATCAAACTTGTTAAGACTTGATTAATTGAAATAGGTTTCATATAGACAATTAACCACCCAAGTTGACCGGTGATTCACGAACGTTAAAACTTGTAAAAACTATATGATGACATATATATGGATATATATATATAGTTAACATGATATTATGATAAGTAAACATATCATTAAGTATATTAACAATGAACTACATATGTAAAAACAAGACTACTAACTTAATGATTTTGAAACGAGACATATATGTAACGATTATCGTTGTAATGACATTTAATGTATATATATCATATTAAGAGATATTCATGCATCATAATATCATGATAATATAATAATTTAAAATCTCATTTGATATTATAAACATTGGGTTAACAAAACTTAACAAGATCGTTAACCTAAAGGTTTCAAAACAACACTTACATGTAACGACTAACGATGACTTAACGACTCAGTTAAAATGTATATACATGTAGTGTTTTAATATGTATTCATACACTTTTGAAAGACTTCAAGACACTTATCAAAATACTTCTACTTAACAAAAATGCTTACAATTACATCCTCGTTCAGTTTCATCAACAATTCTACTCGTATGCACCCGTATTTGTACTCGTACAATACACAGCTTTTAGATGTATGTACTATTGGTATATACACTCCAATGATCAGCTCTTAGCAGCCCATGTGAGTTACCTAACACATGTGGGAACCATCATTTGGTAACTATCATGAAATATCTCATAAAATTACAAAAATATGAGTAATCATTCATGACTTATTTACATGAAAACAAAATTACATATCCTTTATATCTAATCCATACACCAATGACCAAAAACACCTACAAACACTTTCATTCTTCAATTTTCTTCATATAATTGATCTCTCTCAAGTTCTATCTTCAAGTTCTAAGTGTTCTTCATAAATTCCAAAAGTTCTAGTTTCATAAAATCAAGAATACTTCCAAGATTGAAAGTTTACTTCCAAGTTTTCTAAATCCATTCCAAGTAATCATCCAAGATCAAGAAACCTTTGTTACTTACAGTAGGTTATCTTTCTAATACAAGGTAATAATCATATTCAAACTTTAATTCAATTTCTATAACTATAACAATCTTATTTCGAGTAAAAATCTTGCTTGAAATTGTTTTGGTGTCATGATTCTGCTTCAAGAACTTTCAAGCCATCCAAGGATCCTTTGAAGCTAGATCCATTTTTCTCATTTCCAGTAGGTTTATCTATAAAACCTGAGGTATTAATGATGTTCATAACATCATTCGATTCATATATATAAAACTACCTTATTCGAAGGTTTAAACTTGAAATCACAAGAACATAGTTTAGTTAATTCTAAACTTGTTCGCAAACAAAAGTTAAACCGGGGGCTGTTTTGGTTGGGATAATTAAAAGCTAAGAAGAACTTTGATTTAAAAGCTATACTTCTGGAAAAATGATTTTTCTTATGAACATGAAACTATATCCAAAAATCATGGTTAAACTCAAAGTGAAAGTATGTTTTTCAAAATGGTCATCAAGATGTCGTTCTTTCGACAGAAATGACTACCTCTTTCAAAAACGACTTGTAACTTGTATTTCCGACTATAAACTTATACTTTTTCTATTTATATTCATAAAGTTAAGTTCAATACGAAACCGTGGCCACTGGAATCACTCAAAACGGATTAGAAACGAAGAAATTGCGAGTAAAACAAGATTGATAAAAACTACTCATTTTACCTACGTGAAAGTTAGTAATAAATCTATTCCAACCATAACCTAATCAACTTATATTGTATATTATGTAATCTTGAGATACCATAGACACGTATACAATGTTTCGACCAATCATGTCGACCCATCTATATATATATATATATATATATATATATATATATATATATATATATATATATATATATATATATATATATATATATATATATATTGCGGAACAACCATTGACACTCTATATGTGAATGTTGGAGTTAGCTATACAGGGTTGAGGTTGATTCCAAAATATATATATATAGTTTGAGTTGTGATCAATACTGAGATACGTATACACTGGGTCGTGGATTGATTCAAGATAATATTTATCGATTTATTTCTGTACATCTAACTGTGGACAACTAGTTGTAGGTTACTAACGAGGAAAGCTGACTTAATAAACTTAAAACATCAAAATGTATTAAAAGTTTTGTAAATATATTTTGAACATACTTTGATATATATGTATATATTGTTATAGGTTTGTGAATCAACCAGTAGCCAAGTCTTACTTCCCGACGAAGTAAAAATCTGTGAAAGTGAGTTATAGTCCCACTTTTAAAATCTAATATTTTTGGGATGAGAATACATGCAGGTTTTATAAATGATTTACAAAATAGACACAAGTACGTGAAACTACATTCTATGGTTGAATTATCGAAATCGAATATGCCCCTTTTTATTAAGTCTGGTAATCTAAGAATTAGGGAACAGACCCCCTAATTGACGCGAATCCTAAAGATAGATCTATTGGGCCTAACAAACCCCATCCAAAGTACCGGATGCTTTAATACTTCAAAATTTATATCATATCCGAAGGGTGTCCCGGAATGATGGGGATATTCTTATATATGCATCTTGTTAATGTCGGTTACCAGGTGTTCACCATATGAATGATTTTTATCTCTATGTATGGGATGTGTATTAAAATATGAAATCTTGTGGTCTATTGTTACGATTTGATATATATAGGTTAAACCTATAACTCACCAACATTTTTGTTGACGTTTAAAGCATGTTTATTCTCAGGTGAATACTAAGAGCTTCCGCTGTTGCATACTAAAATAAGGACAAGATTTGGAGTCCATGTTTGTATGATATTGTGTAAAAACTGCATTCAAGAAACTGATTTCGATGTAACATATTTGTATTGTAAACCATTATGTAATGGTCGTGTGTAAAAAGGATATTTTAGATTATCATTATTTGATAATCTACATAAAGCTTTTTAAACCTTTATTTATGAAATAAAGGTTATGGTTTGTTTTAAAAATGAATGCAGTCTTTGAAAAACGTCTCATATAGAGGTCAAAACCTCGCAACGAATCAATTAATATGGAACGTTTTTAATCAATAAGAACGGGACATTTCAGTTGGTATCCGAGCCAGGTTTTAGAGAACCATAAAATTTGCATTAGTATGTCTTATCGAGTTTGTTAGGATGCATTAGTGAGTCTAGACTTCGACCGTGTTTTCTTTAAAAATGATTGCTTAACATTTTTGTTGGAAACTATATATTATTAACATGTATATATTATGTGATATATTAATCTCTTAACATGTTTGATATTGTGTGATAGATGTCTACCTCTAGCACAAATCCCATTGACTCACCTAATAATAACGAAGAGTCGAATATATATTGGACAGATTCACAAGTTCCCGAAGAGGAACCGGAAGAAGAATCAGAACCGGAAGAAGAATCAGAATCAGAAGAGGAGGAACCGGAGGAGGAAATAGAACCGGTGGGGGAAATAATAAAACGGTTAAGTAAAAGAAAATCCTCAACCAACCGACCAAGGTTAATTATGGTAAATGGTGTTTCCGCCAAGGAAGCAAAATATTGGGAAGATTACCAATTCTCCGATGAATCGGATTCCGACGAGAATTTCGATGATGTTATAGAAATTACCCCAACTGAATTTAAAAAGGCAAAAGAAAATAATAAGGGAAAGGGCATAAAAATAGAGAAATCTAATTCCAACCCCGATGAACTTTATATGTATCGTCAACCCCCGATGTCCTTAAGTTGTAACAATGACCCGGGAACCTCTAAACCACCAGGTTTTTCTAAACCGTTGTGGAAAACGATAGCTAGTATTAGGGGAACATCATATATCCCTAGAAACTTGGCAAAATGAACCAAAACCGAAGAAGAAGAAACGAGCGAGTCGGAATAAGATAGTTGTATTCGTGTGGTATAATATATGTAATATAGTGTGCTTATGCTTTATGATATATGTAAAAATTGCTTGTATTAATAAGTATTTTCTATGAATCTAACTCTTGTCTATTTTACAGTTTAAAAACACAAAATGGATAGACAACCCAATATTTTAAGAGACCTACCCGGAGACATGATTGATGAAATCTTGTCTAGAGTCGGTCAGAATTCCTCGGCACAACTATTTAAGGCGAGATCAGTTTGTAAGACATTCGAAGAACGTTCCAAGAATGTCTTGGTTTATAAAAGGCTTTCATTCGAAAGATGGGGGATATCACATTGGGAAATCCATAAGTTACGATGTGTTTACTTTGACTCATATATTGCGGGGAACCCAAATGCTATTTTACGCAACGGGTTAAGAAATTATTTTGACTCAATATATCCGAATATAGGACTTCGTGATTTAGAAAAAGCGGCTAACATGCAACATAAAGAAGCATGTTATGCTTACGGGTTAGTAATGTTCGCTTCTCACCAAAGTGAGAACAAGAACATCGGGCTACAACTATTAAACAAAACGTTCCCACAAGTGACGGAGTCGGTAATTGGGGTAAGAAATGAGGTTTTTAGATTGTTACGGGACTGTTGGATATTACGTAACCTTCATCCTTTTGACGACGTTACAACACGTTGTTATACTATCGGTCACAACAGTTACATTCCACAAGACCAAGGATGGGAAGTAGTATTAGTAAAACCAGAATGCATGACTTGTTTCTGGACGTATGAATTACGTGTCTTTGTTGCCTTTGCTGAACGCCTTATTTATTAACTAGAATTATCTTCGCAACTACTTTGTATCAAAGTTTTATGTGCTATATTTCATGCTATATGTAAAATAGCAGTATTGTAAGTTTGCAAGTTATTGTATAAAGGTTTGAATATGATATATATTTTTTTTGTGATTAGTTTTTCATATAGAATTATAGTAGTTGAAATGATATGTTAGCTACTAAGTATGAACTTAACGGGTAGGTACTACCCGAATTAAAGAGTATAAAACACTAATATGAATAAAAAGCTAACTACGGCACCTATATTGTCATTGCCTGAAGGGAATGATGATTTTGTGATTTATTGTGACGCATCAAAGCAAGGTCTCGGTTGTGTATTAATGCAACGAACGAAGGTGATTGCTTATGCGTCTAGAAAATTGAAGATTCATGAACAAAATTATACGACGCATGATTTGGAATTAGGCGCGGTTGTTTTTGCATTAAAGACTTGGAGGCACTACTTATATGGGGTCAAAAGTATTATATATACCGACCACAAAAGTCTTCAACACATATTTAATCAAAAACAACTGAATATGAGGCAGCGTAGGTGGATTGAATTGTTGAATGATTACGACTTTGAGATTCGTTACCACCCGGGGAAGGCAAATGTGGTAGCCGACTCCTTGAGCAGGAAGGACAGAGAACCCATTCGAGTAAAATCTATGAATATAATGATTCACAATAACCTTACTACTCAAATAAAGGAGGCGCAACAAGGAGTTTTAAAAGAGGGAAATTTAAAGGATGAAATACCCAAAGGATCGGAGAAGCATCTTAATATTCGGGAAGACGGAACCCGGTATAGGGCTGAAAGGATTTGGGTACCAAAATTTGGAGATATGAGAGAAATGGTACTTAGAGAAGCTCATAAAACCAGATACTCAATACATCCTGGAACGGGGAAGATGTACAAGGATCTCAAGAAATATTTTTGGTGGCCGGGTATGAAAGCCGATGTTGCTAAATACGTAGGAGAATGTTTGACGTGTTCTAAGGTCAAAGCTGAGCATCAGAAACCATCAGGTCTACTTCAATAACCCGAAATCCCAGAATGGAAATGGGAAAACATTACCATGGATTTCATCACTAAATTGCCAAGGACTGCAAGTGGTTTTGATACTATTTGGGTAATAGTTGATCGTCTCACCAAATCAGCACACTTCCTGCCAATAAGAGAAGATGACAAGATGGAGAAGTTAGCACGACTGTATTTGAAGGAAGTCGTCTCCAGACATGGAATACCAATCTCTATTATCTCTGATAGGGATGGAAGATTTATTTCAAGATTCTGGCAGACATTACAGCAAGCATTAGGAACTCGTCTAGACATGAGTACTGCCTATCATCCACAAACTAATGGGCAGAGCGAAAGGACGATACAAATGCTTGAAGACATGCTACGAGCATGTGTTATTGATTTCGGAAACAGTTGGGATCGACATCTACCGTTAGCAGAATTTTCCTACAACAACAGCTACCATTCAAGCATTGAGATGGCGCCGTTTGAAGCACTTTATGGTAGAAAGTGCAGGTCTCCGATTTGTTGGAGTGAAGTGGGGGATAGACAGATTACGGGTCCGGAGATTATACAAGAAACTACCGAGAAGATCATCCAAATTCAACAACGGTTGAAAACCGCCCAAAGTCGACAAAAGAGCTACGCTGACATTAAAAGAAAAGATATAGAATTTGAAATTGGAGAGATGGTCATGCTTAAAGTTGCACCTTGGAAAGGCGTTGTTCGATTTGGTAAACGAGGGAAATTAAATCCAAGGTATATTGGACCATTCAAGATTATTGATCGTGTCGGACCAGTAGCTTACCGACTAGAGTTACCTCAACAACTCGCGGCTGTACATAACACTTTCCACGTCTCGAATTTGAAGAAATGTTTTGCTAAAGAAGATCTCACTATTCCGTTAGATGAAATCCAAATCAACGAAAAACTTCAATTTATCGAAGAACCCGTCGAAATAATGGATCGTGAGGTTAAAAGACTTAAGCAAAACAAGATACCAATTGTTAAGGTTCGATGGAATGCTCGTAGAGGACCCGAGTTCACCTGGGAACAAGAAGATCAGATGAAGAATAAATACCCGCATTTATTTCCAGAAGATACGTCAACACCTCCAACTGCTTAAAATTTCGGGACGAAATTTATTTAACGGGTAGGTACTGTAGTGACCCGAACTTTTCCATGTTTATATATATATTAAATGAAATTGTTATTTACATGATTAAGTGTTTTCAACATGTTAAGCAATCAAACTTGTTAAGACTTGATTAATTGAAATAGGTTTCATATAGACAATTGACCACCCAAGTTGACCGGTGATTCACGAACGTTAAAACTTGTAAAAACTATATGATGACATATATATGGATATCTATATAGTTAACATGATATTATGATAAGTAAACATATCATTAAGTATATTAACAATGAACTACATATGTAAAAACAAGACTACTAACTTAATGATTTTGAAACGAGACATATATGTAACGATTATCGTTGTAACGACATTTAATGTATATATATCATATTAAGAGATATTCATACATCATAATATCATGATAATATAATAATTTAAAATCTCATTTGATATTATAAACATTGGGTTAACAAAACTTAACAAGATCGTTAACCTAAAGGTTTCAAAACAACACTTACATGTAACGACTAACGATGACTTAACGACTCAGTTAAAATGTATATACATGTAGTGTTTTAATATGTATTCATACACTTTTGAAAGACTTCAAGACACTTATCAAAATACTTCTACTTAACAGAAATGCTTACAATTACATCCTCGTTCAGTTTCATCAACAATTCTACTCGTATGCACCCGTATTTGTACTCGTACAATACACAGCTTTTAGATGTATGTACTATTGGTATATACACTCCAATGATCAGCTCTTAGCAGCCCATGTGAGTCACCTAACACATGTGGGAACCATCATTTGGCAACTATCATGAAATATCTCATAAAATTACAAAAATATGAGTAATCATTCATGACTTATTTACATGAAAACAAAATTACATATCCTTTATATCTAATCCATACACCAACAACCAAAAACACCTACAAACACTTTCATTCATCAATTTTCTTCATATAATTGATCTCTCTCAAGTTCTATCTTCAAGTTCTAAGTGTTCTTCATAAATTCCAAAAGTTCTAGTTTCATAAAATCAAGAATACTTCCAAGATTGAAAGTTTACTTCCAAGTTTTCTAAATCCATTCCAAGTAATCATCCAAGATCAAGAAACCTTTGTTACTTACAGTAGGTTATCTTTCTAATACAAGGTAATAATCATATTCAAACTTTAATTCAATTTTTATAACTATAACAATCTTATTTCGAGTGAAAATCTTACTTGAAATTGTTTTGGTGTCATGATTCTGCTTCAAGAACTTTCAAGCCATCCAAGGATCCTTTGAAGTTAGATCTATTTTTCTCATTTCAAGTAGGTTTATCCATAAAACCTGAGGTATTAATGATGTTCATAACATCATTCGATTCATATATATAAAACTACCTTATTCGAAGGTTTAAACTTGAAATCACTAGAACATAGTTTAGTTAATTCTAAACTTGTTCGCAAACAAAAGTTAAACCGGGGGCTGTTTTGGTTGGGATAATTAAAAGCTAAGAAGAACTTTGATTTAAAAGCTATACTTCTGGAAAAATGATTTTTCTTATGAACATGAAACTATATCCAAAAATCATGGTTAAACTCAAAGTGAAAGTATGTTTTTCAAAATGGTCATCAAGATGTAGTTCTTTCGACGAAAATGACTACCTCTTTCAAAAACGACTTGTAACTTGTATTTCTGACTATAAACTTATACTTTTTTTGTTTATATTCATAAATTTAAGTTCAATACAAAACCGTGGCCACTGGAATCACTCAAAACGGATTAGAAACGAAGAAATTGCGAGTAAAACAAGATTGATAAAAACTACTCATTTTACCTACGTGAAAGTTAGTAATAAATCTATTCCAACCATAACCTAATCAACTTATATTGTATATTATGTAATCTTGAGATACCATAGACACGTATACAATGTTTCGACCTATCATGTCGACCCATCTATATATATATATATTGCGGAACAACCATTGACACTCTATATGTGAATGTTGGAGTTAGCTATACAGGGTTGAGGTTGATTCCAAAATATATATATAGTTTGAGTTGTGATCAATACTGAGATACGTATACACTGGGTCGTGGATTGATTCAAGATAATATTTATCGATTTATTTCTGTACATCTAACTGTGAACAACTAGTTGTAGGTTACTAACGAGGACAGCTGACTTAATAAACTTAAAACATCAAAATGTATTAAAAGTTTTGTAAATATATTTTGAACATACTTTGATATATATGTATATATTGTTATAGGTTTGTGAATCAACCAGTGGCCAAGTCTTACTTCCCGACGAAGTAAAAATCTGTGAAAGTGAGTTATAGTCCCACTTTTAAAATCTAATATTTTTGGGATGAGAATACATGCAGGTTTTATAAATGATTTACAAAATAGACACAAGTACGTGAAACTACATTCTATGGTTGAATTATCGAAATCGAATATGCCCCTTTTTATTAAGTCTGGTAATCTAAGAATTAGGGAACAGACACCCTAATTGACACGAATCCTAAAGATAGATCTATTGGGCCTAACAAACCCCATCCAAAGTACCGGATGCTTTAGTACTTCGAAATTTATATCATATCCGAAGGGTGTCCCGGAATGATGGGGATATTCTTATATATGCATCTTGTTAATGTCGGTTACCAGGTGTTCACCATATGAATGATTTTTATCTCTATGTATGGGATGTGTATTAAAATATGAAATCTTGTGGTCTATTGTTACGATTTGATATATATAGGTTAAACCTATAACTCACCAACATTTTTGTTGACGTTTAAAGCATGTTTATTCTCAGGTGAATACTAAGAGCTTCCGCTGTTGCATACTAAAATAAGGACAAGATTTGGAGTCCATGTTTGTATGATATTGTGTAAAAACTGCATTCAAGAAACTGATTTCGATGTAACATATTTGTATTGTAAACCATTATGTAATGGTCGTGTGTAAACAGGATATTTTAGATTATCGTTATTTGATAATCTACGTAAAGCTTTTTAAACCTTTATTTATGAAATAAAGGTTATGGTTTGTTTTAAAAATGAATGCAGTCTTTGAAAAACGTCTCATATAGAGGTCAAAACCTCGCAACGAAATCAATTAATATGGAACGTTTTTAATCAATAAGAACGGGACATTTCACTGTCCCTTTCATAGGAATAATCGAGCAGATCCTAACAAACTTTCTTAGATTCGTGGGCTGACATGGCATGCAACTTGCTTGCATGCTTGTTTCGGGATGAAGTGTCTGTTCCGGGACAGTGCACTTTCTCCGGGACGGCGTGTTTGACCCGGGAAGGTGTCTTTATGTCGGTTTGGAATACCGAACCGGGAAGTGGTGACGGTACTGGTGGCGTGTTGGTTCCGGCTAAGGCATCACGGTGCCCTCAGTCTAGCCGGGAAGGTTTTGCCTTCTACTTATACCAAGTGTTTCTTCACGGTTATAATCATCATGACTGGCTACATGATGCCGGTTACGTGTATGCCATCCGGGCTGGGTTTTTGTATGACATTCCCGACTAGCCGTTCGTCCGTCGTGGTAAAGTTGCTGAGATGGTGCCGGATGATTGTTGGGAAAAGGTCCTTCTTCCGGGACGGACGGTGCCGGTAAGATCCTAGCCGGGATGCTTATTTATTTTGAGACGGATCATTATGCGTATCATTACTAACAAACCAAGAGAGCGACCGCTAACTAAACCCAAACATAACGAATCTCAACCAACCCAAACATCGTTCTGAGAGCAACGCTTCAAGACAAACAACCAAACGAACATTAACCGATTTACACCAATAAATAATCCACAAACCACAACGAAACTAACCAGCAAAGCAAACAAGCACAACACGAAACAAAACGAACCAAGTTAACCCACCATTGATTTACCTTTGCGACACTTAGAAATCAATATAGATACCGCGCCATCAATTTTATTATAAACAACCTTCTTACCCCCGTGAGATTTGAAGGAATACGAGAGCACTTAGGAAGCACGATTACTAATAAGAGAACCCGAAGAAGAATGATGGATAAATGTTTCTTTGCCAAACCTTCCAAAAAGTCAATGCTACCGCCTGACCCGGCCTCATTTATAATCGGTAATGGAGAACAATTAATACCCGTAGCTAAATCGTTATTGGACATGTCTAACTAATCACCAACCGGGATATCACTAAACAACCTTTGGGTCGCCTTCCCGAAATCATTATTGAGGTCATTATCCCGCAAACAAAACGAGTTGATCGATCCCTCGTTATTAATTTTCTTAACATATTTCTTCGCTATGCCCTTGCCATTAGATTCCAAAACCACAAGGTCCCGACACTTTTTGGTATGAGTAAACCAAACGCGGCAAAAACCTTTACAATTCGAATCGGAACAAACGCAAAACCGTCTACCCACATCCAATCTATTCGGTTCATTACCCACAAATGAGGGACGGTTGGAGATCGAAATATCAAGCTCAACCATCACTATACATGAATTATCATTTATAGTAGGAGAAATATGGTCGACATTAACATCAACACAAGAAATGTTAACAATATGAGCAATAGGCCAACATTTACAGGTGGCGAAATCAAACCTCAAGCATCAGTCTCACCAAAATTTAAACTACCGAATTGGAACTTATCAACACTTACCTTATCAAAAACCGATGGAACCGAACCTGAAGCAGAAACAGAAGCCCACCCAAGCATTGCTTTCACCGCAACAACTTTATCAGTGACCTTCTCGAAATGCTTATGGTACACCGATTTACTCCCAACACCCGAAAATTCGTGCGCCAAACGTTGATCTTCGCCACGATCAACAACTTCACCATGTACAATTGAACAATTGGCTTCACTTCAATCGCTTATCAAAATCAACACTCCATTCATCTTCTCCATATAAAAAATAGATGCTTTAAATAATTTCAGCATCACATTGTATTTTTATTAATTTTATTGTCTTGGCTCTATCTTTTTATCTACATGACATATAAATAGAGTAATGCTATAAAAAAAAAAGCGTTACATTATTATTATTTTTCTTTTTTTTTTTATAATTATATTGATTAATTTGAGACAATTAAAAAAATACTAGATATTTTAGGAAGGAGGGATTAATAAACATAAAAGAATTTATTAGATTCCTTCAAGTACTAAGCATGTGAGGTTAAAGATGTATTTTTCCATCTAAATTAAGTCATTCGTTCACCTACTTCACCTTCGTACACTTTCTCAATTTCACATAGGGATGGCACCTGCGGGTAACGGGCACGGGTTCTATATACCCGCGACCCGCCCGTCGGGTTTCTCTTTTGCACGTTGAAACTCGTTACCTGCCCACGGGTAAAAATATTTTGCCCATGCCCGTGACCCGCGAGTACCCGTGACCCGCGGGTAACCGCGGGTAATAATAATATACAATTTTTTATTAGAAAATCCAAATAATTTTATTAATTAGAAAATCATATGTACAAATTATATATATAATGACGTGAAAATTAAGTTTTTTACATGTATATAATATATATATATTTTTTTAATAATTATTTAAATACTAGTAAAATAGCTTTTAAATTTAATAATTGTAAGTATTTATTCGTGGGTAAATTAAGAAAAGTCTCATGTATTCACGGGTCGGGTTTTACCCGCGACGGGTAGTACATACCCGCGACCCGTCGGCGGGTATAAATTTTTACCCGTACCCGTGCCCGCGGGTAAGATTTAATGATTTTACCCGCCCATCGTGGATCGGGTACCCGCGGGTCACGGGTTTTTCTCGCCCATTGCCATCCCTAATATTTTCACAAAATATACCCAAATGGCAATTGATGAAGAAATCTAATAAAATATAATCAAAATTCTTCTTAGTGTTAGAATGTTACATTAGAATTGCTTATGCAGCTTCTTGAACACATGAAAAGTAAAAGCATCCAAATACAACTTAACCAAATTAACTAAATTACTTACATCACTTATAGCAACTTTCATATGCAATTTATGAAGTCCAAAGCATTGATAAATTCAGAAGAAAAAAAATCAAGAAATCATTGATCAGCGAAATCTATGGAACATTTGGAAGCTCCGAAATAGATTGATATTCAATGATAGGTCATTCCGGAAAGCTCACGTTTCTGATAACATTATGGTTAGCTTGTTTAACCAGTTGTATTCTAGGTTTAAAAAGTCTAGAATTAACTAAACGAAGCGGTTGAAAGACCCCAATTATTTGTATATTTTTCTAGCGCCTTGTTAGCGTCTTAATAAAATTCTTTCGACGGTTAAAAGAAAAACAAGAGATAGTCATAAGACCATCATTAACCTTGACTGTGACATCAGAAGCAAATCATGTACTTTTTGGTGAAAAAGTGAGTTTTTGACTGTGACTGTATTTGACCCCGTTAACCTAAAATGTCAAGTTTTTGTATTAAATATTTGTAGAGTGATAGTGGTAAAATCTGATTAGAAGTTGGATTAAAAAATAAATAAATAATAAAAATATATATTTATTAAATCAAAAAAAAAATATGATTGATGGATATCACCTCTCACCTCTCGTCACCCTTCCGTTTAAAACCTAACTAACGCACAAATTGTCAAATGCTAACGCCGCGCAATTGCTGTCACCTTTAGTCAGCCACAACCACGTCAAGAAACGGAAAGCAGCTGACGCTGCGTTGTGTACGGTGTTAAAGTCCAAAGCATTGATAAACCAAGGGAAAAAATCCATTATATTTCCTTTATCCACTTACAAAGTACTATTTTTTCTGCAGTTATAATTTATATTTATTATTTATATTATATATTATATTTATTTATAATTTTAATCTATAATTTACAATTGTAAATTGTATAAACTAGATAATATAATAAGTAAGGAAAAAAAAAAAAAAAGGAGAAAAGTCGCCGATTAACAATTTAAAAATAAAATAAAATGGAGCCGTAGAAAAAAACCGGCTATAAATTCGCAGCGAATGAAACATTAATCACAAACCAATAATAAACCATCATTTCACCTCCTTTTCTACCCTGCATCGATACTTGTAACCCCTGCCTTAATACTTGTACGTTTTTAACCAACCATGTGTGGAATCTTAGCCGTTTTAGGTTGTTCCGATTATTCTCAGGGCAAAAGAGTTCGTGTCCTCGAGCTTTCTCGTAGGCATGTTCACAATACATAACCCAAATTTCATATTTACATTAGTAATTAATAATAATTTTAAAACGTACAATATATGTTTATTCTTTTAATTATTTATTACTATTTATTTATCTACATGTTAATTATACATATAGGTTGAAGCATCGGGGTCCAGATTGGAGTGGGCTATATCAACATGGTGATAATTATTTATCCCATCAACGACTCGCCATAATTGATCCTGCTTCCGGTGATCAACCGCTTTTTAACGAAGATGAAACCATTGTTGTAACTGTACGATAATAATCAAATAAACATATTTTGTTACATTTTTGTTTTGTTTGATATTGAGGTTCAGTTTTGTTTGGTAATGTAGGTTAACGGTGAGATATACAACCATGAGGCGCTTCGGGCTAGCTTGACCGGTCATACGTTTAAAACCGGAAGTGATTGTGACGTTATCGCGCATTTGGTTAGCATCTAGTTGTTTTGAAAAACTTACACCGTTAAAATGATGCGTAGTTTTCTTTTATTGGATAACAATAAAAAGATTTGTAGTCCTTAACGTGCATTAAAGTATTTTACAGTTTGTTAACTGTCTTTAAAATCAATATACAACTGATATGTACAACACTCTCATTGTTTGGGTTTTAGGTTTTAGAAATGGACAATGATATAGTTTACTCTTATTTTAAGACGGAAGGAGCAAAAGTTTTCGAACTTTAAATATTTTTTTGAAGGTTGATTGTAATGTTAATATTGTTTTGTAGTATGAAGAACATGGTGAAAATTTTGTTGACATGTTGGATGGAATGTTTTCTTTCGTGTTATTGGATACACGAAACAACACATACATTGCTGCTCGTGATGCTATTGGGATCACGTCGCTCTATATCGGATGGGGACTAGATGGTGATTGTTCAATTCGTTCTCTTTTGTTTTTCGGTAATAGAGATTTCGTAGAGCTAACAAATTATATAAATGTTGTTTTGTTGTTCAGGTTCGGTTTGGATTTCATCCGAACTAAAAGGTTTAAACGACAATTGTGAACATTTTGAGGTGTTTCCACCTGGCCATTTGTACTCGAGCAAAACGGGTGGTTTTAGGAGGTGGTACAACCCTACATGGTTTTCGGAGACTGTCCCGTCTACACCATATGATCCTTTGGTTCTAAGGCGAGCGTTTGAAAACGTAAGTTTTAGATTTATTTCTTTAAACGGGTAAACGGATAATGTTTTTCCTTACAGCCTGGGTCACGGGATCAGATGTACGCAGGTTAAGCGGGTTATTCAGTTACCATTTCCGCCCTAAGATATGCTGCTAGTCAGGCCCAATGACCCAACTAGATCTCTCTCTTTATTTTTGTTAAATGATTTATATTAACATTATGATTAAAGGTCTAAAAGTTGACTCATAACATACATATACATACTGTAGGCTGTGATTAAGAGGCTAATGACTGATGTACCATTTGGGGTTCTATTGTCGGGTGGGCTAGACTCGTCGTTGGTCGCGTCTATCACGGCTCGTCACTTAGCCGGTACGAAAGCTGCTAGGCAGTGGGGTGCTCTGCTACATTCCTTCTGTGTTGGGCTTGAGGTAATATGGGTCATAAGATTATAATGCCATATTTTGATAGTACTAATAAGATTGGTCCAAATGAAATGTTTAACACATTTTTTTTGCTTTGTAAAAAGGGTTCTCCCGATCTCAAGGCAGGGAGAGAAGTAGCCGATTATTTGGGAACCGTACACCACGAGTTCCATTTCACCGTACAGGTACCTAATTACTAAGTTATATAGGTCAGGTCGGACCAATTTCAAAACTGGTTCGACCTGACAATGATAAATTTTATAGGTTCTTGTTTTAAATTTCTTTATTAATGTTAAATAGTATGAATTGTTGTAGGATGGTATTGATGCAATTGAAGATGTGATTTACCATATCGAATCATACGATGTGACTACAATAAGGGCTAGCACACCGATGTTTTTAATGTCCCGTAAAATCAAGTCTCTAGGTGTCAAAATGGTCATCTCTGGTGAAGGTTCAGATGAGATATTCGGCGGGTATTTGTACTTTCACAAGGCGCCTAACAAGGAAGAGTTTCATCGCGAAACATGTCACAAGGTATCATCTTTAACTCTTAAACTCGAGTATTTTTCTCTTTTGGAGGAGTTGATAAATTTGCGATTTTTTGCAGATAAAAGCACTTCATCAATATGATTGCTTGAGAGCGAATAAGTCAACATCCGCTTGGGGTCTGGAAGCCCGGGTCCCGTTTTTGGATAAAGATTTTATCAACGTTGCAATGAGCATCGACCCGGCAGCCAAAATGGTAAGAATTTTACTTCTGGTATAATTCATTGTTAATTATACTCTGAGATTTGGAGGTATCATAATTGATGAGATTATGTGCAGATCAATATGGATCAAAAACGGATCGAGAAATGGATTCTTAGACGTGCTTTTGATGACGAACAGAACCCATATTTGCCAAAGGTCTCCAATCACTCTATTTTGTTATGAAAACTAATTGATATTTATACCATAAAGTTCAGTTAACAAGTTAAGTATGATCCCCTGCAGCATATTTTGTATAGGCAGAAAGAACAATTCAGCGATGGAGTCGGGTATAGCTGGATCGATGGACTCAAAGCTCATGCTGAACTACACGTAAGTAAGGGCGTGTTTGATTACCTCTTAAATGAATGATTCAGCATTGAATGTTAAACCATTCAGTATTTAACACGTTCTATCAAACGCAAAACCAAGTTTGAACAGAACCTTTGAATCATTCAGATTATGAACTATTCAAAGCTGTATCAGTTATCAAACGCAGAACCAAGTTCATTAAAAACTTTTGAATCATTCAGATTATGAATCATTCAACGCTTAATCATTATGTTTTATTAGACGCAACCTAGCTCCTCAATCAGCACTTTAACCCTAACATTGCTCGTTTATTTTACTCACTAACATTTGATTATCAACGTGTAGGTATCCGACAAAATGATGCTACATGCTACCCATATCTTCCCTCACAACACACCAGTCACTAAAGAGGCTTACTACTATAGAACGATTTTCGAGCGGTTTTTCCCACAGGTGAATATGCATAATCAACTTGTACATTATGCATTACTGAAGTAACACTGAAGCTAATATGTCAAAATTTTGCAGAATTCGGCTAAATTGACTGTCCCAGGTGGAGCAAGTATAGCTTGCAGCACATCAAAAGCAATCGAGTGGGACGCTTCTTGGTCAAACAATCTTGACCCATCAGGCCGAGCTGCACTCGGGGTTCATAATGCTGCATACAAGCAGAACACAGCTTCAATGAACTCTGGACCGAACAATATAGACAAAATTCCAAGGATGATGGATATCTCGTCTCCTAGGCTTGTGATTCGGAGCTAATGGCTTTATTTGGAGAGTTGTATTTCTTCTTGGATAATGTATTACTTGTTAACTCTAAATATGGTTTTAATTTGTGTGTTAAATAACTCAAATGTGTTACTGTTTATATCCTAGTAACACTTGATGCAATATGTATGTCATAGTAAATCTTGATTAATTAAAGAATGCTCCTTTTTTAAGTACTTCGTTGTGTGAAAATCAAACGATTACAATTGATGCAGCTTCAACAGGCGTGCTTACAACATTGCACTAATCCAACACGAACAGTTGAACCTTCTCGCTAACAACATTGACCAAACACATTGCACTAATCGAGTTAATAACAAACCAACCAATATATTATTGTACTACACACAAACCATCGTAACATTACACTACACATAGCAAAATACCAATCGAGTCACCAACTCCAACAAACGCCAACCATCAACAAACGACTGAACAAAAGCCAATGCTCCTAAACCTCCTAAACATTGCACTATTGTAGTTTTACATATAGCTGGATCAAAGCCAAAATTTGAGCTTTAAAGATGCTCCTAGACACAAACTTTGTTTGCATAGTTATTATACCATCATATTGCATACAGGATCCATATCCAAAACACAAAAAACCCCGGGTTGTCACACTAGCTACACAGCATGTTACTACTGTATATATACACACACACATATATAGATTTACAATGGAGACCATACAAAAATCGGTTATCTCTACCTCTGTGAGACCTTCATGTTATACAAAAACAGGTTTTAAACCTATTAGGTCAGCTGTACCTTTAACTTTTTTCCACTTTTTTTCAAAACGATCGTTGAGACTTAGCTTCTATTTAGATATGCAGTTACTTACCCTGTAATCTTTTCCTTCACTGGTTACGTTGCAGAGGGTCGTTATTTCCATTACAAACCTTGTCATCTTCCGCATAACACTCTTTGATTGTATTATTTTGAATCTTCACATAAGTCTGTTGATTTGGCTACAATAAAATGAATACATAAAATTGAGGGGTTAGGTAGGTAACAACATATAGTCTAAGGTTAAACGAATATTTTTACACGTTACCAAGATTTCACGAGTTGGTGAGCCGCACATATCATCATCGGTATTGACATTCATATCTTCCAAATCTATGATGTCAAGTTCATTAATTGATTCAGAATGTTTACCTGTAAATGAAAATTTGTCTAAATATATTGGTAAAGTGTGAATTTTTTTTTTATTTTTTTTTTTATAAAATAGATATGTACCAGTTGGTATGCTCAGTTTTGTAGAGGATAGACCAGTCATCAAGAGCTTTTGGCACATAATGGTGCCTTGAAAATCGAGGAAAGTGTAGCCTAAAAGGTTCAACTTTTCTGATTCGGTCATAATGGAGAAACCGAATGACGTGGTCCACGTGCGTAGAACACTTGACGCAGCAGGCAAAACGAGCCTCTCCACTCCTAATTCCACGAATTTCTTGAAAAGTAAAAACGAGAAAGTTAGGAAAAAGATAGTATCTAGGGTTTATAGTTTCATAGTGTATGGAACGTTACACGTTTTACTAATGTGTGCGACCATATTAGTAAAAAAAGATCATACCTTTTCGACCAAATTAGTAAAAAGATCATACCTTTTCGACAAAATTAGTAAAAAAAGATCATACCTTTTCGACCAAATCAGTAAAAAAGATTATACATTTTCGGCCAAATTAGTAAAAAAGATCTTACATTTTCGACCAAATTAGTAAAAAAGATTATACATTTTCGGCCAAATTAGTAAAAAAGGTCATACCTTTTCGACCAAATTAGTAAAAAGGATCATACCTTTTCGACCAAATTAGTAAAGAAGATTATACATTTTCAGCCAAATTAGTAAAAAAGGTCATACCTTTTCGACCAAATTAGTAAAAAGATCATAACATTTCGACCAAATTAGTAAAAAAAAAAAAAGATCAAACTTTTTGACCATATTGGTAAAAAGATCATACCTTTTCGACCAAATTAGTAGAAAAAGATCATAACTATTCGACGAAATTAGTAAAAAAAGATCATAACTATTCGACGAAATTAGTATAAAAACAAAAAGATCATACCTTTTCGACCAAATTAGTAAAAAGATCATAACTTTTCGACGAAATTAGTAAAAAAAGATCATAACTATGCGACGAAATTAGTATAAAAACAAAAAGATCATACCTTTTCGACCAAATTAGTAAAAAGATCATAACTTTTCGACGAAATTAGTAAAAAAAGATCATAACTATTCGACGAAATTAGTATAAAAACAAAAAGATCATATCTTTTCGACCAAATTAGTAAAAAAAAGATCATACCTTTTCAAGCTCGTTCAGAAGAACGTGACACATTCCACGTCTACGATACTGAACTCTTGTTCCAACAAAAGGGAGTTCAGCTACCTTTTCTCCATAAACCCTTGTAACATTTTAAATAAAAAACAATATTTAAAGCACTATTAAAAAAATGCATAAATACAAAAATAACAACCTGACTCGGAAAATATATAACACCTTACTGCAGCCACTGAAATTAGCTCGTCGTCTTTCTCCAGAAGAACAGTATAAAATCCCTTGAAATTCAACCGATTCAGCTCTGACCTATCGTTAAAATTTTACCACAATTTAAAATACAAACATTAATGTTAAAATTAAAAAGTTAACAAATTAATCACACCTTCTACAAAAGATTACATCTTCAACTATATCTCTCTGAGTGAGAGGCTCTATAACGGGATCAAAGCACTCGTGCATTACTTTAATAACGAGATTCAGTTTATTATAAATCTCCATCGATCGCTCAATATGTGAGAAATCAAGATTGCAACATTCGGGTATATCAGTCTTCTTGTATTTCAATAAAGTCCATGATAAGTTATCTTTCCCTACACGAATTGACTTTCCTAAAAGTCGTTGAAGGCCTGTAAATATCTGCAGATACATGACACCCTGTTCAATTATCTACACGTTATAAAGGTTCAAACTTTATAGTCTATGTTCATGTTCATGCTTGAATACAATAAAACGATCTTACATACATAAAAGGGTTGATTATTTAAAAAAGTATTAAAATTTACACTTCTTACTATTGTATGGTACGAATCTTCTAAATTCCTATTGTGATGTAATTAGATTTTATAAAGTTATTGTATGCATTGAACTTACAAAGATAATATCTTTTTTTTTCTTCTCTTTTTTGGAACGTCGAACACACACAACCATTTTTGTCCACAACAGGACTCGAACTCAGAACCTTAAGGTGATGAGTTTTCTTGATACCGCTAGGCCAGAAACCCTTTGGTCAGAGATACTGTCTTTCAAAAAACAACCAAAAACATATAAGTATATGTTTTTAGAACTTACTGTAAATACGTGCAATAGAAAATTTCTAAGTTTGTCCCATACAATAATAAAAAGTGTGAAGTTCTGTACAATTTGAAACGATAAACACTACATAAAATGATTGATTAACTTGACGGTATAATTATTTGAATACCTCTTCACATTTTGGACTGCAAAACCAATCTACTCTAGGATTATTCTTCAACTTAGACAAACATTTGTTTCTTTTCAAGCACCCGATATGATCTGTATCACATGTGATAATCAAAACGACAAACTTAATAATAATAATAATAATAATAATAATAATAATAATAATAATAATAATAATAATAATAATAATAATAATAATAATAATAATAATAATAATAATAATAATAATAATAATAATAATAATAATAATAATAATAATAATAATAATAATAATAATAATAATAATAATAATAATAATAATAATAATAATAATAATAATAATAATAATAATAATAATAATAATAATAATAATAATAATAATAATAATAATAATAATAATAATAATAATAATAATAATAATAATAATAATAATAATAATAATAATAATAATAATAATAATAATAATAATAATAATAATAATAATAATAATAATAATAATAATAATAATAATAATAATAATAATAATAATAATAATAATAATAATAATAATAATATAACAAAAGAAAAAAGACTTAAGTAAACGTACATATATTCTCACACTGTTCACAACTTAGAATACTACTATCTGTCCGTTTTTCACACTTTTCACCATATCTGTTTTGATTACAGATTCTGCAACAACACGATGGGCAAAACCATTCGCCATGTGGGACCTCCTAAACAAGCAAAAACACGGGTGTAATATATAAAATATTCAAAAAATGGACTTGAAAAAAATTAATGACTAAACTAACCTTGAGTCCAAGGCAAAACGTGTGAAATGAAGACGGGCATTTATCGCAAAGTACTAACTCACCTCCATAATGACAAACAGAGCATATATAATCACTCCCCCTAACCCTCGAATCATTTTTGTATTTTCGCAAGCCACAATTTTCTTTAAATGAAAGTAAATAGTAATCAATTACCGCTTGTGAAAACGACAAAGACTCAACCATGGTTAAATCTCGTTTATTGAAATCAAGTGAGCCCGAAAAAGTAGATTCAGACGAACGGTCGTTTAACTCCTTACAAACATCTTTGAGATAATTAAATCTCTTCCCATTTGGGTCAGTATAACGATATCTAATCGAGAAATTTCTCCCTGCACTTTTAGCCTTTCGTTTGACCTCAATTTTCCAACCCAAAAACAAAAGATGTTGTCGAACTTTAACTGTTGTAGATTGTGAAGGCCTACGTCTACCACCCGATAAACACGCTTCGTAATACTCGACAACCGCATCGGCATAACATTCGGCCCGAGGAACTAAGTTGGGGCCCGCGAGACAAAAGTAATCAGGTAAATCAGCCACTAAAGTGTCAGAACTCGAATCGAAATTTGAAAATCCAGGAGGACCTAAAACGTTTTCATTATCAAGATTAAGGATTTGTTTGTTTATATCATTTGCAGAGTTCAATCGCCCGAATAACCCTTTCATCGTCAGACAAAAGTTATCAAAGATTACTTCTTTGACGATTTCTTTCCACTTTTCGATCGATGGGCACGTCCACTCCTTCATATAGTTAACAAAACCGTTCTTAATACTTACATCATACCAAATTTGTTTAACGGAAACAAGAACGGGCCATTCAAGCTCAAGCTCCTCAAGAACTTGAAGAAAAATCCAATCTTTACGAAACTTCCATGTATTGGTAGTTGGGTCCCAGTCTCGAGTTGGACGAATGTTCTCAACTCCAGCCACAATTTCATCGTTTAAATCGGGAAATAAAACTAATCTTTCTTCACAACTATCATTATGATCGAAAACAACGCCTTCCCACCAAGCATTATCATGGAAAACATCTATACATTGTCCATAATGAAGACAATTTTTATTAAAGCGTAAATTTGGAGGAACTGGTCTTATTTTGCAACGATAATTAGGAAAGTTAGATGATTTCCAACTGGTTACAGTGATCAACTCAATTAAACCGTCGGGTTGATCATTAGTAAACAAATGATCATATTTGATTACACGAATTTGGGCTTTCCGGTGAATCACAGTGGCACTATGCCAAGAACCCTCAAACCCCTCTTTGAGACTTCTTACCTGAATCATTTTCAAGATTAAAGATACAAAATTTCAGTTCTAAAACAACCTAAAAACCTATTCTAATAAATAAATATGAGCAGGGTTGCAGAACTTGAAATGACTTGGCCCGGTACTCAGTTTTTGCAACTCGAGGAGTACTCGGCGAGTACGCAGACAAAACTAGGTCAAACTCGGCCAAAACTCGGGATTACTCTGAAAATCGGTCGAACTTTGAATTACTCGGAAAATCAGTCAAAGTCAAACTTGTTCAACATCCTAGTACTCCCGGAGTTGCCGAGTACACCCTAAAAAGTCCCCCAAGTAACAATATTTGGAACCTTGCTATATATTGTCAATAAAGATTGTGTTTTTATGAATCTCTAAGCCCATGTAACAAAAACCCTCAATTTATTTGGCATTAAATTTGTATCATTAACCAAAAGACTATAACTAGTGCATAACAAGAAAGCTACTCCGTATATATCTAACTAACAGATTGAAGTGAACAGCAACAACATGAATTAATTTAAAAATCCCCAATTAAATAGTACAATTTTCAACATGAATAAATAATACAATGTAGGAAGACACCAACAATGTAATTAACAAAACAAGTGATTGTTAATGAAAAATAACATAGGAAAAGGCACAATATAGTTGAAGAAATTACTTCAATTTTTTGGTTAGGAAGAAGCTTAGTATGAACATGGCTGCTGACTATCTTCTTGCGTTTTCTTGATTGCTCAAAATCCTGTCTTGTTGTTGTGTTCATCTTACCGACCATCGCCCATTGATGAATGTTTTTAAGAAAAGATTGAATTTTTATATTATAGCTCGGTGGTGGATTCTACTTGTATGAAATTGAACAGAGTTGGAACTTGAGTAGAAAAAGAAGTGCATATACACAGCAAGTAGATCATTTGTATACTGAGTGGTACTATTATATAATTTTATTTAATATTTTATTGGCTCTAAAAAATACTACTACTCCGTATATTAATTGGGGGAGATACAGATAAGAGTTACAGTACTTTATTGAATTGCAGAACTGCGTGAGGTGACATCTGTCATTTCAATTAGCCGTCGACTTGATGATCTTCTATCAAACAGAACAGGGGGCGGCGGCGATACTGATTTTCAGTTTTTAATTTATGTTACCATTTTACCCCTAAAACTAACTCTCTCGGTTCATACAAGACTTTGTGGCAATTCTATCAAAAGGTGACCTTGGTTACCTTATAATTACAAACCACCTTCAAGTATAATAAAAGCATAGTTAACTCTTGCAAATCATCAACCAAAATCACCAAGTTAATTTAGTAACAATCTTTAGTGCTGCTTGATTGCAAAGAAACATAAAGAACAAAATGTCTAATCCAATTTTTCATTTGTAAATCAATTTGTCAGTTTTTTTGAAATCAACACAAAACCAATATCCCAATTCATTAAAGTATCCACCTGTTAATACTACAAGACCGTAAAAATACATATATATATATATATATATATATACATATATATATATATATATATATATATATATATATATATATATATATATATATATATATACAAAACCATTATCCCAATTCGCACGATGAAAATGGAAGATCGAAAAGACTGCAAATAGTGAAACCGACATACTAAGAGCACATGGTGTCGTTCGGTATTTCCAGTATATTTGAAAGACACTGAAAGTGACTGAGGAGAAAGAGACACGAAGTGTCGTTTAATGTACATTTTAATATTTTTCATTTTTTAATTATAAATATTTCATATATTTCATTAAAAGAAAAGCAATAAAAATAAATAAACTAAACTAGTACATAAATAAAAAAAAGAGATATAATACTTAAAATTAGATTAAAAAAAGTAGCTAAGAGCAATTAAACACACGAGTACGATTGCTTTTAAACACACAAATTAACCCGATGATTCATCGGTTTCGGCAACACGTTCGGGTTCTTCATTTGCGTACTAGTACGATGCTTTTTGTTCGCTCATCGTACTAAAATTTTGTTGAACCGCCATTCGAACCGACTCACGATAAGAACTGCCATATGGCCCACCATCGGACCTAACTTTCCTTGACTTCTTTGGCTTTCTGGCTTGATGCATCAAACAATCACGCCCGAATAATTCTTCATTTAGATTTGGTTCTTCGGCTTGTTGTTCTTGTCTTTCATCATCCCTATTCAAGTCAATGGGATCAACTTGCTCTCCTTCCTCATTAACTGGTCGATACCTTTCATTACGTGTACCAATCACAACCGGATCGGGATGTAACCACTTCGACTTTGATTTCAAAAAATTCCAAGCTTTATAACTTGTAAATCCTCTCTTCACTTCTTGACAATAAACTTCTTCACAACGAACGCGAAAATTGCCATCGTTCTCTCCACTCCTCCAATCACGCTTAACATGAGATAAAAGTAGATGAAATAAATTATATTAAATGATATATTAATAAAAAGTATCTTTTGTAAATTGAATATATCATCGAAATTAGTCCCAACACCGTCGATTCCTCAACACTGGCTTGGTAATGGCGAGCATTAACGGCGAAGGGGTGTCGCGTCCCTGGCGTCGATTTTGAAAAACGATGGAAAATCACTACGACACCCGGAGCTCTAAGAAGGAAAATAAAAGACACACTTGAAACTACACAAACGTGCTCTTCTAAATGCAACATCTTCAACAATTTGAATTTTGTCATTACACAGTGCCAGTGGCGAATTTAAAGAGAACATACATTTTAAATTGTATACGACACCACTAAATTCAACTGCATGACCCCGCATATTTTTTAAATTTATATTTTTCTTTTAAATTGTATAGGATAACACTAAATCTAACTACTCGGGTCTCATATATTTTTCGCATTTGTATTTTTTTGAAAGTAAACTTCCTTTAAAATAACATTTCAATATAATTAGTAATGAAAAAAATTTCGGGACCACGTTGACTTATAATCCTGGAATCTCCACTGCACAGTGGGCAAGTTGGGCTTATCATTAGTCATTTCAATATGCATTCAACATGCAAGTGATATTTGCAGGGAAGTAAACGGAGTTCTGATCCAACTTTATATGAGCGTTGCCACTCTCGGACGTCGTTTACAACATCACCGAAACCACTATGTTGGTCCCTTGATAACAACAGGAGTATTGTAGAGGGGGGGGGGGGGTGAATACAATTTCTTTCCAAATAACTTAACAGTTAAACCGATTAGTATTCAAGCATGCAAATAAATAGAGTCACAGGTAATTTTCAACAGTTATTCTTTATTGATTGAATCACAAAGAATCACAACTATCCTTGGCGGAATGATAGTTGGTTGATACAGATTACCTAGATTATAGCTAAGAGGTAAACTAACAGCTATTTCACGTTTTGACTCTATAAAAATAAACCCACACCACTAGTTGTTACAATAGTGGATACAACAATTTATAGTAGTCCTATTAACCGTGTAATGGTTCTATTGTCCACTGGTACATAGGATGTCTGTACTTGTGGAGACAACTATATCAGAGAGCATGCTCTCTTTTTTCCTCTTTGGTAGCTATTTGCAGGAACACCCCAATTCGGTTTGGCACCACTATTTGATTAAACAAATAGAATGTTGCGTTCCCTAGGTGATGACAAAGTATAACCCATGTCTGCACATGCGTTAACCTTCTGCATTCCCACGTGGTCTTGTAAGGTCACTTGTCAGCTGCCGACGCGTATCCTTTTCTGTTCAACTTTGTCTTTGACTTCTGTTGAATAGTACCATTGATGTAGACCACTCGGGAAACGACTATGCTTATAATGGAGCATAGCTGTCTTGTGTAGTGAGCTGCATTCCAGCTGTGCTGGTTCTTCATTGCTGAGCCACTTCATGTTCTTGATTTGCTGAGTACACATCATGTGCTGATTGAAGAACACTGTCTACCTTGTGCTGGTAGACTGAGCAGTAAACTAAACACTCGACACAGCAATATCTGCTGTCTATACATGAACAAACTTGTGCTGACTGCACATAACACTTTAGTGCAAATAAATTACAGTTTTGCCATAATTAAATCCTTAATTATTTTGGGGACTCAACAATCTCCCCCTGTTTGATGATGACAAAACCTAAGACATGTAGAGAAAACACTAAAGTCAGCACGGAGGGACCTAATAAAAATATGCAGTAAATTTGTCCCCTTTTAAGTTTGTTTTGGGATCTTTTGCTGAGTTATCCATATCTTATAATTTGATATGATTTTGCAGATAAACTCATTTCACTTTCATTACAACAAAGTATGTACAGTAATTACAACAACAGCAAAATGAAAAGTGAATTAAACAAAAGATACAATTTGAGCACATAGGAGACTATCTATCTTTATCTTTTTCTCGTTCTTCTTCAGATAGCTCCTCTTGTTTGATTCTCCAGGCTTCAGGGAACAGATAAGGTACATCAGCAGGGTCAAATACAGGGATATGAGGAGGTAGAATGATGGGGCCTTTTCCGGTTGGTCCTTCACCAGTGGATTGCTTTCCTTTAGGTTTTTGAGAGAGGACTTCATCTACATTCACCACTGGTGCATTCCCAAACCTTATTTCTTTCTTGAAGAGCTGTTGGAGTTCAGATTTAAGTGTATTTTTGATAGCACTTTCACCTTTACCAATGAAATACTTCAAGATCTCCATCCATTCACTAAATCCAAGGGATCCTAACTCATCATAGTTTATTCTTTCTTGAACTTTATTCTCCCTTACAACATTGAACGCTCTTTTTGACCCTCTGTTTACTTTGATGATCCTGCTGGGATTGGATCTTCTATTCATCACATCACCATACCTACTCTTATAATAATGATCAGGAAATTCACTGGTACGAACAGATTCTATAGGAGCAGTAGCAGGTGCTTTCTCACCAGCTTCAATCTTATCAAATGCCTTATCCTGTTCTTTGACAATGGCTTTGGCTAATTCTAGGAACTCAGCCTCTTGCTTTCTATCAGCAGTCAATTTGTCTTCTATATCCTGGAGCCTTACCCACTCAGCGAGTTCAGCATCAGCAACCTCCCTTCTTTGAATTTCAGCTTGTAGACCCAACAAATAATCGTCGGCAGTGATTTTCAGGGATTTTGCTGTTTCAATCATCTTTCTACCCTCTTCAGTTCTAAGGGCAGCACGATACTCCCTTAGATTCATACCCAGCTGGTGAGCCTCTTGAAATTGAGCTTTCTCCTCATCAGTAGAGAGCCTTTGACCACTGTTGTTTAAGTAAACACCAATTTCAATGCCATAAGTCAAGGCAGTGATGTAGAGTGGCTGATCAAGGGGATGATGCAGCAATCTAACTTGGCATATCCTTTCATTGATAGCAGCTTATCTTTGCTCAAGCAATTCATGTACAGTGATCTCCAGTCAGTAAGCATCTCTTTCATCTGGATTCATTTTAAATAAGTCTGGCTCACCACGGGTAACTGAATCATCTTCCCAAGTTCTGTGTTTACCATGACGTTTTGGGGAAGATGGAGGATACATGATTGATTCACCTATGCCAGATGAACTCACTGGAAACTGATTGACACGATTATCCTTTGTTCTGTTAAAATAAGTGAGGGTCTGGGGAGAGATAGGTGATTGAACAAATAAATGATCTCCACTACCCCAGACTGTAAAGTCAGTAGGATTAACCGTATCTTGATTCAACACTTGTAACACCCAGCAGCACACTTTTGGCTGGGTCTTCATTCACAACACTCCTTGCTGTGTCTTCAGTACCAGCTGACTGATTAGTATCAGCTGGTACAACCACCTCAGTATCTTCATCAGCTGCCTCAAATAAGGGTCCTTTCCTTAGGGGCTGATTGTCCCTAGGAGCAGATTTCACCCTTTGTTTATCTATGGGCATGGGTTCAGCTGATGGTTCTTGTGTTGATACTGGCTCAAGTGGAGATAGGTAGGGAACGATAGCAAGATGCTCCCCCTGAATATCATCATCAACAAGATTGATTGTTTCTGCTGGCTTATGTTGTGTAGCTGGCTGTGCAGAAGATGTTGGGAGAGAAGATGAGCTGGTTTCTAACATATCATCTAACCACTTCATAAAAATGTCAGCTCTAACTCCTCCCCCTGACTCAGTAGATGTAAGATAATCTTTCATTTCTTTTGGAGTCATCCGTTTAATCCTATCTGCTCGCTCAGCATACAGCTTTGCCCTCTTTTTGTCGTATTTGACCATGAATTTGACATTTCTTTTTCGTGCATCCTTTTTGAATTTATCAATGCCAATCAGGTCATCATCAATGTCCCTCTTTTTCGGTGTCAGCCATCTCCTATGCTCAATTCTGTGACGTTTAAGAGCAACATAGGCATCCCATTTGACATTGAAGGCATCATTTAATTCTTGTGTCTCTTCTGATGTCTCTCCAGTTTTCTTTTCATTCTTCTTTCAATAGTTTGAGAGACAACAAAAGCTTCAGCAACAGCCAGTGCAGAAACATCACTAGACTTACTGCCAGAACCAATATCATCTACTGATGTGGCAGACACACTGGGTTGAGATTCACCAGCTGCCTGTACACCAGCTTCAGTATGAGCGTTGCTGGGCTTAGTGCCAGAGTCTTGACCAGTAGAACCATCACCACCATCACCATCACCATCTCTCCTTGGTTGTTTTGGAGCCTTTTCATGCTCATGCTCCCCCTCTGATTATTTTCTCTTTTTGAGTTTCTTTTTAGATTTCTTCTCCCCCTTTTTGTCATCAGCAGGGGCAGAGAGGTGAACAGGGGAGACTTGTGCATCAAGGTCACTATCTGAATCTGGAACAGAGAATGCAAAATTGTTCCAGTCAGCAACTTCAGGAGTGAGATGGGCACCAGGATCCACGCCAAATTGTCGAAGAAGGAGGTTGGAAGACCTAACTTCATTCCTTGCAACACCCATAGTCATCTGCTCAATCATGGCCCTAACATCACCCTGTAGGGTAGCCAGTCGATGCATATTTTCAACCATTTGAACATAGGCAGAAGCAGGAATCATGTTAGCCATTTGCTGTTCCTGTAAATCCAATCTCTCATATAGCACTGTATTTTCTTCATTAAAAAAAAGAATTCTGCGATTAGTAGCATCTAAATCAGCTTGAAGACGGGCAATGTCCTCAGTATACTCATTGTGAGAGATGATTCGTTTCTTTAAGTCCTCCTCCTCTTCATGTTGTTTGACAATGGCAGCCACCGCAAGATCTGCAAAGGCACATACTTGTTTGAGCTGGGCTTCAATATTGGAAGTGGTAACTTGCCCATCGTTACGTATGGCTTCAGTCACACTATCAACAATAGCAGTGTGAATGGTGGATTGTAGATCAGGTGTAACCTAGACTAGTGCCTTATAGACATCCAGGGTGGAGATGTCAGCCACCTCATCAGCATTAAATTTAACATAGCTGGTTGAGGGTGGTCAGAAGCAGCTAAAACAGGATTACCTCCGTGGGGTGGTGGAGGTGGAAGGTCAGAATCTGACTCGTCACCATGATCACCATCATTTTTACCTTCACCCGAAGGTTTAGAACCACTGGTATCCTTGTCAGCATCAAGATCAGCATCATCAGTGAGATCCACTGGTTTATCTTTGGTACCAGTCACATTATCATGAGTGACTGGTTCTTCCTTACCAGTACCTTTATTAGCATCACCATCAGAAGAAGAAGATGATGAGGAAGAAGCTGATGAATCAGAAGGTACTGGTGAATCAGGAATATTTTGCATAACATATTTACCAGTAGAGGGATATCTGATGAACTTGAGAGGCCTTCATGTACCAGGCCATGGAGAAGCAGCTGGAGTCATGCCAAAAAAATGATAATATGGCTGCTCGTTGATCTGTTCTAAAGTAGCCAGCCTCTCATAAACTTCTTCTCTAGCTGGTCGATCAAGCTGAGACAATAGTTCAGTCAGCTCTTCGCGAGGCAATTTGCTGGCTGAGACTATGGCAGTTTGAGGATCAATAGTTAGCTGATCCACCAGCAGAGCAACTCTGGGAGTAATAGACGCTCCCCGATAGATGAAGTTAGGGACAACTTCATCAGGATCTGGCACCTGGCACACATAAGGTTTCTTCTCAGCAGAAACAGTAGCCTGAGAAGAGTCAGTAGTGGCATAAACAGAGGTACCAGCATCCATAACGGGTTCCGTAGAACCAGTAGCAGCGGTAGGTAACTGTGCAGTAGGTAAAGAAGCAGCATCTGCAGTATCTTTAAGGAAAGTATCCGGTGTGGAATCAGACACCTGTAGATTACCAGTGGAATCCACAGTAATAAAGTGTCTCGATTGAAGATCAGAAACATCCGGAATAACACTAGTTGCATCAGTATCCACCGTTGGCTCTGTGGAAACATAGCCAACATAGCCAGCATTAACAAAATCAAGACCCTCCAGAACAGTATTACCCTGTGAACCAGAATCTGATGGAAAAGTAGCACTTTTACCAGCATCCATGATAACATCAGATGGAAAAGTAGCACTTGTACCAGCTTCCATGATAGCATCAGATGGAAAAGTAGCACTTGTACCAGCTTCCATGATAGCATCAGATGGAAAAGTAGCACTTGTATCAGCTTCCATTATAACATTTTGTGCATCGGTAGCAGCAGCAGACGCAATGTCATCCTTTGGTTCAGTGATAGGTTCATCAAGTAGAACATCCTTGACAATATTGTCAATTACCTTTTTAAGAACAGGAGGATCCACTATGATTTCATCTTCCACTTCAGGTGTAGTAGTGGAAGCAGCAATACTGAGAGCAGTACCACCAGCAGCTGTAGAAGCAACAGTACTAGCATCAGCACCACCAGTAGTAGAAACAGTAGCACCAATACCAGTAGCAGAGGCAGCAATCTGCTCAGTAGGAATAATATCATCTTTAACTTGCTCCCCCTCTGCCTGTTCATCTACCCTGCTAAGAACTGAAACAATAGAACATTTTATGTTAACAACTGTAGAACCAAATAAATCTGACTCAACAATTGCATCTGGTGTTGGTCTCTGGGGACAGACTGGTGATTTGGTTAGCCCTTCGAATGAGACAGAATAAGGTGTCTGTAAGTACAACTGTGACTCTGCTGACTCATTCGCGACACATGTTGACCCAGATAGTGTAAGAGTTCTGGCTGGTAATGATGTAGGAGTGAGACTCTTATCATGATCCAAGTAACATAATGGCTGTGCAGTATCCTGAGATGGTTCAACACGATGAGGACCCAGCTCAAGTTTGCTTTGAAGGTCAGGTAGGTGCTCTGCTGGTTTTACTGTCAGCAGAGGATATAGCATTAAGTTCAATTTTGAAAAATGTGGAAGTGTCTGGCTAGAAGAGTATGGGTGGCTACTCTTCTTAACACTAGTTTTAAAACCAGTCAGCTTGGGAGCCAGGGTTATACCTTTAACTCCACTTTCATTTTTCAAGTCAGCAGATAAAAGATTTTTAATTATGTTAGAAGTTTCTGCTGTTTGGTCTAGAAACGCACCAGGTTTCATAGCCACATCCTTTACAGGAGCAGCAGTTGAGACTGGTGCAATCTCCCCTGTGGTGAGCCTGGAGCCAGCTTTTGCTCGTTTGGATTTGCCTGTTACCAAGAAATAGTTAAGCAACGGATTCCAATACTAGAAGTGGATAGTCAGTATATAAGACTAGGGCTGTTCTTTATGATCAGAGAGCACTAGATTCTAATACAACTACTGCTTTACCAGTATGTGAGACGGTGGCTGTACTAGTTGAGGTAGCTGGCTTCTTTCTTTTTACATCTGGCTTTCGCTGAGGTCCCTCCCCCTCAGCTGGTGCAGCACCAGAGGCAGCCGGTTGGTTTACTCCACCTCAAGCAGCAAGATACTCAAGCATGCCTGGTGTCAGGACATTATATGGAGCAGCAGGAGCATCTTTTGGCATTCCTCCTTGTTTTGGAGGCAGGTCGAATGATTCATCAGCAATCTGCTGGTAAGCTTCACCCAGCTCATTTTCAAAAACAAGGCTCAAAAACCTTGGAAAGGGGATTAAGTGTGTTCGTTTAGGTGCAAGCACCATTTCCCTTAGCCTTAAGTAAATTTCACCGGCATAATCAATATTTCGATTGAACAGCATCCCATGACCAATCTTCAGCTCAAAATCTGAGCACTGATCAAAGCTCCCGGACTTCTGACTGATGCAATGAGTCAGCAAGCCAAAGAAATAATTCCACAGAGGTGGCATCTGCTTCCTTAAGGGCGTATGAGCCACTGGTCCATCAAATCCTATAATCTCCAGTACTTCTCTTCTAAACTCATCACTGGTTGGTGAATTAACGAACGGACCAATGGATAATTGGAGAGCACGTCGGATGGCATCAACGGTGATGGAGCAGGCTAGGGTTTCAGTCACCATGCCACGAATACATGGAACGTTCTGTTGATTGGTGGCCGTGGTGGCAGTATACCAGAATCTGGCCAAACAAGCCGGATAAAGACGAGAAGGTATGCCGGTAATAGCTCGAGCCAGTGGTGATTGTCTTATGTAATCGATAAGCGTATCATAGCCCAAGTTGGCTTTGGATTTGGGAATTGAAAGGGCATGAGAAGCATTGCCTCTTGATAGGCGAATGGAAGAGTGTTCTGGTGCATTTGCAGCCCTAACAAGGCTTGGGTGCAGGTTGAACAGAGGGCCCTGCACCACTTGTTCTTCGATGACCGGTGGTGGTTGCTGTTCCGGTTGTTGTGGTGCTACCGGTTGTTGTTGCTGTGGTTGTTGTTCCTCTGGCTGGTTTGCAGCAGGTGGTGATTGATGTTGTTGTTGTTCTGCCATTGATGATTTCGTAGAAGATGGATGTATGAATTGATTTGAAGATTTGGGGATTTTTAGAGAGAAGAGTGTGAATTTGAAAACTGAATAACCGAAGGTTATTATGGAAGATAAAACACTCTTTTAACCGTTGTGATTGGGTGAAAAAGGCAGGAGAGAGAAAATGACAACTGCCATTAGCAGGCGCATGGGCAGATGTGACTGACTGGCACACTCGAGGGGACACAGACTGATGATTTGACGTATATACGGCTTGAACACTCATACCTCCCATTCAACATTAAATGCAGCAGGTTTTAATTCCAAAAAAAAAATTAAAAACCACAAAATAAGTTTTGTATTAAATACAAAATACTTTGTTACATTTAATATGTCATGAATTTAATTTAAATCATTGGGAGTAAATGAGTTTCAGATTTAAGGAATCATTTAATTTTACGAGCTATTTATTATTTCAATTAAAAACATTTTGAGTAACCAAAATATAAAAGACCTTGTTGTGCTGAGTGTTTTACATGTAGGCAGTAAGTTAACAAAAATGACTTACTGGTTTGCCCTACATGTTGTAGAGCCAGCACACCAACAAAAATTATCTTTTATTTAAAGTTCAAGCATACCCAGCTCAGAGATGAGATAGTTAAAACGTTTCTCATCTAAGGGCTTTGTGAATACATCTGCTAACTGCTGGTCTGTTGAAATAAAGTGTAGCTCCACATCTCCTTTTTGAACATGATCCCTTATGAAGTGATATCGAACGTCAATGTGTTTTGTTCTTGAATGCATCACAGGATTGTTGGTGATAGCTATTGCACTTGTGTTGTCACAGTAGATTGGAGTCTTTGTAACATGAACACCATAGTCTTTCAGCTGGCTTTGCATCCACAGTACTTGAGCAGTACAACTACCAGCAGAAACGTATTCTGCCTCAGCAGTAGATATGGACACAGTATTTTGCTTTTTACTCGTCCAGCTGACTAGCCTACCACCCAGTAACTGGCAACCACCGGTAGTACTTTTTCTGTCTATTTTACACCCTGCAAAATCAGCATCTGAATACCCAATTAGCTCAAAATCCTGGTCTTTGGGATACCAAAGACCACGTTTAGCAGTAGCTTTCAGATACCAAAATATTCTTTTGACTGCGAGCAAGTGTGACTCTTTAGGATCAGCTTGATATATGGTACAGAGACATGTGGCAAACATAATATCTGGTCTGCTGGCTGTAAGATAAAGTAGGGATCCAATCATACCTCGATATTCAGTGATATTGACTGGTTCACCATTGGAATCAGCATCTATTTTAATAGATGCTGCCATTGGAGTCCCTATATCTTTTAAACAGGTCAAACCAAATTTCTTTAGCATATCTTTGATATATTTATCCTGACTTATAAAAATTCCATCATCAAGTTGTTTAATTTGCAATCCCAAAAAGTATTGCAAGTCTCTTTGTAAGCTCATTTCATATGTCTTTGACATAAGTTTTGAAAAATCTTGACAATGTTTCTCATTTTTAGATCCATAAATAATATCTTCCACATATATATGTACCAGCAAGAGATCACCATCTGTCTCTTTTGAGAACAGAGTGGTGTCAATTGTTCCAACTTTAAAACCTATACCAGTGAGATACACATGAAGTGTCTCATACCATGCTCTTGGAGCTGTTTGAGGCCATAAAGATCTTTGTCTAGCTTGTAGACATGGTTTGGATATTTACTGCTTACAAAACCAGGAGTCTGTTTGACATAAAATTCTTCTTGCAGCTTCCCATTTAGAAATGCAGATTTAACATCCATCTGGACTACCCTAAAGTTCATCTTAGCAGCATACGCCAAGAACAGTCTGATAGCTTCCATCCTAGCCACTGGAGCATAAGTCTCCCTATAATCCAATCCTTCTTCCTATTTGAACCCTTGAGCTACCAATCTAGCTTTGTTTCTGATCACAATCCCATCTTCATCCATCTTGTTCTTGAAAATCCACTTGGTACCAATGATTTTCTTAGTTTCATCTTCAGGTTTAGGTACCAATGTCCAAACCTTATTCCTATCAAACTGGGAGATCTCTTCTTGCATAGCTCCTGCCCAGCTTGGATCTTTGATTGCTTCATCGGGATATTTAGGTTCAATGGTAGACACAAAATTTATATTCATACAGAAATTGCTGGTTGCATGCCTTCTTGTTTTAACACCACTAGCCAGATTACCAATGACTTGCTCAATTGGATGCTCTTTTGTCCGTCTAGTGTTATAAACAGGTGAGCTTGTCGTGGAACACACGGCATCTTGATCATCAGCTGGTTCAAAGGTATGAGCAGCAATTGGAGACAGCTGTTCAGTATTAATGTGACTAGTACTAGCTTGTGATCCTTCAGAACCAGTAGACCTATGCTCAAGTTGTAGGACTTCAGTAGAGCCAGTAGGTCCACTTGGTTTACACACAGATGGAACAGAATGTTCCATCTCATCATCAGAGAACCCAGCAACATGGATTGGCGAGGGATTTGCAGCTGGTTCCTCTTCATCGTCAAGAGCTTGCTGAGTAGGCTCTTCAAACAATAACTCTTCATCTTCTTGACAGGAAGATGAGGTTGGAGCAGTTTAATCAAATGTAGCATTAATTGATTCTTCAAAACAACCCCTTCTTTTATTGAAAACCCTATATGCCTTTGACATGTTGGAATATCCCAAGAATATACCTTCATCAGCCTTAGCATCAAACTTGCCCAACTGATCCCTATTGTTTAGAATGAAACAGGGAGTGCCAAATACATGAATAAATGAGATTGAGGGTTTTCTTCCTTTGAGAACTTCATAAGCAGTTTTCTGATGTCTTTTCACAATTAGAGATCTATTCTGGGTAAAACATGCAGTGTTCACAGCTTCTGCCCAATATGAATTTTTCAGCCCAGACTCAGCTAACATAGATCTTGTTGCTTCAATGAGAGTTCTGTTTCTTCTTTCTGCAACGCCATTTTGTTGAGGTGTTCTCACAGCAGAAAAGTTCTGTGAAATACCTTTATCAGCACAAAATTCTTCTAATGTAGCATTTCTGAATTCTGTACTATGATCACTTCTTAGCTGTTTCACCAGTTGCCCATTTAAAAGCTCCATTCTTTTGATAAAATTGATAATTTCATCAGCAGCTTCACTCTTTTGCTTCAAAAAGAATACCTAGGTGTATCTGGAATATTCATCAACAATAACCAGTGTATACTTCTTCCCACTACAGCTGGCCACATTAACAGGACCAAAAAGATCCATATGAAGTAAATGAAATGGTTTCTCAACAGATGAGATTTGCTTTGATTTGAATGAGGCATGGTGATGTTTTCCTTTTTCACAACCAGGACACAGTCTGTCCTTTACATAAGACATGGTGGGTAGCCCAGACACCAAACTTCTACTGGATAATTTGTGAATATCTTTGAAGTTGAGATGTGAGAGTCTCTTGTGCCATAACCATTTCAGGTTGTCTGCTGCTTTCGAATAGAAACAAGTATCAGTTGTTGTGACTGCTGTGTTCATGTCAATTTGATACATGTTTTCATGACATTTTGCAGTCAGCAGTGGCTTCCCTGTCTTATAAAAAATAGTGCCAATTTTCCTTTTGAATTGGACTATCTTGTTCTTGCTTGTCAGTTGGCTTATGCTGAGTAAATTATGTTTAAGCCCAACTACATATGCAACATTTGAAAATGTGACATTCCCATTAGTCAAAGTACCAAAACCCTTTGTGTAACCCAACGAAACAACTGGACCATCTTTTTATTGATAGTCCATCAGCAGGGACTTAAATCTGGTCATATGTCTCGAACATCCACTATCGAGATACCAGATTTACTTGTTTTGAATGCCCTGCACAGTAGCTAAGAGATTAGTTCTTTTTGGGAACCCATCCAAGGATGGGTTCTGGAAGGGTCATCTTTGATGATCTCTTCCTGTCTGCTGGTTTGCTTGAAGAAGCAGCAGCAGACGAGGTTGGTGTAAAAGGACACCGGTTGGCTAAGTGAAACTTGCTGCCACATTTGTAGCATTTTCTCACATTTGGTATCGGTGATGGTTCATACACATTGTAAAGGGGATCGGGGCGATGTTTGGTTACTGCCTCAATTAGCTGGTCAAGCTTGACTGTCATAATCTCAGTGATAGACAGCTCTTCATTCGAGTCTACTTTTGCTTTTCCCTTAAGGGCAGCTTTCTTCTTGGAACCAGTACCATAGTCATGATGTATTGCTTTGCCTTTATCATTTGATGAGCCAGCGTGGGAAGTTACTGGCTTGTCTACTGAAGCTGATGAACTAGAAGAAGTTTTTCCTGCTGCCTTGGACTTGCCAATATTACGTTTGACTGGCTTGTCTGCAGCTACTGGTTGACCAGTAAGTTTGTCATCAGCTGGCTCAGCACAATTGGAACTCGAACACGAAGGGGAATCAGTAGGTTTAATTTTTCTAAGATTATTTTCATTGATTTCCCTTTTGATACATCTTTCTTTTGGAGTCATGTAGTAGATGCTTGAGGGGTCAGTAGTCTCATCAATTGAGGTACTGGCTTCTCTTGCTCTAACCTCATCCTCTAAAATCTCTTTCATGGCAGGTGGTGGGGACACAGTAACAGGTCTAACAAATTTATTTGTTAAGACCTTTTTACCTTTAACTATCTTGGCAAAAGTATTTGGCAAGACAGCTTCAGGATCTGTTTCAAGAATTGGGTCCATGAAAGTAACCTCTGCAATAGCAGCAGCAGCAGCATAGTCACCAGCAAAGAAAGCTTCAACTTGGGCAGGCACCTGCTCGTTAACACACTTTGCTGTGCGTTGAGCAGATGTACACCATGAAGCGACAACCTTTTTAAGATTATCCAGCTGGTTCTTGACTTCTGCTGCCTCAACGTGAAGAGACCTTAAAGCAAAATTTTGTTTTTCAAGTTTGGAAATATCATCTTTCAAGATTTTAATTTCATCATTTTTGCATTTAAGTTTCTCATTTAAAGATTTGTTGTCTGTTATGAAAACTTCTTCACGTTTGCTGCCTCTACATAAGTCAACTCTTAGGTAGTCAAACATTTCGGCCTTTTCATCATCAGTATAAGTTCGAAAATTATCAACCTTATACATCAATTCAGTTTTCCATTGAGGAGAATCTCTTTTCTGACCAGCTTCCCTCATATCAGCCAAAAACTTGCTACCACTATCATCCTCATCAGACTCCTTGACCTCCTTGGCCATTAAACACAGCTTCTTTTCTGGAGCATAACCAGCACCATCATCATCAGTATCACTATCAGAGGAAGACGACGAGCTGGTTTCATCCCAATCATGATGCTCAGTAACTAGAACCTTTTCTGGCTTTTTACCCTTCTTATCAGTCTTAGCACTTTCCTTCATCTGAGCTTTCATAGCTTTGTACTTGTCAGCTTTTGAGAAAGAGTTAGCATGTGAAGTTGAAGGTTTCCTGGACATGCATTCAGCAGCAAAATGTCCAACCTTCCCACAATTATAACACTCAGATTTAGTACCCTTGACTGACTTGCTGCTATACCTAGCACTCGGTTTCTTACTCCCTTTGTATGACTTGTTGGTTCTATTACTATTGAACCTTTTGAACTGCCTAGCCAGCAAATCCATACCTTCAGCAAACCCTTCTGCATCACTTTCATCATCACTGCTTTCTCCAGACCCAGTACCACTATCCACATCACTCCCAGCTGACTCTTCTTCTGCTAACAACTTTTGAACCAGTAAAGCCTTTTGAGCTTTCTTTTTAACAGCAGCAATAAGAGCAGTATCATTCGTCTTAGAAGATTTTGAAGTGGTGGGGGTAGACCTAAAGTTTTCTTTCAAGTTAAGTTCAAATTTAGCCTCTGCCTTCTCATGGTTCCAAAGTGAACTGTAGAGAGAAGACATGTTAAAGTTCTTTAGGGTCTGAGTGGTTCTTAAGGGGTCAGTAACATATTTCCATTTAGTAGGCAGTGAATCTATGAATTTGTTAACTTGTTCAAACTCAGTATAGGTGACATTCAAAGTGATCAGGTCAGCAATCAAGGAGTTAAACCTAATGAAGGTTTGCTTAAGGGTTTCATTCTTGTAGGCAAAGAACATTTCATATTCACGTTTTAAAGCAATCAATCTGTTCTGCCTAACTTCTCCCATACCCTCATAGGTAACATCTAGATAGTCCAACATAAGCTTGGCATTTTCTTTTCCCTTAATCAGTTTGAACAGTAGGTTAGGCAAAGTTATAGCTAACAAGGTTCTGATCTTAGGGTCAAGTCCAACACGACGTTTATCCTCAGCATCCCATCTAGAAGGAGTGAGAATAACCTCTCTGCTAGGAACAGCAGGAGTGTCAGCTGTAGCTGGTGCACTACCAATAGTCTCAGTAGGTACAAATGGACCATCTGTGGTGATACCAGGCATGAGTGGGTCAATAGACTCAAGGTAAAGCATGAATCTTGCCTTCCAAGTTTCATACTCATCTTCATCAAATTTGGGTGGTCTATTGGATGAGCCATTTTCAAGGTAAGCTGTATTAGAGTATGCAGCCATGAGAGAATTCAGATCCAAGATATTAATTATCAAGACTGATGCACTGATACCAGTTGTTGGTCCCTTGATAACACCAAGAGTATTGTAGAGGGGGGTGAATACAATTTCTTTCCAAATAACTTAACAGTTAAACCGATTAGTATTCATGCATGCAAATAAATAGAGTCACAGGTAATTTTCAACAGTTATTCTTTATTGATTGAATCACAAAGAATCACAACTATCCTTGGCGGAATGATAGTTGGTTGATACAGATTACCTAGATTATAGCTAAGAGGTAAACTAACAGCTATTACACGTTTTGACTATATAAAAATAAACCCACACCACTTGTTGTTACAATAGTGGATACAACAATTTATAGTAGTACTATTAACCATGTAATGGTTCTATTGTCCACTGGTACATAGGATGTCTGTACTTGTGGAGACAACTATATCAGAGAGCATGCTCTCTTCTTTCCTCTTTGGTAGCTATTTGCAGGAACACCCCAATTCGGTTTGGCACCACTATGATTAAACAAATAGAATGTTGTGTTCCCTAGGTGATGACAAAGTATAACCCATGTCTGCACATGCGTTAACCTTCTGCATTCCCACGTGGTCTTGTAAGGTCACTTGTCAGTCGCCGACGCGTGTCCTTTTCTGTTCAACTTTGTCTTTGACTTCTGTTGAATAGTACCATTGATGTAGACCACTCGGAAAACGACTATGCTTATAATGGAGTATAGCTGTCTTGTGTAGTGAGCTGCATTCCAGCTGTGCTGGTTCTTCATTGCTGAGCCACTTCATGTTCTTGATTTGCTGAGTACACATCCTGTGCTGATTGAAGAATGTAGTGACCCGAACTTTTCCATGTTTATATATATTAATTGAGATTGATATTTACATGACTAAATGTTTCCAACGTGTTAAGCAATCAAACTTGTTAAGACTTGATTAAATGAAATAAGTTTCATATAGACAATTGATCACCCAAGTTGACCGGCGATTCAAGAACGTTATAAAATTGTAAAAACTACATGTTGTGGTATATATAGACATATATATATGGTTGACATAAGATTATGATGAGTAAGTATCTCACTAAATATATTAACAATGTGTGATATACATAACAAATGAGATTACTAAGTTAAGAAACTCGAAATGATATATATAACGATTATTGTTATGATAACGTCTACTAAATACATATGTATCATATTAAGATATTGATACACTATATTTAACATGATAAAATGATATTTAAATATATCATTAAGTATGTTAACAATGAACTACATATGTAAAAAACAAGACTACTAACTCAAGAATTACGAAACGAGACTTATATGTAACGATTATCATTGTAACGATATTTTAATGTATATATCATATTAAAAGATATTCATACATCATAATATCATGATAATATAATAAATTAACATCTCATTTGATATAATAAACATTGGGTTAACAACATTAATTGAGATCGTTAACTTAAAGGTTTCAAAACAACACTTACATGTAACGACTAACGAAGACTTAATGACTCCATTAGAATGTATATACATGTTGTATTTTGATATGTATTCTTACACTTTTGAAAGACTTTAAGACACATATCAAAGTACTTCTACTTAACAAAAATGCTTACAATTACATCCTCGTTCAGTTTCATCAACAATTCTACTCGTATGCACCCGTATTCGTACTCGTACAATACACAGCTTTTAGATGTATGTACTATTGGTATATACATTCCAATGATCAGCTATTAGCAGCCCATGTGAGTCACCTAAAACATATGGGAACCATCATTTGGCAACTAGCATGAAATATCTCATAAAATTACAAAAATATTAGTAATCATTCATGACTTATTTACATGAAAACAAAATTACGTATCCTTTATATCTAATCCATATACCAACAACCAAAAACGCCTACAAACACTTTCATTCTTCAATTTTCTTCATCTAATTGATCTCTCTCAAGTTCCATCTTCAAGTTCTAAGTGTTCTTCATAAATTCCATAAGTATAGTTTCATAAAAATCAAAAATACTTCCAAGTTTGCAAGTCTACTTCCAAGCTTTCTAATCCATTCCAAGTAATCATCTAAGATCAAGGAACCTTTATTATTTATAGTAGGTTATATTTCTAATTCAAGGTAATATTCATATTCAAACTTTGATTCAATTTCTACAACTATAACAATCTTATTTCGAGTAAAAATCTTACTTGAACTGTTTTCGTGTCATGATTCTGCTTCAAGAACTTTTAAGCCATCCAAGGATCCTTTGAAGCTAGATCCATTTTTTTAATTTCCAGTAGTTTTATCCAGAAAACTTGAGGTAGTAATGATGTTCATAACATCATTCGATTCATACATATAAAGCTATCTTATTCGAAGGTTTAAACTTGTAATCACTAGAACATAGTTTAGTTAATTCTAAACTTGTTCGCAAACAAAAGTTAATCCTTCTAACTTGACTTTTAAAATCAACTAAACACATGTTATATATCTATATAATATGCTAATTTAATGATTTAAAACCTGGAAACACGATGAACACCATAAAATTGGATATACGCCGTCGTAGTGAAATCGGGGGCTGTTTTGGTTTGGATAATTAAAAACTATGATAAACTTTGATTTAAAAGTTGTTCTTCTGGGAAAATGATTTTTCATATGAACATGAAACTATATCCAAAAATCTTGGTTAAACTCAAAGTGAAAGTATGTTTTTCAAAATGGTCATCAAGATGTCGTTCTTTCGACGGAAATGACTACCTCTTTAGTAATTGACATGTAACTTAAATTTCCAACTATAAACCTATACTTTTTCTATTTGGATTCTTAAATTAGAGTTCAACATGAAACCATAGCAATTTGATTCACTCAAAACGGATTTAAAATGAAGAAGTTATGGGTTAAACAAGATTGGATATTTTTGATCTTTTTAGCTACGGGAAATGTTTAACAAATCTATACAAATCATATCCTAGCTAACTTATATTGTATTATACATGTATTCTAATATATTATGTAATCTTGGGATACCATAGACACGTATGCAAATTTTTTGACATATCATAACGACCCATGTATATATATTATTTGGAACAACCATAGACACTCTATATGCAGTAATGTTGGAGTTAGCTATACAGGATTGAGGTTGATTCCAAAAATATATATACTTTGAGTTGTGATTTAGCCTGAGATGTGTATACACTGGGTCGTGGATTGATTCAAGATAATATATATCGATTTATTTCTGTACATCTAACTGTGGACAACTAGTTGTAGGTTACTAACGAGGACAGCTGACTTAATACACTCAAATCTTTAAAACATAATAAAAATGGTTGTAATTATATTTTGATCATACTTTGATATATATGTACATATTTGTATAGGTTCGTGAATCGATCCGTGGCCAAGTCTTATTTTCGAGGAAGGAAACATCTGTGAAAGTGAGTTATAGTCCCACTTTTAAAATCTAATATTTTTGGGATGAGAATACATGCAGGTTTTATAAATGATTTACAAAATACACACAAGTACGTGAAACTACATTCTATGGTTGAATTATCGAAATCGAATATGCCCCTTTTTATTAAGTCTGGTAATCTAAGAATTAGGGAACAGACACCCTAATTGACGCGAATCCTAAAGATAGATCTATTGGGCCTAAAAAACCCCATCCAAAGTACCGGATGCTTTAGAACTTCGAAATTTATATCATATCCGAAGGGTGTCCCGGAATGATGGGGATATTCTTATATATGCATCTTGTTAATGTCGGTTACCAGGTGTTCACCATATGAATGATTTTTTTATCTCTATGTATGGGATGTGTATTGAAATATGAAATCTTGTGGTCTATTGTTACGATTTGATATATATAGGTTAAACCTATAACTCACCAACATTTTTGTTGACGTTTAAAGCATGTTTATTGTCACACCCCCCAAAATGGACCAGGGGTAATTGTGACCAATCATATCATAACACAGTTGTATAAACGAGAACGACTCTATATGAGACTTTTTAAATAAAACCTTTGTTAATAAAACAGTGGAAGCAGTAATACATGTTTACATTATTATTAAAACGTAAAATAAATGTTTATGAACTAAAATATAATATGCGATGTGGACTCCATGCAAGCATCAAACCTATCATCACAAAGTTGCAAACAGCTAGCTCAATCATCACCTAAGACAAAACATGCTTAAAGTGTCAACCAAAAAGGTTGAGTGAAATTCACAGGTTTATAAATAATATCCAAAGTTTTAGACCACAAGATTTAGTTTAAAGTTGATTGATATAGAAATATCAATCTAAAAGTGTTGCTGCATTTTGTAATATCGCTACTAAACAAGTTTACCCTATGACACCTTGTACTGTCAGTGTCGTGGAATCATTATTATGTAACCAAAGACCAACGGTCGAATGGTTAGAGACGTTACTCTCAATAGGCCTACTCATAATAATTAAGTTTGCATTTAAACGTAGCAATTAACGATATTACGGTAGGGATTTAGCATGAATCAAAGCATGACAGCATAGTTAACAATTTAGTACTTGTGTCTAAGCGTAAAACAGTTATAAAGCAAGCATGTGTCTCACCCCAAAAGTTATAAAACATTTATGAAACAGTAAAAAGTGGGGCTATGAAGTTCACCTTAGTAGCACAAAATAGTATTCCATGAAAGAATTGAACGGAAGGACGTGACCGAGATCTCAACCTAGAGATAGAACGTATGATCAGACATTGCCTAACAGACAATAGTATATAGTACTATATTGATAGTAGTGGTTCACTAAAGAATTTCCATTTTCGGAAGGTTACTATTTATGAAAAGTTTTCACTTATAGTAATTTTCCAATTTTAGAAAGTTCGGGTTAATCTTTAGCAAGACGTTGTATAACTTTACTCAAACTTCGTTGCTATCAAATAAGTCAGGAATGACCAGATGTAACCGGGGGCCCAGGATTCTTGACCAGAATCTAAGTCATGGCATTTGAGATCCACAAGCTTACCCATAAATAGCAACCTAGACATCATTCACTTACGACCATGAGTAGCGATGAAGTTCACATGAATTATACATTATCTTTGATTAACCTTCACTTTAGGTGTATACACACAACGAATTATTAATGTATTTAATAATTATATATGTGATAATATAACCTAAGTTTTATTTAATATTTAGTTATTATACCTTAGTATGTCTTATATATATTAAATATAATTACCTTTAAATAAATACCTAAATTACTTCAAAAATAATAGTGTTTTATTAATCGAACATTATTCAAAAATGTCTAAATAATAAATTAAATATCTAAAAATTACATACATAATTTTTATCGTCTTAGTTAATCATATAGATTAGTAGAAAAATTTAAGAAAACGTTTTTATTATATTTTTGTATTTATTTTTGTTTTTACCCTTAATGTATTCACAAAAAAATTTTAATTCTACATAATTACTAAATAAACCTAAATAATTATTTTTATAATTTTTATAAGTTTCTATCAGTCTAATAACCTGTAGAAAAATATTTAAAAAAATATTTTTTATTATTTTATATTTATTCTTAATTTACCTTCGAATTACATAATAATAGAGTTTAATTATATAATAAATACCAATTCGACCCAAGTAATTATTTTTATAATTTTTTCAGATCTATATAAGTTTTAAAAACTCATAAAAAATTATATATATTTTATTTTTGGTTAAAAGTATTTATTACGATTTTACATTGTTTTTACGTTTAAACACTACATAATTCGTATTTAATTATAAATAATATTCTATAAATTATCAAAATTATTTTTATGCATCATAACACTTATAATACTAATTATAACATATAAACATAATTAATTTTGAATTTTACAAAGAATATACAATAAATATAAATATAAATGACAATATTGAAAAAAAATTAATAAACATAGAAAGTACCTCAAATTTTCTTCAAGGTTTTGAGAGAATAACTTAAGTTTTTGTGTTTGGCAAGAAAAAATGAATGAAGAGCCATGTATTTATAGGTAAAAAATGGTTGGTGAAAAGAAAAAAAAATAATAAAATAAAGGTGCCAATTTTGACAAAATAATAAAAACATGTTAAAAATGTTTTTAATAAGTTTTTGTTTTTGAAAATATTTAGTCAAAATTCATGGGCTCATTATTTAATTTATAAAAAAAATCTTATTTCTTTTTATTTTTATTTTTTTTATAAGCTAAAAATATATATAATGATTAAACTAACTTATCATTTAATTAATAATTATGTTACATATAGTTTTAAATATAATACGCATTAATATTAATATTAACTAAAGTTATTTTATATAATTAATGTAAACTTTAGTTAACAAAAAGTGTCGACTAAAAATAAATATTTGATCAACGTCGAATTTAATTATATATTACGTATGGATAACAACCCTATAGGCAAATTAGTCAATTCAAGTATGGAAATATGAGGGTTGTTATATTTATTCTCAGGTGAATATTAAGAGCTTCCGCTGTTGCATACTAAAATAAGGACAAGATTTGGAGTCCATGTTTGTATGATATTGTGTAAAAACTGCATTCAAGAAACATATGTCGATGTAATATATTTCTATTGTAAACCATTATGTAATGGTCGTGTGTAAACAGTATATTTTAGATTATCATTATTTAATAATCTACGTAATGTTTTTAAAAAAACCTTTATTGATAAAATAAAGGTTATGGTTGTTTTAAAAATGAATGCAGTCTTTGAAAAACGTCTCATATAGAGGTCAAAACCTCGCAACGAAATCAATTAATATAGAACGTTTATAATCAATATGAACGGGACATTTCAAAGAACACTGTCTACCTTGTGCTGGTAGACTGAGCAGCAAACTAAACACTCGACACAGCAATATCTGCTGTCTATACATGAACAAACTTGTGCTGACTGCACATAACACTTTAGTGCAAATAAATTACAGTTTTGTCATAATTAAATCCTTAATTATTTTGGGGACTCAACACACTATCGTCAAAACCACCATCGCATTCAGATCTAGTAAAATATTGTATTTTGGTTTTTACTTTTATATTACGTCGTGTTAAAGACTCCACCTTTCTCCATCATTTTTTAACCTAAGGTGCACGTTCTCTCTCCAACCACCGGCACTTTGTCGATGGTGTCGTTGTTTTCTTTTCCTTTTCGTTGTTCGTGGTTTTTCCCTCCTCCTGGTAGCCGGAGGTGCTCTGACGACCATAGACACCGAGAGAACCACTCCGAAAAACTCGACAAAGCTACCAATCTACAAAGACCCCCCCCCCCCAAACAAGGATTTCCCTCTCCGAACAAGTTATTCATGCTTTTACGAAATTCTCGACTTCAATACTTCCATTACGAATGGCGGAACCAAATTTTTTTTCACCAGGGGAGAATTTTTTTATAAAAGCATAACAACATATGGAGATTTTTGGGCAAAATATGAAGGCTTTGGGGGCAAAATATGAAGACTTTTAGGCAAGAAAATAATCCAATGTGTGTACAAAATGAAAAATTCTAAAAATTTTGCATTAGAAATTTGAAATTGACAGGGGAATCTGCCCCCCCCCCCCGGTATCCTACGCTACTTTCGCCTATGACTCTTACTCTTGGATACAGGCTTTAGAAGTTTACCATTGACTTTTGAAAATCGAATGGATTACTTGTGCTGTTTAAAAGCGAAAACTTCATATCCATATCACTATCCGCCCGAATTAAAATTGAAATCACCGTCCTTATCGCCCTCAACCAACTTATTATTCTTTTTCTTCTTTTTAAGTTTAGAGCCATATACATTTGAATCAACTCCCACCAAAGAAGCACATACCTTCGACATCTTCTAGCAATCGATACTACCCCCACAAGCCCCATTGGATTTAAGATTTGCCAACGAATGCATTTTTACATTTCTTCTAAACACATGGCACCATGGATACTCTTTAGCCCCTTCCAAACACAAAGCATCAATAGCATCCGCCTTGCCAACTACGGGATCACCATCACCAACGAACAAAGGATCTAAAAGATCAGCTACATTACATGACCATCCGAAGGCAACACAGACGAAAGATCAACCACCTAGCATGCCGAAGTCTTCTTACCCAAAGCTTATTGAATCGAAGCCAACTAATTGGTATAACAATCAGGAACCAAACCGATCTCTTTATCAGTGTCAACAAAACCACACAATTATAACCATCTACACACAATAGTTTAACCAAACTATAGTCTAAGCATTGGGCAAAATTGTTTAAGCATCATTTTATTATAAGATATTAAGATTATCACTAAAATGCCCATTTTTTAAAGCAAGAACGAGAGATGATGTCACTAAAATGCCCATCACTAAGATTTTTTTTTCAAACTTTAATTGTAGAGAGAGAATGAGAGAGAGGGTGAGGAGAGAGAGTGCAAGGCACGCGAGCTTCAAGGTAGGGTTCGATTTCAAGCAAGAACGATTCAATGGGAGGTACCAAACCAATTTTTCGAGGCTAACCAAAAATCAATGGACTTCGTTCATGTTCTTCAATTACCCCGATAGTTGGAACATGGAAAATATGTGGAGAACTTTCAAGCCTTTCGGTGATCTAAAAGATATTTACATGGCAAACAAAAGACTTCGCAATGGACAAAGGTTCGCTTTTGTAAGATTTGGTGGGGTCAGTAATGTAAACAGGCTGTTGGAGTCACTAGAAACGATTAGATTCGATGGCTTTCCTATTAGGGTGTTCAAGGCTTTTGAAAAAGGAATTGATACGGGTTCCCGAAATAATTCTGGAGGTGCTGGTATACGACATAACTATGGTAGTATTGATAATCGTTCCAATGGTGGAAATAGTCAGGGTTTCAACGGAGGTCAAGCTTTTACAGATGGCAGACGATTTTGCGAAGTTGCTAGTAAATCCAATTTTGATCTTAGGAAAACCATTAATGGTAATAAAGATGATTTTAGGAAGAAGCTAGGGAATAGAAAGGAGAAGGCACTGGATGAAGATGTTGTAGATGAGAGGATGGTGGCGGTGAACAAACATAACTGTAATCACAGTCTATTTGATAGGAGTCTAGTAGCCCAGCTCAAAAAACTCGAGAGTCTCAACCTACTGGAATCTCTATGTAGGTCTGAAGGAATGGTTGAATTCTCTATCAAATACCTAGGTGGTCTTGAAGTTTTGTTGATCTGTAAATCTGCAAAAGAAGTTGACATCATCATGAACACGAAGGGCCATGCAATTTATAAGTGGTGCACTAATGTGAATCGTCTCAATTTGAACTACAGGCCATGTGGGGGCAGATATCTTTGGATTGATATCAATGGTGTGCATGTAACCTGTTGGAACGAAGATGTGTTTTTTGAAATTGCAGCAAAGTGGGGTAGGGTTATTGAGATGCAAAATTGCTCGATAACGTCAGACAATCAGAATCTTGTAACGGGACATGTCCTCATCCATAAAGGAAATATGGACCATGTTAATGGCTGGGTAAAGCTCATCATCGATGGTCTTGCCACCATCTTTGATTCAGTTAAGGAGAGCACGACCAAAATATTTCAACTTGATCATGTTTTTCCAGATATGAAGCAAACCGATGATGGTGCCACTAATGCTAAAAATTGTGATGACAACTCCAGTTCTGATGAAGAGTTTGTAGATGATACGTATGAATCATCTGATGAGGATGATCCTCTTTTCGATATTAATCACGTTAATACTGATAATATTAATGTTTCTATTAAGGGTGTCTCTCCGGCGACCTCTGTTGTTCAGAAAGTTTCTCCGGTAGCTAGGGTGGTGGAAGATGAAAGATCTGATTGTGGAAAGGCTGGCTCCAATTCTCGCGATAGAATTAATGATGATATTTTACCTGATCAAGGTGGCGTGGATGTTTCCCTAAAAAAACGTAACGGCTGTGTCAGTGGTGATGGTTCATATTCCAAGAGGCATGCTAATAGTAGGGTGAATTGCTTCCAGGATTAATTAGGCAATGAGGCTGATGGTGTTACATTGGGACAGAACTTGGGCCAGAATTTTGAGACTGGCCAGGCCCAGTTAGATAACCCTTGTTTTAGCCCAATCAAGAGTTTTGATCTTAATCTTGATAATCCTCCAACACCTTTTTGTAGCCCACCTAGGGTGTTGGATGACATTGGGCCTAAGCAACCAAATCCAAAACCCAGCCCGGTAGAGAGTCTCAAGACTAAGGTTATGTCATCTGTACAGCAATCTAAGAGCCAGCGTAAATCTAAGGGAAACAAATACAGATGCCCCAATTCTTCGAACAATAAAGATTGTTGCTCCTCTAAAATTCGTCCGTGGAAGACCTCTTCAAGACTCATGAATGGAAACTGTGTGGTGAAGAAGATTCATAATTCAAGAGGCCCTAGCAAGTCCAAGTGTTCTAGCAAACCCCCTGCGAGTGTTCAGACTTTGAAATCTAACAGGCAAGTTCCATGCTCCAGTAGTTCTACCTCATTTTTTGTTTCGAATGAGGGCTTGAAGGATTTTGGTCATCAATTAGGATTAAAGTGGGTGGAGAAACCCACCCAGTAATCCTTCTCTCTGTAACTCCTCGTTTAATTCACTGTTAAAATGATGATTTTATCTTTAAACATTAGAGGGTTCGGGGTTGGAAAGGATAGTAAAATCGGGTGGTTTAAAAGTGTTTGTCATTCTGTAAAACCTAACATTGTCTTCCTTCAAGAAACAAAACTCCACAAGGTTGACATTAATTGGGTTTGTTTCCTTTGGGGAAATCATGATTGTAATTTCATTCAAAAGGAAATGGTCGGGAAATCGGGGGGCCAACTGATAATTTGGGACACAAGTTGTTATGATGTCGATTACTCTTTTATTTCTAACTTTTGTATTGGTGTTCAAGGTACTTGGAAAAGCTCTGGTTTGGTTTTCAACATCATCAATGTGTACGGCCCCCATGATGATCATAGTAAATTGGCGTGTTGGAATTTTTTGCATAATACAATTACTGCTCAACCTAATCAGCTGTGGGTGGTATGTGGAGATTTTAATAAGGTTCGTGTTGAGGAAGAAATATTTAATTGTTAGTTTATTGAAAGCCGAGCAAAAAAGTTCAATGAATTCATTGAAAAATCTAAATTAATTGACATTCCTCTCGGTGGTAGAATCTTTACTCGGGTAAGCGATGATGGCCTCAAATTTAGCAAATTAGATCGTTATCTTGTTAACGAGTTATTTTACAACCATTGGCCAAGTTTTTCAGTGGTGGCACTTGAGCGTGGTCTATCGGATCATTGCCCTATTATCCTTAAAGATGACGACAGAAATTTTGGTCCTAAACCAATTAAGGTTTTTGACGAATGGCTTGATATCGATGGTGTGGATCAAGTAATAAAAGATGTATGGTGTGAAAATGGAGGTGGTGGTTCCCGAAAGGACTATCTTTTGAGAAATAAAATGAAAAAAACGAAGTTCGCATTAAAAGAAAAAGGTCTCAAAAAATTCGGTAATTTGGAGGGAGAAATTGAGATGTTGAAAACTGTTGTCAATGCTCTTGAACTAAAAGCGGAGAAAGGGCACATTAATGATGAGGAGCGAAATCAATGGTTAAATGCAAGAAAAGAGTGGTTTCAAAAGGAGAAAGTGAAAGTTGGGATGTTAAAGCAAAAAGCTCGGGTTCGTTGGATTTTGGAAGGTGACGAGAACACCAAGTATTTTCACTCCATAAAGACGATGTAACAAAAATAACATCAGTGGCTTATCCATCAATGGTACTTGGTGTGAGAATCCGCAAGACATCAAAGAAGCAGCCTTTTTTCACTTTAAGAGTTTATTCGAGGAACGACGTGAAGCTAGACCTGTAACATCCCGCGTTTTTCCGTTAAATTTATTTTTAACACCGTCTTTTTTTTTTAATAATATCTTTCGCTATTTAAATTCCCAATTTCCGTTGACTAACGTTTATAATATTCTCGTTATTTAATTATAACACCACTCGTCTACTCGAGCGTTTTTAAAATATTCGATCGGTTAAATCCCGCACCCGCTTCTAAACTCGAGGGACTAAAATTGACACGGGGCAAACTAGTTGACTAGGTCAACTAGTCCACCCCAATCACCACCATTTAATCCCTCCATCTCTCTCTCTTTCTTTTTTTTTTCTCTCAAGAACACAAACATAATTCATCATCTAAATTCGGATCGGGAAGCAAACTTCAAAACAAATTACATATTCGTGATCCTCTCATCATCCTCTTCGATTTGGTACCAATTTCATCCATTTTGGGTAACATTTCTAAAACACTAAATTTCTCTAAATTCGTTTTATATACTTGAAATTGTGTTAGTTAGTGTCTATGGCTCGTGTGTAACATGAATATATGTTTTGTTTGCTCGATTTGTGGTTTGGAGTAACTAGTTTGAGTTTTTGAAATGGGTTTGCTTAATCCTTGATTTTGGATGAGTTAATGTTGTTAGATTGTTAAAGTGCATGTTTTAATTGTGTTACTAGTATCATTAGCCACATTTTGATGTGTAGGTTGATTAAGAAAACTTCAAAAACCCGATTAATGATTTTGTGATGTTTGACTAGGGTTTGATAGTTCTTGACATGAACTTTTGATGCTTGAATGCCATTAAATGTTAATTGTTAGTGTTTAGTAGTAATGTATGCTTCATTACCTTCAAAACGGCATATCGTATGTGTAAATTGGATTCCCGAAGCATAAAATACGTTTTACGAACTTGAAACTTTGAAAATGGACTTAAATGATCACTTGACGAGAAATCGGTTATGGAAAATGTTGTTTTTGTTTGATGAAACATGTTTAGTTGTGTTCCTTGTCAAAAGAGCTTTCCAACGGTATAAGATACGCTTTCTAATTGTTTACGGTTTGAGTTTTGCGTTTGTTTGAAATTTTACCAAGCCTTGAACAAGTGAAACAGGCCTGGGACCAGGCCACGGCCATTGTCGCGGCGCGACAGGCCTGGCCGCGGCGCGGCATAAGCCGTGCCCAGCTTCTGTCTCCAATGTCCGTTTCACGTGAAATGTTTGACATGTTCTAGACCTCCAATTTACATACAACTTGTTTTAACATGCTTATATATGAATAACTAGCATAGAAAAATAGTTCGGGACCCGACCCGAACGTGTTGACTTTTTCGTTGACTTTGACCAAGTTTGACTTTTAGTCAAACTTAACCAAACTTTTATACAATCATTCTAACATGCTTTTATACTTGTTTCTTGTATGAAACTTGACAACGTGATTCACATGCTATACTTAATCGAGTCGTAACGAGCCATAGGACTAATTGAACACATTTCACCCGACTTTGTGTCGTAACCGGTTAATTGATATAACTTATTTGTTTAGGTCAAGGCTAAGCAACTATCATGCATACGTTACTTTGTGAAGTACTTTTATACTCGTGCACTCGAGGTGAGATCATAGTTCCACCTTTTCAACAACTTTTTATACTTTTAAATTGTGGGCTGAGAAACATATACTTTGTTACATTTTGTACTACTTGCTTTTATACTTTGAACACAAGTACAAGGAAAACAAACATTCCACAGCGAGTTAGAACAAAAATCCTCAATTCGATTATCATTAGTTACACTTGCAGGGTGTAAGCGAGAACTTATATTGTGTGGCCATACGGGTTTGACAAACCCTCATTACGGACGGTTCGCTACCGTCTACGGATGAAATATATTTTCGAGAAACAGTGTATGTTCTAACACTATTGTGATGGGGTTCTATGGAAGGAAACGTTAAGTCTTGATAATTGGGTGCTCGCGAACCAACTTTTGGAATGCAACTTTTGGATGATCAATTTATGGAAATACTAAATCTTGTGGTTCAAAATATAACTTTTATTAATACACCTATGATTTCACCAACGTTTTTCGTTGACAGTTTTCTATATGTTTCTCAGGTTCATACTTGGCTATTTGATACATGCTTCCGCGTACACTCATACTTGCTTGGAGTCGAGCATACATGCATACACTCTGATTTCATGCTTGGAGTCAAGCATACATACATGCATACGCTAGTGATAGCACCTTTGGATTCAAACATATTGTTTACATACTTACGCTATTTATAGCAACTGTGATTTTAAACTAATTATGTCGCAAGATATTTCATTTGTACTTTACTACTTTTGTAAACTTAAACTTGTTGTCGATCCGTTTGGTGAACTAAACTTTGCAAGTCATGCACATTTCAAATGAATGCGACATAATTTTGGTCAAACGCGTCTCATATAGGGACTATGACCACGCAACGGGACCTAAGTAGCGGCGCCGTCAATAACGGTTTTGGTCGGGTCGTTACAAGTGGTATCAGAGCGTTGGTTGTAGGGAACTAGGACGTGCATTAGTGTGTCTAACAGAGTCGTTAGGACGCATTAGTGAGTCTAGACTACAACCGGATAGTTAGCAATTGCATTCTGACATACATTTGCTATAGATAGCACTTACTTGACTACTTGTGCATTATACTTGAATCATTCTTAGGAAAACTTTTAATGGTACCCAACCTTCATTATACGAACTCGTATCCTGCCACTTTAGTTCGGGAACTCTGACTCCTTGGTTGTTATTCACCCCGTCTCATCTTACTATCCATGAGTATTGTAAAGTCACTGTCACTACGATAGATGAGTATCGTCATCACTATTTATCGCTACGGTTGCGTATTACTTGTTATCATGACTCGTTACTCTTTTCATACCTAAATACAATGTTGTCTGACTCGAACCACATTGACGTGAACAATCATGTATACACTTCCCACGGGGAAACGCTTCTCTAGAGTTGTAGAAACTCTTTCGATTTAATACGAGTCACGTTTGAGACGTCGTTACATTTTGTTCATTTTAGATTTTCGCGATTACACGAACTTGAATCTATAGAGTGATGTGGGAATGGAAGTATGAGTTAGCGTAATATAACGACACTCGATCAACGTGGTTATATTACGGTAAGACATACCAAAGTTCTAGTGACACGTGATGGTGGTTAGACTCGATCAACCTAAACACCACCATGTGCCATGTACATGACTTCATCTTTTCATGTTTGGACATCCGAAAACTCCGAGAATATTTATAACAACCATACCGGGGACACACCTTCAATTATTGTCAAATTATATTTATGCTTCCGAATGAATTACCGATTCCATTCGACTTCAACCGTATGTCACACGGGTATACTAGCTCGTCCTCGCGCAGTCTTGTTGACTAACTACAATTTACTCGTTATGCTCACATCGGGGCGGAACTTCCCTCTCACCACACTCGTACTTCCGGTTCAGGAAATCTTTATTCTAAACTCCCAATGGAGGGAGGGACTCTCCACGTTATACTAGTATTCGCCTCGAGGGTGAATAGTCTCGACGAACGTTTTTGGAAACCGATAAATCTTCCGCAACGCAAATTTATTGAGAAACTTGTTCTAACTAACGTTTTCGAGTCCTAACGGATTTGTTCAAATATACCTTACGGAATGTACTCCGTTTTGGACCGAGATCCTCGTTTCATTTCTAGACTTACAAAAAGCCTCGGGACCCCGTTTAGACATGAGTACCGCGTACCATCCACAACCCGACGGACCGAACAAACATACGATTTAAGTCTTGAAAACCATAATACGAATTTGTATTACCAACTTCAAATTTTCTTGAGAAACGTCTTTGCCTTTAATCAAACTCTCTTACTATAAAATTTTCATTCGAGTATTGACGCCACGCCTTCGAAACCTTATATGACCGGAAACGTCATTCTCCTTTTGTCGAACCAAGTAAACGATGACCAATTCACCGGGACCGGGATTATTCAAGAGCAACCGAGAAAATTTATTCATATTCAGGTAAAACCCTACGCGACTCGTAATCGCCAGGAGCTACGCCGATGTTAGACGTAAACATTTCAAATTCCACGTGGGAAACCGCGTCACGTTAAGAGTCGCACCTTGGAAAGGTGCAATCCGCTTCGGGAAACGTAGATAGCTAAATCCGCGATATTATGATCCTTTAAATTCTTGGGGTGTTTTGGACCCGTCGCTAGCCGTTTAGACTTTTCCGACTCATTTTGAGTCTCCGTTTATCCTACATTCGATGTATCAACTTAAAGACGTGTTTTGCGAAACGAGAACTTGTTATCTCCTTTGATGAACTCACTATCAACAATAACCCTCACTTCCTAGGAGGACCGGTTGAAACCATAAATCGTGAAGCCAAACCTTAAAACAACATATGATCCCGACCGTCAAAAATTCGTTGAAATACCCTAGAACGTACTTCTCCCTCATTCGTAGAATTGGCAACACAAGATCTCGAGGAAGATTCAACAACTACTACTTCCAACTAAATTTCGGGACGAAATTTCTTTTGAGGTGTGGATAATGTAACATCCCGCGTTTTTCCGTTAAATTTATTTTTAACACCGTCTTTTTTTTTTAATAATATCTTTCGCTATTTAAATTCCCAATTTCCGTTGACTAACGTTTATAATATTCTCGTTATTTAATTATAACACCACTCGTCTACTCGAGCGTTTTTAAAATATTCGATCGGTTAAATCCCGCACCCGCTTCTAAACTCGAGGGACTAAAATTGACACGGGGCAAACTAGTTGACTAGGTCAACTAGTCCACCCCAATCACCACCATTCAATCCCTCCATCTCTCTCTCTTTCTTTTTTTTTTTCTCTCAAGAACACAAACATAATTCATCATCTAAATTCGGATCGGGAAGCAAACTTCAAAACAAATTACATATTCGTGATCCTCTCATCATCCTCTTCGATTTGGTACCAATTTCATCCATTTTGGGTAACATTTCTAAAACACTAAATTTCTCTAAATTCGTTTTATATACTTGAAATTGTGTTAGTTAGTGTCTATGGCTCGTGTGTAACATGAATATATGTTTTGTTTGCTCGATTTGTGGTTTGGAGTAACTAGTTTGAGTTTTTGAAATGGGTTTGCTTAATCCTTGATTTTGGATGAGTTAATGTTGTTAGATTGTTAAAGTGCATGTTTTAATTGTGTTACTAGTATCATTAGCCACATTTTGATGTGTAGGTTGATTAAGAAAACTTCAAAAACCCGATTAATGATTTTGTGATGTTTGACTAGGGTTTGATAGTTCTTGACATGAACTTTTGATGCTTGAATGCCATTAAATGTTAATTGTTAGTGTTTAGTAGTAATGTATGCTTCATTACCTTCAAAACGGCATATCGTATGTGTAAATTGGATTCCCGAAGCATAAAATACGTTTTACGAACTTGAAACTTTGAAAATGGACTTAAATGATCACTTGACGAGAAATCGGTTATGGAAAATGTTGTTTTTGTTTGATGAAACATGTTTAGTTGTGTTCCTTGTCAAAAGAGCTTTCCAACGGTATAAGATACGCTTTCTAATTGTTTACGGTTTGAGTTTTGCGTTTGTTTGAAATTTTACCAAGCCTTGAACAAGTGAAACAGGCCTGGGACCAGGCCACGGCCATTGTCGCGGCGCGACAGGCCTGGCCGCGGCGCGGCATAAGCCGTGCCCAGCTTCTGTCTCCAATGTCCGTTTCACGTGAAATGTTTGACATGTTCTAGACCTCCAATTTACATACAACTTGTTTTAACATGCTTATATATGAATAACTAGCATAGAAAAATAGTTCGGGACCCGACCCAAACGTGTTGACTTTTTCGTTGACTTTGACCAAGTTTGACTTTTAGTCAAACTTAACCAAACTTTTATACAATCATTCTAACATGCTTTTATACTTGTTTCTTGTATGAAACTTGACAACGTGATTCACATGCTATACTTAATCGAGTCGTAACGAGCCATAGGACTAATTGAACACATTTCACCCGACTTTGTGTCGTAACCGGTTAATTGATATAACTTATTTGTTTAGGTCAAGGCTAAGCAACTATCATGCATACGTTACTTTGTGAAGTACTTTTATACTCGTGCACTCGAGGTGAGATCATAGTTCCACCTTTTCAACAACTTTTTATACTTTTAAATTGTGGGCTGAGAAACATATACTTTGTTACATTTTGTACTACTTGCTTTTATACTTTGAACACAAGTACAAGGAAAACAAACATTCCACAGCGAGTTAGAACAAAAATCCTCAATTCGATTATCATTAGTTACACTTGCAGGGTGTAAGCGAGAACTTATATTGTGTGGCCATACGGGTTTGACAAACCCTCATTACGGACGGTTCGCTACCGTCTACGGATGAAATATATTTTCGAGAAACAGTGTATGTTCTAACACTATTGTGATGGGGTTCTATGGAAGGAAACGTTAAGTCTTGATAATTGGGTGCTCGCGAACCAACTTTTGGAATGCAACTTTTGGATGATCAATTTATGGAAATACTAAATCTTGTGGTTCAAAATATAACTTTTATTAATACACCTATGATTTCACCAACGTTTTTCGTTGACAGTTTTCTATATGTTTCTCAGGTTCATACTTGGCTATTTGATACATGCTTCCGCGTACACTCATACTTGCTTGGAGTCGAGCATACATGCATACACTCTGATTTCATGCTTGGAGTCAAGCATACATACATGCATACGCTAGTGATATCACCTTTGGATTCAAACATATTGTTTACATACTTACGCTATTTATAGCAACTGTGATTTTAAACTAATTATGTCGCAAGATATTTCATTTGTACTTTACTACTTTTGTAAACTTAAACTTGTTGTCGATCCGTTTGGTGAACTAAACTTTGCAAGTCATGCACATTTCAAATGAATGCGACATAATTTTGGTCAAACGCGTCTCATATAGGGACTATGACCACGCAACGGGACCTAAGTAGCGGCGCCGTCAATAACGGTTTTGGTCGGGTCGTTACAAGACCTAGCCTTACAGAATTGGTATACCCATCCTTATCTGCTGACGATGCCAATAGCCTTGAGTTACCCATTTGTGAAAAATAGATTATCGGGGCTATAAACGATTGTGGGAGCTCCAAAGAGCCCGGGCCGGATGGTTTTAATTTAAGATTTTACAAGAAATATTGGGATATTATTAAAGTTGACGTTGTTAACGCCATCTCTTGGTTCTGGGAAAAGGGAGAGTTCTCTAAGGGATGCAATTCATCTTTCGTTACTTTAATCCCAAAAAAGAGCGATCCTATCACGCTTAGTGATTACCGGCCTATAAGTCTCATCGGAAGTTTCTACAAAATTGTGGCCAAGATTCTTTCCAATAGGCTTAGAAAAGTCATTCCAAGACTCATCAGCTCGGAGCAAAGTGCTTTCTTGAAAGAAAGGTATATTTTAGATGGTGTTCTCGTTGCAAACGAATCGATTGAATTCATGAAGAAACGTAAGAAAAAGGGGCTTATTTTCAAAGTCGACTTCGAAAAAGCTTTTGATAGTTTGAATTGGGAATTTCTCATGGAGGTTATGGTTAGTATGGGATTTGGTTCTAAGTGGTGTAAATGGATTCATGCTTGTTTAAGCTCGGCTAGCATCTCTATACTTATTAATGGATCGCCTACTAACGAATTCTCTATTGGTAGAGGAGTTAGAGAAGGCGATCCTCTTTCTCCTTTTCTTTTCATCTTAGCTGCGGAAGGGCTTAACATTCTTACTAAAGCCGCGGTTGATCGAGGACTTTACAAAGGTGTTGAGATTGGTGGTGATAAAGTAGGGATTTCACACTTGCAATATGCCGATGATACAATATTTTTTGGTGAATGGTCTAGATTGAATGCGCGAAATCTTTTCAACATCTTAAAGTGTTTTGAACTAGCTTCGGGATTAAAAGTCAATTTTCATAAAAGTTGTCTATATGGCATAGGTGTGAACTCGGTGGAAATCAAGGAAATAGCAAAGAAATTAGGATGCCAAGCCGGTGATTTTCCTTTCATATACCTAGGTCTCCCCGTTGGTGCAAAGATGAAAAAACTTAGTGATTGGAATCCGGTGATCGAAAAGTTTAAGAAAAGGCTATCGGAGTGGAAAATGAGGACGATGTCTTTTGGTGGAAGATTGGTTCTCTTAAAATCGGTTCTTAATAGCCTCCCTTTGTATTATTTCGCGCTCTTTCGTGCCCCGCCTTGTGTGCTCAATTGCCTTGAGAGTGTGAGAAGAAATTTCTTTTGGGGCGGGGATCTTTCGAGTTCAAAAATTCCTTGGGTAAAATGGGATACCACTTGTCTTACTTACGGGGAGGGGGGTTTAAACATTGGCTCCTTGAAGGGTAAAAATATTGCCCTCCTAGGGAAGTGGTGGTGGAGGTTTAAAACCGAAACCAATTGTCTTTGGACCAAAATTATTCGAAGTATTTATGGAATTGACGGTGGCTTGCGGTTGGATGATGGGCATGCTCATCTTTCAACCTCGGGCATTTGGAATAACATTATATTCGCAGGTTCACAAATTGAAGAGCTACACATTTCCTTCCAAAACACTTTCAGAAAATCAATCGGTGACGGTAGAAACACATCTTTTTGGAACGAGGTGTGGTGCGGTTCGGAGTGTTTCAAGAATCTGTTTCCAAGACTTTTTAGACTCGAAAGGAACAAAGAGGCCACTGTTAGGGACCGAATCACAACAGGTTTTTCAGATGCAAATGGATCGGCATCAGTGAGGGAAGTACAACAGTGTTTGGGTCGACATCAGGTGCATACATTCCATGGTTCTGCAGCTGATATATTTTCTATTACAGCGCCACCTTCTGCTCTTGGAAGGTCAACGGAGTCAGCTGTCGGATCAGGAAACCAGGTCGGGTGTTCAGTGTAGCGACCCGACCAAATCATGTTTGACGGCGCCGTCTACTTAGGTCCCGTTACGTGGTCATAAGTCTTTAAGACAAAGTTTGACCAAAATATGTCGCCTTCATTTCAAAATAAAGATTGTTCCCAAAGTTTACAAGAATTGTTCAACCAATAGTTAAGTCACAACATTATAATACGAATGGAATCTAGGCGACACGGTTTAAAGTAAAGTCAAAAGACGCTCCATGAAATGCACATATACTCGACATCCAATGCAAGTATCAAATAATGAGCGGAAGCATGTATCATGTATCGTTCAAGGACCTGAGAAAAACATAGAAATCTGTCAACGAAAACGTTGGTGAAATCATAGGTTTAAGTAAGTAAGTACAAGTGAACCACAAGATTTGCATCAATGAAATAATAGTAATACATTCCAAAAGTTTGTTTCACGAGCACCCAATTATCAATGCTTAACGTTTCCTTCCATTGAACCCCATCACTTAGTGCTAGAACATACACTGTTTCTCGAAAATATATTTCATTCATAAACGGTAGCGAACCGTTTGAATGAGGGTTTGTCAAACCCATATGGATCCATACAACATAAGTTCTCGCTTACACCCGGCAAGTGTAACTAATGATAATCGAATTGAGGATTTTGTTCTAAACTCGTATGTAGAATGTTTGTTTTCCTGTACTTGTGTTCACTTAGTAAAGAAATGTTTATGTTTTCTCATCCCAAATGTAAGTTCAAAAAGAGTAAAAGTGGGACTATGATCTCACCTTGAATGCACGAGTGGTAAAGTACTTCGACAAGTAAACGTGTGCAAAGAACAATGCTAGTCTTGACCTAAACAATAGGTTTGTATCAATAACGGTAAACACGATAGGTCAAAGATGTTCAATTAGTCCTATGGCTCGTTACGACTCGATTATTTAGCATGTGAAATCAAATTGTCAAGTTTCATGCAAGATACAAGTATATAAACAAGTTAGGAAGGTTGCATAATCATTTGGTTAAGTTTGACAAAAAGTCAAACTTTGGTCGGTCAAAGTCAACGAAAGTCAACACGTTCGGGTCGGGTCCCGAACTATTTTTCTGAGGTTTTTAATCATATATGAGCATGTTAGAACAAGTTTCATGTGAATCGGAGGTCCGTAGTATGCCAAACATTTTCCATAAAATGGACACCGGAGACAGAAGCTGGGCACGGCTTATGCCGCGCCGCGGCACCCTTCTGTCGCGCCGCGACAATAGGCGGGTGCTGGTGCCTGGTCTGTTTCACTTGTCCAACTTGATCCAAACTTCAAATGAGCATAAAACGCAAACCACAAACACTTAGGACTCGCACCTTATATCGTTGGAAAGCTCTTTTGACATAGAATGCAACTAAACACAATTTAACAATCAAAAACCTCATTTGTAACAACCGAGTTTTCCAACCAAGTGATCATTCAATGCCCACATTAATGCTTCAAACTCACCAATGCACATTTAATGATTTGGGCATTCAATGCATACATGTGACATGCCATTTTGTAGGTAATGGAGCATACAATACAACTAACAACTTACTTACAACAATTCATGGCAATCAACGCATCAAATAACCACTTCAAGTTCTTCAAACCCTAACTCAATTCCACCAAAAATCAATAATCAAGTTCATGAAGTTTTCTAAGGCAACCTACACATCAAATTGAAGCTAGTGATGCTAGTAACACAATTAAAACATCAACTTTCAACATCTAACAACATATGATCATCCAAAATTCAAGAACAACACACCAAAATTTAAGTTCATGCTAGTTACACTAAAACAACGAGATCGAGCATATAAATCATATATTCATGTTAGACTTGAGCCATAGACACTAATTAACACTTTTATAAGTTAAAAACATCAAGAACACAAAATCTAGTGATTTTAGAAAGTTACCCAAATGAGATGAAGTTGGTACCAAAATGAAGAGGATGGAGAGAGGATCACGAATATGTAATTTATTTTGTTGTAAGCCTCCTAGATCGGATTTAGATGATGATTGAATGAATTTGGTTTTGGGTGTGTGTGTTCTTGCTAGAGAGAAAGAGAGAGATGGAAATGAAAATGAATGGGTGAAAGGGGTTGACCCTTTGACCTAGTCAAGGGTTTGATCCCTTGTCAAGTTTAGTCCCTCAACTTTCGTTTTGGTGCGGGAATTACCTAAACGAGATAATTTAAAACGCGTATCAACGGGAGATGTTATAAACATATAACGGACTTTATATTAGTATAACGGAAAAGTAAATGGAAAAAGGCGGGATGTTACATTACCTACTCCTTAAAAGAAATTTCGTCCCGAAATTTAAGTAGGCGTAGTAGTCGTTGTTTCTTCCTCGAGATCTTGCGTTTCCGAATTCACGAATAGATGAGGATACTTCCTTTGCATTTGATCTTGTCTTTCCCAAGTAAACTCGGGTCCCCTTTTGGCGTTCCAACGGACTTTAACAATCGGAATTCGGCTTTGTTTCAATGTCTTAACGGAGTTGTCCACAATTTCAACCGGTTCCTCCACAAAATGAAATTTGTCATCAATAGTAAGTTCTTCGAGAGGGATGACGATATCGGGTTCGGCAAGACACTTTTTCAAGTTAGATACATGGAAGGTGGGATGAACGGAGTTCAATTGAGGCGGAAGATCTAAACGATAAGCAACGGTTCCAATACGCTCCAAGATTTCGAAAGGACCAATATACCGCGGATTTAGCTTCCCGCGTTTCCCAAAACGGATTACACCCTTCCAAGGTGCGACTTTTAACATTACTCGGTCACCGACTTGAAATTCAAGATCGTTGCGTCATTTGTCGGTATAGCTCTTTTGACGACTTCGGGCCGTCCTAAGCCTATCTCGGATTTGAATGATTTTCTCGGTGGTTTCGTGAATGAGTTCGGGTCCGGTGATTTGTACGTCGCCTACTTCGGCCCAACAAAGAGGTGAACGACATTTGCGGCCATATAGCGCTTCAAAAGGTGCGGCTTTAATACTCGCGTGATAACTATTGTTGTAAGAGAACTCGGCGAGAGGTAAGTGCTTGTCCCAAGCTTTTCCGAAATCAATCACGCAAGCTCGTAACATGTCCTCTAAGGTTTGAATTGTACGTTCACTTTGTCCATCGGTTTGAGGATGATATGCGGTGCTCATGTCTAAACGCGTTCCCAACGCTTCTTGCAATGTACGCCAAAATCTAGAAACGAAACGGCCATCTCGGTCGGAGATAATCGATAAAGGTACACCGTGTCGGGCTACGATCTCCTTAATGTAAAGTTGTGCAAGTTTCTCCATTTTGTCCGTTTCTTTCATGGCAAGGAAGTGTGCGGATTTGGTGAGACGGTCAACAATAACCCAAATGGTATCATAACCGCCCGTCGTTTTTGGTAGCTTGGTGATAAAATCCATCGTTATCCTTTCCCACTTCCATTGCGGGATCTCGGGTTGTCGAAGTAGTCCGGACGGTCTTTGGTGTTCGGCTTTGACTTTGGAACATGTCAAACACTTGGAAACATAAGTAGCTACGTCCCTTTTGATGTTCGGCCACCAATATAGTTGTTTAAGGTCGTGGTACATCTTATTGGCACCGGGGTGAATCGAGTATCGTGACTTATGGGCTTCATCTAAAATAAGGCTTCGTAGATCCCCATAACTAGGCACCCAAATTCTTCCGGCGAAATATCGGAGTCCGGTTTCTTTAACTTCGAATCGAGAGGTGAGGACGTTCAAGTGTTCGAGAGAGATGTTTTCATCCTTGAGAGCCTCATCTTGGGCTACCCGAATTTGGTTATTAAGGTTGGTGTGAATGGTGATGTTTAAAGCTCGGACACGGAGAGGCACCGCTCTTTCTTTTCGACTTAAGGCATCGGCTACTACATTTGCCTTCCCGGGATGGTAACGAAGCTCGCAATCGTAATCGTTTAAGGTTTCAATCCACCTTCGTTGTCTCATGTTTAGTTGTTTTTGATCGAAAATGTGTTGAAGGCTTTTGTGATCGGTGAAGATAGTACTCTTGGTTCCATAAAGATAGTGTCTCCACATTTTAAGTGCAAAGACAACGGCTCCGAGTTCGAGATCATGTGTCGTATAGTTTCGTTCATGAATTTTGAGTTGTCGAGAAGCATAAGCAATGACTTTCGTTCGTTGCATCAATACACACCCAAAACCATGTTTTGAGGCATCGCAATATACAACAAAGTCATCATTGCCTTCGGGAAGTGACAAGATAGGAGCGGTGGTTAGCTTCGTTTTCAAGATTTGGAATGCGGATTCATGTTCGGTCGCCCAAATGAATTTCTTTCCCTTGTGAGTCAATGCGGTTAGAGGACGTGCAACCAAAGAGAAATTTTCGATGAATCTACGATAGTACCCGGCGAGACCCAAAAATTGACGAATGTGAGTAGGAGTGGTAGGAGTCTCCCATTTGCTAATGGCTTCGATTTTCGTTGGATCGACTTTAATACCTTGGTCACTTACAACATGACCAAGAAATTGAACTTCCTTTAACCAAAATTCACACTTGGAGAATTTGGCATAGAGTTGTTCTTGTCTTAAAAGTTCAAGCACAAGTCGGAGATGTTGTTCGTGCTCTTCTTCATTTTTAGAATAAATCAATATGTCATCGATGAACACAATAACGAATTTATCGAGATACGGTTTGCACACGCGGTTCATAAGATCCATGAACACCGCCGGTGCGTTAGTGAGACCAAATGGCATGACAAGGAATTTATAACTACCATAACGAGTTCGGAAAGCGGTTTTGGAGACATCTTCCCCCTTAACCCTCAATTGATGATAACCCGAGCGGAGATCGATTTTCGAATATACACAAGACCCTTGTAGTTGATCAAAGAGGTCATCGATGCGAGGAAGAGGATATCGGTTCTTAACCGTCAATTTATTTAGTTCACGATAATCAATGCACATTCGTAGGGATCCGTCTTTCTTTTTAACAAACAAAATCGGAGCGCCCCAAGGTGATGGCTAGGTTGGATAAAACCACGATCAAGTAGTTCTTGGATTTGACTTTGCAATTCTTGCATTTCGGATGGAGCGAGTCTATATGGTGCACGTGCTACGGGTGCGGCTCCCGGAATAAGATCGATTTGGAATTCAACCGGTCGATGAGGCGGAAGACCCGGCAATTCATCGGGAAATACATCGGAATAGTCACTAACAATTGGCACATCATCGATATGCTTATCATCGGACTCGACTTTCTTAACGTGGGCAAGGATCGCAAAACAACCCTTACGGAGCAGTTTTCTAACTTTAAGGCACGAAACGAGGTTGAGTCTGGTGCAACTCTTATCGCCATAAACAATCAAAGGTTCACCATTCTCGATAGGAATTCGGATTGCGTTAAGATCACAAAGAATGTTAGATTTCGTTTTGACTAACCAATTCATACCGATTATTACATCAAAGCTTCCTAGTTCCATGGGTATCAAATCAATTTCAAATTCCTTACCCAAAATGTTTATCGTACACCCCCGGTAATACGTGTCGGCACTTAATAGTTTCCCGTTAGCCACTTCAATGGTATAAGTGGTATCTAATGGAAGAGGTGGAGTGCTAAAAGAATGAGTCAAAGTCTTGGATACAAAGCATTTATCGGCACCTGAATCGAATAAGCAAGAGACATAAGAATTGTTGAGAAGGAACGTACCCGTGACTAGTTCAGTGTCATCCCGGGCTTCCTCGGTGTTGATGTTGAAAGCTCGACCGCGCGTGTGGGGGTTATCTTTCTTCTTTGGGCATGCATTTCTATAATGACCTGTTTGACCACATTCGTAACAAGTGCCCGTCTTTGGTACATTGGGCCACTTTCGAGCAACGGGAGTGGCACTTTTACAATCGTTGGCCTTATGACCAACTCCTTGGCACCGGTGGAAAATTAACTTGCCACATTCACCAAAGTGATGTTTGTTGCATTTGTTGCAAAGAGGTAGGTTCCCGGCATAACCCTTCTTGCCGTCGAAAGTGAAAGATTTCTTGGCAAAGTTGTTGTTGCTTGATTGGGAGGGTTCCCACTTTCTTTTGTTGCCGCCCGATTTATCCTCGGCCTTAGGTGCCGGAACTACGATTTCGTCAACCGTTTCAATTAGTTGGCGAGCCATGTTCATAGCGGCTTGATGAGTAGTGGGTTTGGATGACATCACCCCTTGTTTGATGCTTTTTGGAAGACCGAGCATGTAGAGCTCAATCCTTTGAGATTCGGGGTTAACAAGATTAGGACACATCAAGGATAGTTCGGCGAAGCGTTGATTATAAGCTTTAAGATCGTTTCCGACCGCTTTCAAAGCTCTTAGTTCTTCCTCAAGCTTTCGGGTTTCTTCGCGCGGAAAATATTCAACAATCATCTTTTCCTTTAGATCGGCCCAAGAGAGGGCATGAGCTTCATCGGTACCCACCGATTGAACATAGGTGTTCCACCATGTTAGAGCAATTCCGGAGAAAGTGTGAGTGGAGTATTTGACCTTGTCTTGGTCCCGACAACCGCTTATGCTAAAGACGGCTTCCGTTTGCTCAAACCATCGGGTGAGCACGACCGGTCCCCCGGTTCCATCAAAAGTGTGAGGTTTGCACCCCATGAAAGCTTTATAGGAGCATACCTCGTTTGAGTTTCCGGCTCCATTGTTGTTGTTGTTGTTGTTGTTGTGGTTGTTATTATTATTGTTGTTGGATGAGTGACCGGCCATGGCCGCATCTACGGCGGTAGCTATCATCCGTTCGAGAGCTTGTTCGGGAGTTTCATTGCGGCGTACACGACGAGGAGCCATTGTTCCTTCAAGACACAAGAATATCATTGATTAGTATTCTCAATAATACTAACCGTGATATAGAATAAAGATAAAGAGAAGTTTTTCCTCGACTCGCCTTAAATTCTTTATGTCATAATGTCGGAACGTTCATATGAGTCACCGTAATATAATCCCGGAAATTATATTACCCTGATTCGTATGTGCATTCGACATCATTTCATATAGTCAAGGTGGCGCGTCAATCAAATTAAACAACGTGAGATTAAGATGAACTAAGAGTAGATATGAGTAGAAGCGTTCGAGTATAAATGCACAAGTAGTCAAGTAATTCCTACTTCAAGTCTATATGCCGGTTGTAGTCTAGACTCACCAATGTACCCTATGACTCGGGGTTGACACTAATGAACTCTAAATCCCTACAACCAACGCTCTGATACCATCTGTAGCGACCCGACCAAATCATGTTTGACGGCGCCGTCTACTTAGGTCCCGTTACGTGGTCATAAGTCTTTAAGACAAAGTTTGACCAAAATATGTCGCCTTCATTTCAAAATAAAGATTGTTCCCAAAGTTTACAAGAATTGTTCAACCAATAGTTAAGTCACAACGTTATAATACGAATGGAATCTAGGCGACACGGTTTAAAGTAAAGTCAAAAGACGCTCCATGAAATGCACATATACTCGACATCCAATGCAAGTATCAAATAATGAGCGGAAGCATGTATCATGTATCGTTCAAGGACCTGAGAAAAACATAGAAATCTGTCAACGAAAACGTTGGTGAAATCATAGGTTTAAGTAAGTAAGTACAAGTGAACCACAAGATTTGCATCAATGAAATAATAGTAATACATTCCAAAAGTTTGTTTCACGAGCACCCAATTATCAATGCTTAACGTTTCCTTCCATTGAACCCCATCACTTAGTGCTAGAACATACACTGTTTCTCGAAAATATATTTCATTCGTAAACGGTAGCGAACCGTTTGAATGAGGGTTTGTCAAACCCATATGGATCCATACAACATAAGTTCTCGCTTACACCCGGCAAGTGTAACTAATGATAATCGAATTGAGGATTTTGTTCTAAACTCGTATGTAGAATGTTTGTTTTCCTGTACTTGTGTTCACTTAGTAAAGAAATGTTTATGTTTTCTCATCCCAAATGTAAGTTCAAAAAGAGTAAAAGTGGGACTATGATCTCACCTTGAATGCACGAGTGGTAAAGTACTTCGACAAGTAAACGTGTGCAAAGAACAATGCTAGTCTTGACCTAAACAATAGGTTTGTATCAATAACGGTAAACACGATAGGTCAAAGATGTTCAATTAGTCCTATGGCTCGTTACGACTCGATTATTTAGCATGTGAAATCAAATTGTCAAGTTTCATGCAAGATACAAGTATATAAACAAGTTAGGAAGGTTGCATAATCATTTGGTTAAGTTTGACAAAAAGTCAAACTTTGGTCGGTCAAAGTCAACGAAAGTCAACACGTTCGGGTCGGGTCCCGAACTATTTTTCTGAGGTTTTTAATCATATATGAGCATGTTAGAACAAGTTTCATGTGAATCGGAGGTCCGTAGTATGCCAAACATTTTCCATAAAATGGACACCGGAGACAGAAGCTGGGCACGGCTTATGCCGCGCCGCGGCACCCTTCTGTCGCGCCGCGACAATAGGCGGGTGCTGGTGCCTGGTCTGTTTCACTTGTCCAACTTGATCCAAACTTCAAATGAGCATAAAACGCAAACCACAAACACTTAGGACTCGCACCTTATATCGTTGGAAAGCTCTTTTGACATAGAATGCAACTAAACACAATTTAACAATCAAAAACCTCATTTGTAACAACCGAGTTTTCCAACCAAGTGATCATTCAATGCCCACATTAATGCTTCAAACTCACCAATGCACATTTAATGATTTGGGCATTCAATGCATACATGTGACATGCCATTTTGTAGGTAATGGAGCATACAATACAACTAACAACTTACTTACAACAATTCATGGCAATCAACGCATCAAATAACCACTTCAAGTTCTTCAAACCCTAACTCAATTCCACCAAAAATCAATAATCAAGTTCATGAAGTTTTCTAAGGCAACCTACACATCAAATTGAAGCTAGTGATGCTAGTAACACAATTAAAACATCAACTTTCAACATCTAACAACATATGATCATCCAAAATTCAAGAACAACACACCAAAATTTAAGTTCATGCTAGTTACACTAAAACAACGAGATCGAGCATATAAATCATATATTCATGTTAGACTTGAGCCATAGACACTAATTAACACTTTTATAAGTTAAAAACATCAAGAACACAAAATCTAGTGATTTTAGAAAGTTACCCAAATGAGATGAAGTTGGTACCAAAATGAAGAGGATGGAGAGAGGATCACGAATATGTAATTTATTTTGTTGTAAGCCTCCTAGATCGGATTTAGATGATGATTGAATGAATTTGGTTTTGGGTGTGTGTGTTCTTGCTAGAGAGAAAGAGAGAGATGGAAATGAAAATGAATGGGTGAAAGGGGTTGACCCTTTGACCTAGTCAAGGGTTTGATCCCTTGTCAAGTTTAGTCCCTCAACTTTCGTTCGGGTGCGGGAATTACCTAAACGAGATAATTTAAAACGCGTATCAACGGGAGATGTTATAAACATATAACGGACTTTATATTAGTATAACGGAAAAGTAAATGGAAAAAGGCGGGATGTTACATTCAGATGTACAGGGAATTATGGGTCAACAGGGACAATCGGGTCAGCAATGTGTATCTCATTCAGCAGAAAACGAGCGAGTTCTCTTTCTTTGGGATTGGGTTCGGGTTCCGACGGGCAGGACAGCAAGCGAGCTTCAAGAGGTTATTAATATATTAATGGGTATTGACTTCGATTTCAACAGTCAAGAGTCATGGAAGTGGGTTCTTGCAAATGATGGTGTGTTTTCGGTTAAAAGGTTATCTTCTCTTCTCGATGAGCGTATTTTGAAAAATAACAACTCTTCTACACAAAAAACTTTGAGGAACAATCTTGTACCTAAAAAGCTTGAAATATTCGTATGGAGAGCTTTAAAAAAAAGGTTGCCGGTTCGAACCGAGCTTGACAAAAGAGGCATTGATCTCCATAGCGTTCGATGCCCGATCTGCGATGGCGATCTTGAAACGGTGGATCATTCTTTGGTTAATTGCAAGCTTTCTTCGGAGATTTGGGTTCGAATCTACAAATGGTGGAATTTTGGGAATTGTGTCCTCATAAACGTTGATGACACTCTTCTTGGAAAGTCACCACTCATTATGTCTTCTCTCGGGAAAAAAGTTTGGCAAGGTGTGGAATGGGTGTGCTCATATTACCTACGGAAAATTCGGAATTCGATGGTCTTTCAAAACAAAACTTTGAGCGCCCCGGTTTTGCTAAATGAAATTCAAGTGAAATCGTTCGAATGGATATCATCTAGGATCAAAGGGATAAAGATCGAGTGGCTAAATTGGCTCTCTAATCATTCTATGTACTTAGACATCTAGATAGTAGTTTCGTTTGGGTTGCAACCTTTGCACCCTATTTCTTTGTATTTTTCGTGGTCTTCGCATCTCAACTATCATTTCTTAGTTGAGAGTCTCGTTGTATACTTTGTTTAGTAATTTATATGAAATTATCTTGTTTTTCAAAAAAAAAAAAAAAAAAAAAAAAAAAAAAAAAAAAAAACAAAGGTGCCCGTTTTTTCTTCCTTTTTGACTTAGAACCCATAAAAAAGTTGACAATTTGCCCATGCAAGGCGCAATGTGCATGTTTGCGACATTGCTTCATGATGAACGCAAGGACGCAAGGTGCCTCTTGCGACCTTGCTTCCCGGGGCGGCAAAGACGCAAAGTGCCTCTTGCGCCCTTGCGCGGGCAAATTGTAAACTTTTTTTTATGGGGTATGAGTTAAAAAAGGGAGAAAAGATGAGCATTATACTGATAATTCCTTTTATTATTTTTATTATGAAATAAATATAAATATAAAATATAAATGTGCTACTTGTTCTAAACTACTACTACGTACTATCTTCATTTGAAATAGTTTTCCCTCAATATTTGAATGCATATCCCGCCTACCCCTCTCTTTCTTTCTTTCCTTTAACTTTCTTTTTTATTTTATCCCCTTTTGATTTCATTTTAAATTTAACAAGAATTTGAATTTTTCATTCCAACTCTCATTCTATCTGTTATCAACTTATCATCATCAAAATTCAAAAACACCATGAAATTCTTTCAATCACAATCCTCTGATACACAACTAACCGATTTCAAATGCGCCTCTAGTTGCTGCCTTTCAAGACTAATTTACCGCTTGCCATGTTTTCGTAGTCGTACCACACACCACCGCATCGCAGAATCAACAGAGCTTCGTTATACAGCTGGCAATCCAGGAGTTGTCGCAAAGTTAATGGGATTAGATTCAATTCCACAAAGGGTTCGTTCGGTTAATCAACAAAAAGATAACCGTAATTTAAACGCTCCAGGTCAACCCGCTAGTCAAACTCCAATGGTTGTAAAGGTCGAAAAAGGAAAATTCTTTGTTCTTGGCTTCGAATCAGGATGCAAAGGTAAAGATCAAAACTTTAAATGATCTGATCTCGGTTATATTTTTCATTTCGATAACCAGACTCAAAACCTTGGTGTTTAGCTGTTATGAGTTGACATATATATTGTTTCTGTTTATGATGATTGATATTGATATGTATGTACACATGCAGGTAAACGTGATTCGAAATCGGATTCAAAAAGGAAATTACTATATGATGACAGATCAAAGAAGAAGAAACTTGTGATAGAGGAATCCAAAGTTGATCCCGAGTTGGAGTTTTATGATCAATTGCTTCTCGAATTAATATACATTTTTTGAGTTTTTTTTTATTCCTTCTTGTATTTTGGTAATTTTCTCAGTTGCCATTACAATAGATTACATATTTTGTTTGTGTGTTAAATGTGATACTTCAAGATTTAAGGATTTGAAATGAGGAATGGTTATGTAATTCTAAAGTTGCCTTCAAAACGACAAACTGTTGAGTATTGTTCTTTACCGAGTAACAACAAAAAAACATTAAAAAAAATCAATCTATAACAATGTCCTTTTTTCTTTTTTTGAACAGCGATTGGGATCACCCGAGGGGACTTAACCACCCGTTGCGATCATCTCCCGTTTCGACTATGCCGATGCAGCGATAAACCCAGTCCCTTTACCCCTTGAAACCTTGAAACCGATCCAAGGGTACGACCAAGTAAAACCCCCTCACCTTTACCCCCAAACGATATGAGAAAGGTGTCATGGGTGGATATTTCATGGCAATGTCCTTTTAATTTGGCAACAAAAAAAATCACCAAGAATTAATGAATTTTGTTCAACAACAAAGAGGTTTTACATAAAACCAAATCAACATGGTAGAATCAATGAAGCATAGAAGTGGTTGGCCTAAGCAAACATTCATAATTCCATGTTTTCTCAAACCCACACATATGCCATCATCTCATAAACTACAAAATCTTAATTCCAAGATCTTCATAACATGTGTCCGTTGATATCTTACTATGTATCCATAAGAAATGCTGTTTCCTCCTTTTAGAATCATAAGAATCCGTTGCAAGGTAGTTAAATAATCAAAACGCGTTAAACTAAATGGATCATATGAGTAATAAATGTATCAATCTATTACGTATTACGGAGTACTACTTGTAATGGGTCAAATCAGCCCAGTACTTGTAATGGGTCATGGATCATAAACACCCAAAACCCATCAACAGCCAAGCTACTAATAGCCCACTCCTTCAAATGGGTCATGGGTCTAGACATACCCAAAACATATAAATTTATTAAGTGAAAAAACTATATATATACATATATATATATATATATATATATATATATATATATATATATATATATATATATATATATATATATATATATAGTGCAGAATAGAATCTCAATTTATTATATTATTACACAGAAAAGAAGATTCATTAATAATTCACACCACAATAACACTCACACTGCACGTACAGATAAGCAACTCATAAACTTCACACCACACCACACCACACCACACCACAATAACATTCACACGCACGGACAAGCAATTCATAAATCAACTTCAGACCACATAATTAACATTCCATGGATCGTTATGGAAGGGAGACAAACGGACGTTGCTAGTTCGTTTCCATTAAACCTTCCACTTCATCTTCCTCTACGAGAGTTGATGCCACCTGGTGCTCGGCTGATCCTTCTTGGGGCTCGGTTGGTCCTTCCTGGGGCCCGGCCAATTCTTTCAATTTACCGGTCCATTCAAAATATGACTCGTTGATTCTTATATCATCACATTTTTTTGCCATGATGTTGTACAAGTTGATAAGTATGGTGGGGTAATCTTTACGTACACTCTCCACAGACTGTAAAGTATGTGTAGTGTGAGAAACACTATTTCTAATGTTTGTTACCAAGCTGATACCCGGCTCATCAACAATTTCTTTCCATTTTTGTAATCTAGACAATTCGTCAAATACTTCTTTTGAAAGGGGAGGGGAAGTAACATCAGCTTTCTTTAACTTATTAATCTTATCCGGTAACACCTTTTTCAATTCTAGTGGCACCTTATTCGCTTCCGATAACACCTCAATCAGTTTCGTTAACACCGTATTCGCTTCCGATGATTCCCCCGTCACTTTCAGTAGTAAATCGTCAATGATCACTTCCAATGATTGGCTCTCACTGGAGGTGATCTCTTTGAATAACACATCAGGCCCATGATAATGTGTGAATAACCCTTCCATTTTTTGAAATGGATCCAATTGTTCTTCTAAAAGGGGAACATCATTAAGTTTCTGTAACTTGTCAATCGCTTTTGATAATTTCGTAGTCACTTCCAATGACACGTCTTTCACAGTCTCTAACACCTTAATCACTTTCGATAACACCGCATGCGTGCCAGTAACTGTCGGAGATTGGTGAATCACTTTCAAGTCTTCCTCTGCATTAGTCAATTTTTTCATTTGGCTCAATTGTTTCAGTTTTTGCAATTTTTCTACTGAAAAGGAAGCAACATTAACTGTATTTAACTTCTTAATCGCATTATTTAACGCTTCCTTATCATCCTTTGACAAATTATGCGATCTAAATTTTGATATGACCGTCTTCACTTTCGGTAACAGCGCCCTCGCATCCAATGACGCCTGACTCAGTTCCGGTAACTTGTCAATCACTTTCAGTGGCTCCACAATCACTTTCAATAACACCTCAGTCGCAAGATTATCTGTCAAAAACTCTTCAATTTCCTCGTAGAGTGGTTTTTTTTTGTCATCTTTCTTTGGTATACCACCTAGGTAATGACGAGTTTCCCTAAAAAAATCGGTGGCCTTACGTGGTTTAAAACGGAATGGGTGCGCTTTCACCTCTTCAAACTTTTTTCTAATAATAAGGAGTAACAAACAAAAGCGTATATAAATTTGGTTTAAATTAATGATGATAAATGTCCACTAATAATAATTTCTAATTATATGCACATATATCGAGAGTAGTTAGTTAGTTAGTACAGTAATAATGATAAACTATACAAGACATACATACCCTTTTGAACGGACAAGGAGACGGATGAGATCCTGTGCTTCCGCGGGGTATTTGGAGAGTTTCTTGAAGTCAACATCAGAACAGGCACCGTTATCAAGGTCACCAAGTTCACATCCAGTGAGAAAAAAAAAACATACTTTCCCTAAAGCTTTTAATTCTTCCTGGAACAAATCTTCCTCATCTATATATATATGATGTCATCGTATAGATGAAATCAATAGTCTGTTATCTAACTTTCATAAATTAATTTCTAATAATAAAATATTAATATAATATAATTTCCATCATCATGTAGATTTAATCTATAAAAAAAAAAAAAAAAAAAAAAAAAGACTTACATGGTTCCAATTCGAATTCATACGGTACGTCCTTGACCGATTGTTGTGAATCTATATGACGTCATCGTATAGATGAATCAGTTTGTTATCTAGCTTTAACAAATTTCTAAAAATAATATACTTCATCCGTCCCATATTAATTGTTCACATTCGACTTTAATACTCCGTATTTGATAAAATTTATATGAATGAATTGAGTTTTTAAACTCGCTTTTATTTATATATTTTTTATTAAATAATATATAACACAAATAAAAATATTTACAATCAAATTGTCAAATAAAGTATTTGAAAAATTGTGGACACTGAGGACGGATGGATAGAGTAATATAACATGTGTCATCATATAAATGAAATCTATAGTTGACTTACCTGTTTTTTTTCTACACAAAAGCGATTCGTCTTCAACCTTTGCAATGTAAGAATTAGCAGAACTATTTTTGCATATCTTGACATTATCTTTTGTTAAATTTACGTGCTTCCTTTTAGGCTTATGCTTATGCAAAGCCACGAATCCTTCAACAATGCCCCTAAATTAATTATTAACTAATTAAGTATTAAAAGGTTTTGTAAAATGGATAAAACTATCATGTAAATAATTAAGAATTCGGAATTAGTCAAGAAACAAATATAATATGATGGCAAAGAAAAACACACACACACACATATATATTATACATGTATTATTACTAGCTAACCTGACAAACTTTTCCTTCATCTTAGTTTCCATAAGCTTTAGCGTTTGAAGAAACTCACTTGAGATATGCTGAAAATCTTCGGAACCATAACGATAGTAGTAATCATCCTCGGATTGATGTGTAATTAGAATGTTGGGATGATTATGACGATTTTTGTAACCCTCCTTTTTAAGTCTCTCAACAATAGCAACATCATAATTAACATTTTTGCTACGATCATCTTTTAGAATCGATGTCATTTTTATTACTGAACCAAAGATGGTTTCTACATTCTGAGATCTAGTCTTAGAAGCGGCTTCTAAGTCATCAAGACGTTTCTTCTCACTTATAACTTTGGCCAAATACGTATCAAAGTTAACAACTTGGGGAACGGTATTATGAAAGGGGGAACTATATTCCCCATAACACAGCTTGCAATTTTCATGTCCACCATATTTGAATTCAGTAAACTGCATATAGCGTTCTTTACAACCAAAATAAACTGTGTATACAGTTCTCTTTAGCTTGATATAATACTTATACGGAACTTTACCATCACCATCAGCATATACATATTCATATTCATCAGAAAGGTCATCTGCATCTGCAGTCAGCGATACTTTATCAGAAGAAGAAGAAGAAGCATAACCGGCAATTCGAATTACATCACTCATCCCGTTTGGAAGTGGCTGAAAATAGCAAGAGAGATCAATTAGTTAAGCTGCTAAAGTGAAGATATTTAAAAGATTAAGCTAAGCTAGCTTGTCAGTAATTAGTGCGATTTCTTGAAAGAGTGAATTTTATTTTTTTCAAGGTTTTAGTGTTGGTGTTGAATATATACCTAAGTACCGAACATTTCACCATTAACAATATACGGAGTACTTATGTACATTATTATTTATTATAATTAAATATAAATGAAAAAAAAGGAGCAGATCAACCCTACGTACATACCTTGTCTTTAGTAATACCCTTCTTATGCTCATAGAACTCCCCGTCATCTTTGCGATACATGTAGTAACTAAGACCACACGTTTCCAAACCTTCACTTTGTTGATATATTGGTTTTGCATTCAATTTATACTCTATACAATTATTAGGTTGGAGTACATCTTTAAGATCAACAGATTTTTTCCACACGCGCAGTTCCTCTGTCGATTCATCAATCATCAAACATATTGGGGAGACAGAGAAGACAAAGTTCCATTTTGATATGCCCACATACGTAAGAATAGTGATAGGTTCTCCCTTCTTTTCAAGCACTTCTTCCTCAGTTTCGAAAAGATGTATTTGCTCATGGGGATAAGTCTTAGCATCATAGTCTAAATATTTAAGAACCGGGTGATCTTCTCTTGCAACACGATAAGGTTTTTGACCTCCCATAACAAAGCAGTTTTATTGAAATTTGTTGTTCTAAAAAAATAACAAAGCAGTTTGACTTGTAATCAAATTTGGGTTACGCAAAAATCATTTACTGTATATATCAACTGAAATTTAGTTTAATATTTTTCTACAAGATGATGGTACTACTAATAAAACAGTAACAAAGACTAGACCAGTAATCCGTTATGGGCTATATTTATACAGTAACACACACACACACACACACATATATATATATATATATATATATATATATATATATATATATATATATATATATATATATATATATATATATATATATATATATATATATATGCATATGCTTGGAATGTGATATACAATTGGTCTGTCTCCTGCACATGAGTCGCTTTCAATATAAACACCATATATGCTTAAATAGCACGTGATTAAGATTAGTACTCTTGTAGCTCATAGTAGCAGATTGTTGGTCATATATATATATATATATATATATATATATATATATATATATATATATATATATGTTGGTTTTGATTTTGGTTAGAAGAACTGATATGGTTGCTTAGTGAAGGATGTTATCCCACATCGGTGGGAGGAAGAAGTTGGAGGTGGGTGATTTGGTTATAAAAGGAGGTCATGAGCATCATTCCAACTTGCACCATATATATATATATATATATATATATATATATATATATATATATATATATATATATATATATATATATATATATATATATATATATATATATGTTGGTTTTGATTTTGGTTAGAAGAACTGATATGGTTGCTTAGTGAAGGATGTTATCCCACATCGGTGGGAGGAAGAAGTTGGAGGTGGGTGATTTGGTTATAAAAGGAGGTCATGGGCATCATTCCAACTTGCACCAATCAATACACTTTAAGTATTTGATTCTTTCTTTCTTACTCTTGTTTGAGATGTATTAATTAAATACTTTGGAGAGTGTAGTTGGCTTAAGAGAGTTGTCTATGTCATTGTAACAATTTGTGATATAGTGTATTTCTCTCTTTGGGGGCCCGTGGTTTTTCTTCTGTTTTGGAATTTTCACGTTAAATTCTTGTGTTGTGGATTGTTCTTATTTCTTTACTGTTTTTCATTGGGCGTTTGTTGGGAATTAGTGAGACCTTTAATTTTCCAACAACTGGTATCAGAGCGTTAGGTTTGACGGGGGGTCTCAGTTATAGGAGTCGAAGTATGCTCTGTGGTTGCTACGGGAGTGGATCGTCCACATCAGAAACCAGTTCTATTGATCGTACAGGGTATCTGGTTAGACAATATTTTTTTTGATTCATAGTAAGTGGTGTCAAGAATTTGTAGTGGACCGGGTGTTGGATTTTCCAATTCAACGGATCCTGTGCGCCACTCCACTACATTTGTCGGCCAGTTGAAACGTGGGCAAAATCAGAGAAAGTGTTGTTCTTAGGATACGGATACGATGTCGAAGTTCAGTCCAATGAGGTTTGATGTAGAGAAATTTGATGGGAGAATCAATTTTGGCTTGTGGCAAGTTCAAGTCAAGGATGTGTTGATTCAGTCCGGTTTACACAAGGCATTGAAAGGTAAACCCACCTTTGTTTCCAGCAGTGATTCTAGCTCTAAGTTCGATGAAGAAGAATGGGATGATATGAATTTGAAGGCGGCAAGTGCGATTCGTCCGTATCTTGCAAAGAATGTGCTTTCAAATGTGCACGGGTTATCAACGGCTAAGGAACTTTTGGATAAGTTTGAGCAGTTGTACCAGGGCAACGGCATCTCGAATCGATTGTGTCTTAAAGAACAGTTCCATACTTTACGTATGGATAGGGGTTCAAAGATTTCAGATCATCTGAGCATTCTGAATGGTATTGTTTCGGAACAGGAAGCTATTGGAGTTAAAGTGGAAGATGAAGATAAAGCTTTGAGGTTGATATTATCTTTGTCATCGTCCTATGAGCACATGAAACCTATTTTGATGTATGGGAAAGAAACTTTAAAGTTTGAATACTTTATTAGCAAGCTTATATTCGAGGAGAAAAGACTGGAAGGTAACGGGGTCTCGTTATCAGAAAGTACGATACTGTTGTGTTCGGATAGGCGGAAGAAAAGCTCCGGGAAGAATCTGGTATGCTGGAGGTGCGGGAAGACTGGACATGTAAGGGTTAATTGTCCAGGTGGAGCTAATTCGGCAAATGGTTCCAAAGGCGCTAATGATGTCTCCGTTATTACGGAGAGTGACGAATTCCTCTGAAGTCACGTCATCCTCATGGTGTGTCCGCGCCACCATGGAAAGGGATGTTCGTTAGCAGTTCCACAATTACACATGGGCATTGGTTTGGCGTTGATGCAGGTTGTGTGGTGGAAACTGATGTTGAAGCTGATGGAACTTCCGAAAAAGCCTAACGGGGAAGTTGCACCATAAATGTTCAGCTGGTTATTCAACATGTGCCGAGGTGAAATTCTTAGAATGGGATCTTCTAAGTGGTTATACTCTTACGGTGGAGTATGATAATTCTGTTTAGAGTTATGATTGTCTGTTATGACAATGATTGTCGGATCTTGACAATGTTTGATGAAGATGCAAGTTTTGTCTCTTGGGAGATAGTCAACGGCATGAAGATGAGGATCTTGAAGTTGTCGAGGAAGCATCTACATCGGTTATTCTTGCAATGTGGAAGCATAATTATCTTATTCTATCCAAAAGGTGGAGATTTGTTGGTTTCGATTTTGGTTAAAAGGATTTTTATGGTTGCTTAGTGAAGGATGTTATCCCACATCGGTGGGAGGAAGAAGTTGGAGGTGGGTGACTTGGTTATAAAATGAGGTCATGGGCATCATTCCAACTTGCATCAATCAATACACTTTAAGTATTTGATTATTTTTTTTCTTTCTTACTCTTGTTTGATATGTATTAGTTAAATACTTTGGAGAGTGTAGTTGACTTAAGAGAGTAGTCTATGTCATTGTAACAATTTGTGATATAGTGTATTTCTCTCTTTGGGGGCCCGTGGTTTTTCTCCTGTTTTGGAGTTTTCACGTTAAATTCTTGTGTTGTGGATTGTTCTTATTTCTTTACTATTTTTCATTGGGTGTTTGTTGGGAATTAATGAGACCGTAATTTCCCAACAACTGGTATCAGAGCGTCAGGTTTGACGGGGGGTCTCAGTTATAAGAGTCGGAGTATGCTCTGTGGTTGCCACGGGAGTGGATCGTCCACATCAGAAACCAGTTCTATTGATCGTATAGGGTATCTGGTTAGACAATATTTTTTTGATTCAGAGTAAGTGGTGTCAAGAATTTGTAGTGGACCGGGTGTTGAATTTTCCAATTCAACGGATCCTGTGCGCCACTCCACTACATTTGTCGGCCAGTTGAAACGTAGGCAAAATCAGAGAAAGTGTTGTTCTTAGGATACGGATACGATGTCGAAGTTCAGTCCAATGAGGTTTGATGTAGAGAAATTTGATGGGAGAATCAATTTTGGCTTGTGGCAAGTTCAAGTCAAGGATGTGTTGATTCAGTCCGGTTTACACAAGGCATTGAAAGGCAAACCCACCTTTGTTTCCAGCAGTGATTCTAGCTCTAAGTTCGATGAAGAAGAATGGGATGATATGAATTTGAGGGCGGCAAGTGCGATTCATCCGTGTCTTTCAAAGAATGTGCTTTCAAATGTGCACGGGTTATCAACGGCTAATGAACTTTTGGATAAGTTGGAGCAGTTGTACAAGGGCAACGGCATCTCGAATCGATTGTGTCTTAAAGAACAGTTCCATAATTTGCGTATTGTTTCGGAATGGTTCAAAGATTTCAGATCATCCGAGCATTCTGAATGGTATTGTTTCGGAACTGGAAGCTATTGGAGTTAAAGTGGAAGATGAAGATAAAGCTTTGAGGTTGATATTATCTTTGTCATCGTCCTATGAGCACATGAAACCTATTTTGATGTATGGGAAGGAAACTTTAAAGTTTGAAGACGTTACTAGAAAACTCATATTCGAGGAGAAAAGACTGGAAGGTAACGGGGTCTCGTCATCAGAAAGTACAGTACTGTTGTATTCGGATAGGCGGAAGAAAAACTCCGGGAAGAATCTGGTATGCTGGAGGTGCGGGAAGTATGGGCATATAAGGGTTAATTGTCGAGGTGGAGCTAATTCGGCAAATGGCTCCAAAGGCACTAATGATGTCTCCGTTATTACGGAGAGTGACGAATTTCTCTGAAGTCACGTCATCCTCATGGTGTGTCCGCGCCACCATGGAAAGAGATGTTCGTTAGCGGTTCTACAATTACACATGGGCATTGGTTTGGCGTTGATGCAGGTTGTGTGGTGGAAACTGATGTTGAAGCTGATGGAACTTCCGAGAAAGCCAAACGGGGAAGTTGCACCGTAAATGTTCAGCTGGTTATTCAACATGTGCCGAGGTAAAATTCTTAGTATGGGATCGCTAAGTGGCTATACTCTTACGGTGGAGTATGATAATTCTGTTTAGAGTTATGATTGTCTGTTATGACAATGATTGTCGGATCTTGACAATGTTCGATGAAGATACAAGTTTTGTCTCTTGGGAGATAATGTCAACGGCATGAAGATGAGGATCTTGAAGTTGTCGTCGAGGAAGCATCTACATCGGTTATTCTTGCAATGTGGAAACATAATTATCTTCTTCTATCCAAAAGGTGGAGATTTGTTGGTTTTGATTTTGGTTAGAAGAATTGATATGGTTGCTTAGTGAAGGATGTTATTCCACATCGGTGGGAGGAAGAAGTTGGAGGTGGGTGACTTGGTTATAAAAGGAGGTCATGGGCATCATTCCAACTTGCATTAATCAATACACTTTAAGTATTTGATTATTTCTTTCTTACTTACTCTTGTTTGAGATGTATTTGTTAAATACTTTGGAGAGTGTAGTTGACTTAAGAGAGTTGTATATGTCATTGTAACACATTGTGATATAGTGTATTTATCTCTTTGGGGCCCGTGGTTTTTCTCTTGTTTTGAAGTTTCCACGTTAAATTCTTGTGTTGTGGATTGTTCATATTTCTTTACTGTTTTTCATTGTGCATTTGTTGGGAATTAGTGAGACCGTAATTTCCCAACAATATATATATATATATATATATATATATATATATATATATATATATATATATAGGGGCAGGATCAATGGGGAAGTAACCAATCGGGGGGAAGCGGGGGGAAGCAAAATTTTTTTTTTTTTCATTTTTTTTTTTTTTTTTTTTGGCTTTTTTTCCGGCATCAAGATCACATGAAAATATGAACATTTAGAAGAGACACTTCGTGACGGAAAAACGATCGACGAAAATAACATTCAATATAATATTGTTAGTGAAGAATATGAACGTTTTTTTCTTCATGTTTTGAGAAGTAAAATTTAGCCCGATTTAGAGTTTAGGGTTTAGGGTTTTGGGTTTATTCCAAAAACCCAAAACACCAAACCCTAAACCCTAAACTCTAAACCGTTCGTGTTAAAAACTCAATCTAAATTCTAAATCTAAACCCTAAATCTAAACCCTAAACCCTAAATTTCTAAACCCAAGTAGACTTATGTTGGTCAAAATGGGAATGGATTGAGCTGCTGCAATGCTAAGGGTTTCAAATGTTTATGGGATGGCTGCAGTCTTGGTTACTTCATTCTGTTTTGGCAATGGTGGATCCTTAGTGATCTGTTTATTTTTTTATTTTTGATTTTTAGGTTAAATGTCATGAATTCTAGAAGGAAAAAAGGAAAATTATTTGTAAAGTGTCACGTTTGTTGTTTTAGCGGTGTGGTTATTAACAGGATGGCGATTTCAAGTGAAGTTTTGATGATCTTTCAAGGCAATGAAATTAATGTTGCTGTGAATTTCTGGATGGTCAAAGTCAATGCTGGTCAACGTTCTTTATTGAAGATTCAAAAGATCAGATTTGAAATATTGCAGTTGGATACTACTAAAAGAATTATGGAAGTGGTTTTTATGAGCAATTTTTTAATCTCTGATATTGAAGATATAAAGTCAAGAAGTCAAAGAAAGTCAAAGTGGAAGAATGTTTTAAAGAATATGGCATGCTGGACTTGTTTGCTGAATTCAGGTAAGTATTTCATTTATATTATTGAATGTGTGTTTTGTGCAGGTGATCACTTTTTTGTTTGGGATCGTGTTTAGAGTAGTTTTGTTGGATGGTTAAATTTTGTATAGTATTAGGTTTTGGTTTGTTTTTTGGAAGTGTATAGTTTGGTTTCTTTTCTAGTTTAGGGTATTTTGTTAAAGTGTTTCGGGTGGTCACTTCAAAACACCCGCCCCTTTTGTACCTTTTTTAATTATTAATAAAATTTGCCGGGGTACCGTCCCCTTTTCTGAATATCGAAACCCTATAAACCCTAATATCTAAACCCCAATAGCTAAAACCTCAACATACGCTCGAAAAATACGATAATTGTTATATATTACTTCTTCGAGCGTTTTCCCGCCAAAATAAAAACATTTATCACAAAGTGTGTCTACTAAATGTTCATATTTTCATCCCATCTATAATGTTCGTGAATAAAGTCTCTTCAAAAAACGAAAAAAAAAAAAGTTTTCGCTTCCCCCCGCTTCCCACCGATTGGTTACTTCCCCATTGATCCTACCAATATATATATATATATATATATATATTTATATATATATATATATAGGGGCAGGATCAATGGGGAAGTAAACAATCGGGGGGAAGCGGGGGGAAGCAAATTTTTTTTTTTCGCTTTTTTTGAATTTTTTTTTTCCGGCATCAAGATTACACGAAAATATGAACATTAAGAGACACTTCGTGATGAATGTTATTATTTAGGCGGGAAAACGATCGACAAAAATAACATTCAAGATAATATTGTTCGTGAAGAATATGAACGTTTTTTTTCATGTTTTGTGAAGTAAAATTTAGTCCGATTTAGAGTTTAGGGTTTGGTGTTTTGGGTTTATTCCATAAACCCAAAACACCAAACCCTAAACCATAAACCCTAAACTCTAAACCGCTCGTGTTAAAAACTCAATCTAAATCCTAAATCTAAACCCTAAATCTAAACCCTAAACCGGTAAGATTAGGACGTATACCGGTAAGATTCGAGTTAGATAAACGGGGCATCGACTTGAATAGTGTGAGATGCCCGATTTGTGATGGTGACATTGAGACGGTGGAGCATATACTTTTTTCTTGTCAAGTGGCAAAAGACATTTGGGCTAAAGTTCTTAAATGGTGGGGGTATAATTCGGCTATATTCGGGTTTGAGGATATTTTTAATGGTACTTTCGGTTGTGTAGCACAGGATCATAAAAAGAATCAATGGCAAGCGGTATGTTGGGTGGTTTGTTACATTCTATGGAAGAATAGAAATGCAAAGGTGTTCAAGAATAAGCTCGAGACGGTCCCATCTTTATTTAGCGAGGTTCAAGTTCTTTCATATGATTGGATTTCACGACGTTGCAAGGGTCATATTATGGATTGGCTACAATGGTTCTCACACCCTTAGTTTTAACCCCTTTTGTTAGTTGCAATCTTTGCAATTAGCTTAAGGCGATGTAATTTGTTTTCCTTATTTCTTTCGTGATGTATCGTGCTGTTAAGGTTGACCAGTCAACCATGTACTATTCGTGTTTGTTTAATATAAGTCTTTCTTGCTTTTCAAAAAAAAAAAAAATCTAAACCCTAAACCCTAAATTTCTAAACCCTAATATCTAAACCCTATAAACCCTAATATCTAAACCTTAATATCTAAACCCCAATAGCTAAAACCTCAAAATACGCTCGAAAAACACGACAATTGTTATATATTACTTCTTCGAGCGTTTTCCCGCCAAAATAAAAACATTTATCACAAAGTGTCTCTACTAAATGTTCATATTTTCATCTCATCTATAATGTTCGTGAACAAAGTTTTTTCAAAAAATGAAAAAAAAAAAAAAAATTTGCTTCCCTCCGCTTCCCCCGAATGGTTACTTCACTCTTGATCCTACCACTATATATATATATATATATATATATATATATATATATATATATATATTAGCTCGAGATAATAAACTTGGAAGGAGATCAGTTATTGTGTGTAAACACCTAGCTAATTTCTCTCTGTAATTCTGACGTAACAATCATTCGCTTACGAGTTACAACAATTCAAATTCAATTTCATTACTCAACTGTTGTGTGAGTTCCGAAAAAGAGTTTATTAATTAGTTCAACTTCGATTACTATTAGCCTAGATGTTCATAACAACTACCGATATCCAGATGACCGATTCGAGAAAAGAAAAATCAGCTAATTTTTAGATTCGAGTGTTTAAAGATGATTCAAACTAGTTTACGATGGTGTCATGGTGATATCTAGCTACAACGAGTTCAGGTGTTGATGAGAGTACGACGAAATATATGAATGATTAATTAGTTGAACAATTAAGATATGCCAGAAAAGAATAATCAAAATTAATTAGGTAGTTTACATGGAGATGAGGGAAAACCACGTACCAGTAATTAAAACACTAGAAGATATGATGCTTATTGTTGTTCAGTGAAGAATCGCTTTAATTAAACATAATAATAAAGAGAGACATCTTTAATTTGATTTGAAAAGTGTGTTTGTTGTGTAATTTATGATCACCGTTGATTGATTTTTTAACTCTATGTATATATGAGTAGCATAGCAACCTTCAATTAGGGGGTATTATTTATCAACACTTAATATGGTAATTAAAGACACGTTTTTTGACATTTTCCGGCCGGCCACCTTCTTTTTCTTTTCCTTTTCCTTTATTTAAGGTCAACTTGAGGTTGGTCCCAATGGTATTTTCCAGTTTTTTTTGCTTTCGCTTTCCTTCTATCGCAAATGTCTGATGACCCACTTTCCCCACTTTAAACCCTTTTCAAAATCTATCTATATTTATATACTTCCTCCGTTCCATAATAGTCAGATATTCCATTTTTGAATATCTTAAATTAATAGTCACTTCCATAATAGAAAAAAATAAGAAATTTAAGTTCTATTATGCCCTTAGACCATATATAATGGTGATGGGGTGATAAGGGTTTTTATGGGGTATAGTGCTGAGTTGGCAAATATGATGGGGGTGATGACGTGATAAAATTTGTAGTGGTAGGCGTGATGATTGTGTGATGGGTTAGATTGGTCCCACATTTTTATTTGTTTTTTTTTCATTTTTGTTTAAGTTATTATTATTATTATTATTATTATTATTATTATTATTATTATTATTGTTGTTGTTGTTTTATTAAATCATATAACTGTTATAATATATAAATATATATATATAAATGGATAGTCAATTATTGATACACAAAAGTAATATTATTGTATTACCTAAACTTGTGATATTTTTGCTATAAATAGCCATGAATGCAAGCATTAAACTTGCACCATTTCTCACACTTACAAAGTGTTTCTTTCTTTCTCTCCATTATCATCTTTATTCTTATACTTCATTATTAGTATTCTAAATCAAGAATCAAATCACTAAAGGTAGTTATAAGCCTACTGAATTATAACATCAAGAATCAAACCACTAAAGGTAGTTATAAGCCTACTGAATTATAACACGTTATCAGCACGATAATCTTAATACTAATTATGGTTGGCTCTGCCACCTAAATGATATATGGTCGGTTATACCACCTGAATAATATATGGTCGACACTGTCGTCTAATTATCATTTATGTTACTAACATTTATATTTCAATTATCTAACATTTATATGGCCGACACTGTCGCCTAATTATCATTTATGTTACTAACATTTATATTTCAATTATCTAACATTTATATGGCCGACACTGTCGCCTAATTATCATTTATGTTACTAACATTTATATTTCTATTATCTAACATTTATATGGCCGACACTGTCGCCTAATTATCATTTATGTTTACTAATATTTATATTTATGTTATATAACATTTATTAATGATTGCTTACATATGGTCGACACTGTCACCTACTTATCATTTATGTTATATTAAATTTATGTTTAATTTTTATATACTTATGAATATAAAGTGACTATAATTTATCATGTTGTTTGTTTTAATAGAAAATGTCGAATCTGGAAAAGCTTAAATTTACTCCTTTAGAATCAACTGGAAACAACTACATGCCATGGGTTATAAAAGTAAAAATGCATCTTAAATCAACGGGTATTCTTGAAGCCATAAATGAAAACAACACTTGTTCTGAAAAAGAACAAGCAACGGCATGTTGCTTTATTCATCAACATATTGATGAATGCTTACAAAATAATTATGTGACTGTAGAAGATCCCCATGTTTTATGGGAAGGTCTCAAAAGCAGATTCAATAATCAAAGAGAAATTTTACTTCCAGCTGCTATGGAACAATGGAGAACATTAAGGTTCCAAGACTTTAAGAAAGTAAATGAATATAGCTCAGCTCTGTATAATACATGTTCACAACTTAAATTCTGTGGACATGAAATAAGTGATGCAGACATGATGGAGAAAACTTTCTCCACAATGAATGCTGCAAACATCACAGTGCAAAGAAATTTGAGAATGCTAAAGTTCAAAACATATCCTGAACTTAATTCATATCTCTTAGTTGCAGAGCAAAATGATGAGCTATTAATGAAAAATCAGCAATCCCGTCCTACTGGTACACTTGCAATCCCTGAAGCAAATACTGCAAATAATTATAAACAGGGACAAGGACGCGGGCAAGGTCGTGGTTATAATAACCATCACCATCATCATGCCAAAAGCCATAACTATGGTAGAAACCATCCTTATGGTAATGGTAATGGGCGAGGACGTGATCGTGGTCGTTGCCGTGGTGGTCAAAGAAATAATAATCCACGAAAATATAAATATCAACCACAAAACAAGCCCACTAAACAAGATGTTGAAGAAAATTCTTCTAAAAATTCTGAAGAATCTTGCTACAGATGTGGTAGAATGGGCCACTGGGCTAATACTTGCCGAACATCTAAACATCTTGTTAAGATGTATCAGGATTCGCTGAAAGATAAAGAAAAGGAAGTAAACTTTGTGGATAACGTCGATCCAACAGTCACTGAGAAACCATCTGATTTATATGAAGATTTCTTGAATGTTTAAGTTGTGTGTCTTTCGAAAAATAAACGATTTAATATCGTCTGTCTTTGTCATTATGTTTGCTAAATGTTTCAGTACTATCTATTTGCGTTTAAAATATTGTGTAATATTAATGTACTCACTATTTATTTCTTATATATGAAGTTCAATATGAATTTTGCTGGAATACAACATCAATCAAGTGGTGGAGATCTCTGTATAGCAGACAGTGGAACTACACACACTATACTTAAATCCGAGAAATATTTTATTGATCTAAAACCAACGGAAGGAACTATACATACAATATCAGGACCTGCTAACTTGATAAAAGGGATAGGAAAGGCAAATTTCATACTACCAAATGGTACAAAATTTTTAATAAATGATGCCTTATTTTCTCCCAAGTCAAGCAGAAATTTATTGAGTTTCTCCGACATATACCTTAACGGGTATGATTATCAGTCAGTGACAACAGAAAATGAGAAATATTTAAGTATCACTGACAAGAGTCATGTGGTTGAAAAACTGCCAAGACTTAGTTCTGGATTACATTATACACATATAAATGTACCAGAAATACATATGGTAGTTAACGAAAAATATATTGATCCTGGTGTATTCAGTTTATGGCATAACAGATTAGGCCATCCAGGATCAACAATGATGAAAAGGATTATTGAATGTACTCATGGACATCCACTAAAGGATAGAAAAATCCATCATGATACAATGGTTCCATGTACATCTTGCTCTCTTGGAAAATTGATAACTAGACCCTCACCACTTAAGGTTGAGAAAGAATCACCAATGTTTCTTGAAAGAATTCAAGGTGATATATGTGGACCAATTCATCCACCATGTGGACCATTTAGATATTTCATGGTTCTAATAGACGCATCTAGCAGATGGTCTCATGTTTGTCTGTTATCAAGCCGTAATGTGGCATTTGCAAAATTTCTTGCCCAAATTATTAAATTGAGAGCTCATTTTCCTGATTACACCATTAAAAGAGTGAGACTTGATAATGCTGGTGAATTTACATCTCAAGCATTTAATGACTATTGCATGTCTATAGGAATTGTTGTTGAACATTCTGTTGCTCATGTGCATACACAAAATGGTTTAGCCGAGTCATTGATTAAACGTTTACAGTTAATCGCTAGACCATTGATAATGAGAACAAAACTCCCTGTATCTATATGGGGTCATGCAATTTTACATGCTGCTGCATTGATTCGCATCAGACCAAGTGCAAGTCATAAATATTCCCCCCTACAACTTGCTTTTGGTCAAGAGCCAAATATTTCCCATCTTAGAACATTTGGTTGTGCAGTGTATGTTCCAATTGCGACACCACAACGTACAAAAATGGGTCCTCAAAGGAGGTTGGGAATATATGTTGGATATGAAACATCTTCAATATTAAGGTATATTGAACCTATGACAGGTGACGTTTTTACAGCACGTTTTGCTGATTGTCATTTTAATGAAACATTGTTCCCTAGATTAGGGGGAGAAATGAAAAATAAAGAAAATGATGTTTCATGGTGTGAACCTCAATTAAAGTATCTTGATCCTCGCACAAAAGAATGCGAGACAGAAGTTCAAAAGATAATGCATATACAAGAACTTGCAAATCAATTGCCTGATGCATTTACAGATACAAAAACGGTGACAAAATCATATATACCAGCAGTAAATACTCCAGCTCGAATTGAAATTCCAAAAGCTGGCAATAACGTCACTCATGAATCTTTGCCACGTCAGAAACGTGGAAGACCAATTGGTTCAAAGGATAAAAATCCTCGAAAAAGAAAATCAGCTGATAATGAAGTAAAAGAAAGTGTTCAAGAAGAACCACAAATCAGTACTCCTACTGCAGAGGAGATTGATGATGTCAATACAGAAATTGCAATCAATTATGCATATTCAAAAATATTATGGAACCGAAATGAAATGAAAAATCTTGATGAGAAATTTTCATTTAATGTTGCATATGACATCATGAATAATGATGATGATCCAGAACCAACATCTATGGTTGAATGTCAAAATAGACATGATTGGGCTCAATGGAAAGAAGCAATACGAGCTGAATTAGAATCACTCAATAAAAGAAAAGTTTTCGGATCCATCATTCTCACTCCTAAAGATGTGAAACCTGTAGGATACAGATGGATTTTTGTCCGAAAAAGAAATGAGAAAAATGAAGTTACAAGGTATAAAGCTAGACTTGTAGCTCAAGGTTTTTCTCCAAGACCGGGAATTGATTATGAAGAAACTTATTCCCCTGTTATGGATGCAATTACTTTTAGGTACTTAATCAGTCTGGCAGTTTCTAAAAATTTAGAAATGCATCTCATGGATGTTGTGACTGCTTACCTATATGGATCACTTGATAGTGATATATATATGAAGATACCTGAAGGATTTAAGGTACCAGAAGCATCAAATGCAAAACCCAAAAAAATTTATTCGATTAAATTACAAAGATCTTTATATGGGTTAAAACAATCGGGACGTATGTGGTATAACCGATTAAGTGATTACTTGATAAGCAAAGGGTATACAAATAACCTTACTTGCCCTTGTGTTTTCATTAAGAAAACAACATCCGGATATGTGATCATAGCTGTTTATGTTGATGATCTTAACATCATAGGTACAAATAAAGAGATCTATGAAGCCATTCAACTTCTAAAGAAAGAATTTGAAATGAAAGATCTCGGAAAAACCAAGTATTGCCTTGGTTTACAAATTGAGCATATGCCTAATGGTTTACTTGTACATCAAACAACATATACTGAAAAGATTTTGAAACGTTTCAATATGGACAAGGCAAAACCATTAAGTACTCCTATGGTTGTTAGATCACTCAATGTTGAAACTGATCCATTTCGTCCATGTGAAGATCATGAAGATATTCTTGGACCAGAAGTACCATATCTTAGTGCAATTGGAGCTCTTATGTATCTTACAAATTGTACAAGACCTGACATTTCTTTTGCAGTTAATTTGTTGGCAAGGTTCAGCTCTGCTCCTACCAAAAGACACTGGAATGGGATCAAACACATATTTCGATACCTTCGAGGAACTACTGATTTAGGATTATTTTATTCTAACGAATCAAAACAAGATTTGGTTGGTTATGCTGATGCAGGTTATTTATCTGATCCACATAAAGCTAAATCTCAAACTGGATATGTATTCCTAAATGGAGGTACTGCAATATCATGGCGTTCTCAAAAACAAACACTTGTTGCTACATCATCAAATCATGCCGAAGTGATTGCATTACATGAAGCTACTCGGGAATGTTTTTGGTTGAGATCAATGACACAAATCATTACTGATTCTTGTGGACTAGAACGCGATAAAAGTCCAACAATTATCTATGAAGATAATGCAGCTTGCATAGCACAGATGAAAGAAGGGTATAGCAAAAGTGACCGAACCAAACACATACCTCCTAGATTCTTCTCATACACTCAAAATCTCATTAAGGACAACGAGATTGAAATGAGATATGTTCAATCCAGCAAAAACTCTGCTGATCTTTTCACGAAAGCACTTCCAACTGCTATTTTCAGAACACACGTTCATAACATTGGCATGAGACATGTTCAAAAGATGTAACAACCGAAGCGATGTCTACTTGAGGGGGAGTCAACTCCATGCTGCACTCTTTTTCCCTTAGCTAAAGTTTTTCCCACTGGGTTTTCTTTAGCAAGGTTTTTAACGAGGCAGTAACTTACAGTTGATCTTCAACAAACAAAATTGCTATCCAAGGGGGAGTGTTATAATATATAAATATATATATATAAATGGATAGTCAATTATTGATACACAAAAGTAATATTATTGTATTACCTAAACTTGTGATATTTTTGCTATAAATAGCCATGAATGCAAGCATTAAACTTGCACCATTTCTCACACTTACAAAGTGTTTCTTTCTTTCTCTCCATTATCATCTTTATTCTTACACTTCATTATTAGTATTCTAAATCAAGAATCAAATCACTAAAGGTAGTTATAAGCCTACTGAATTATAACATCAAGAATCAAACCACTAAAGGTAGTTATAAGCCTACTGAATTATAACAATAACAGATTTTTATAGTTTGTACTGTGTTATTTATGTTTATATATTTTTGAGTTTAAAATGTATTTTTAATATATTAAGAGCTATTTGTAAACATTTATAAAGGCTAGGGACATAATACGAAAATTTCTTATTTCAATTATATCATAGTCTTCCTCCTTGAACCACTAGATCCCAAATTCATTTATTATATTTGATCTTCTTTTTTTCAATTGATTGTGAGGTGTCTCTTTATTGATGGATGTCCCTTTCAAACACGCCAAGCTCTCCCCGTGAAGCTCACATCGCACCGGTCGATTTTGGGTTGCGTTACGGCACCATCAAGGCGTGATGGTGGTGTTTTTCAGGTGATAACGATGCGTTAATTAAGGTCTTAATGTATGTGGATAGAATTAAAAGAGAAAGAAAAATTAAGGGTAAAACTTGAAAGTAAACTGAAAGTACAGTACTTTTATGACATTTTCTTAAACTGTGTGTTTTTTTCTGAGAACTATTATATGAGACGGATGGAGTACTAGTTTTATAAGCTCGTGCGTTACTCGACAATTATATAAATTCGTATTGATACTTATCACATGTATAACACAATTACAATGAAAACAACCCTTTTATTACTAATAACATTTGTATCGAATACATTAAAATATTGAATAATAACGCAAAGGTTATGAGCTCGTCCGTTGGAATCATTTTAACTTCAATTGACAAACAATCGATAAAACATCAAACATGAGCTCATAAAAAAGTTCTTGAACTATGCGTTTTTTGTGTGAAGACAATAGACTTGAGCCGGAAGGAGTAATAATTAGTAAATATTTTCAACATAAGAAGCTTATCAATTTTATAACATATATTTGTTAAGAGGGTTTGTAGGCATAAAAGCTAAATACAAAAATCATTTTCCTATTTAATTATACATAAATCTAGATCTAGACGTTGAGAGTTTGTAGGAACTAAAAAAATAACTTTTAACTTAATTTTAGCAATATTATGTCAAATATATGATAAAACACTAATATGTAAAAAAAAAGATCATAACTTTTCGACCAAATTAGTAAAGAAAAATCATAACTATTTGACGAAATTAGTAAAAAAAAAAAAAAAAAAAATACCTTTTCGACCAAATTAGCAAAAAAAAAAGATCATACCTTTTCAAGCTCTTTCAGAAGAACGTGACACATTCCACGTCTACGAGACTGAACTCTAGTTCCAACAAAAGGGAGTTCAGCTACCTTTTCTCCGTAAACCCTTGTAACATTTTAAATAAATCAATATTTAAATCACTATAAATATGCATACATACAAAAATAATAACCTGACTCAATATAACACCTTACTGCAGCCACTGAGATTAGCTCATCATCTTTCTCCAGAAGAACGGTATAAAATCCCTTGAAGTTGAACCGATTCAGCTCTGACCTACCGTTAAGATTAAATAGTTATTACAATACAAACATTATTGTTAATAACGAGATTCAGTGGTATAAAATCTCTGAGTGAGAGGCTCTATGACGGGATCAAAGCACTCGTGCATTACTTTAATAACGAGATTCAGTTTATTATAAATCTCCATCGATCGCTCAATATGTGAGAAATCAAGATTGCAGCATTCGGGTATATCAGTCTTCTTGTATTTCAATAAAGTCCATGTTAAGTTATCTTTCCCTACCCGAATTGACTTTCCCAAAAGTTGTTGAAGGCATATATATATCTGCAGATACATGTTATAAAGTGTTCTTAGCAGTCATTTTTTATAAAGGTTCAAACTTTGTAGTTTATGTTCATGCTTGAATACAATAAACCGATCTTACATACATAAAAACGTTTATCATTCAAAAAGTATTGAACTTTACACTTTTTACTATTATATGGTATGAATTTTCCAAATTCTTATTGTGAGGTAATTAGATTTTTAAAAAGTCCATTGTATGCATTGAACTTACAAAGAAAATGTCTTTTTATGTAGCCAAAAACATATAAATATATGTTTTTAGAGCTTACTGTAATACATACAATAGAAATTTTCTAAGTTCGTCCCATACAATAATAAAAACAAACGTGTAAAGTTCCATACAATTTGAAACAATAAACACTACATAAAAATGATTGTTTAACTTGATGGTTTAACTATATTCATACCTCTTCACATTTTGTACTGCAAAACCAATCTGTTTTACGATTATTCTGCAACTTAGACAAACATTTGTATCTTTTCAAGCACCCAATATGATCTGAATTACATTTGATGATCAAAACGACAAACTTAAAGCTTAATATAACAAAAGAAAAAAGATTTAAGTAAACGTACATTTATTCTCACACTGTTCACAACCTAGAATACTACTATCTGTCCTTTGTTCACACTTTTCACCAAATCTATTTCGATTACAAATTCTGCAACAACACGATGGGCAATACCATTTGCCATTCGGGACCTCCTAAACAAGCAAAAACACTGGTGTAATATATAAAAAATTCAAAAAATGGACTTGAAAAGTGTTTGGTTCTTTTCCTATCCTGTGATTGGTTCTTTTCCAGCCAAAGTGGGTAAACTTGAGGTGACTTATCAATGGAAACCGCCTTTATGCACTCATTGCAAAGTGTTTGGGCACTCTTTTAATACTTGTAAAATTAGGCCTAAAACAGAAGATGAAGTATCTGCACAAGTGTTAAAAGATGCTTTGAAAATCAACAATGATGGTGAAACAGTTGATTTAAATAACCAGTGTGTTGAGGACGGCTTTAAAGTTGTTGGTAAGAAAGGAAGGGTATTTCATAAGTTGAATTTTGATAATAATAAAAGTCAATGGCAGTCAACAGAAGCAAAGGTATCAAGCAAAATGCAGTTAAGAATAATTATGGTATTAAAGACAATATTGTTGTGGAGGAAACAGATTGGAATGTGGAGTCCCAGAAAAGTTGAAATCATAATGTTTTAAGGAAAAAATGGACTTGAAAAAAATTAATGACTAAACTAACCTTGAGTCCAAGGCAAAACGTGTGAAATGAAGACGGGCATTTGTCACAAAGTACTAACTCACCTCCATAATGACAAACGGAACATATATAATCACTCCCCTTAACCCTCGAATCGTTTTTGAATTTTCGCAAGCCACAATTTTCTTTAAAGGAAAGTAAATAGTAATCAATTACCGCTTGTGAAAACGATAAAGATTCAACAATGTTTAAGTCTCGTTTATTGAAATCAAGTGAGCCCGAAAAAGTAGATTCAGACGAACATTCGTTTAACTCCTTACAAACATCTTTGAGATAATTAAATCGCTTTCCATTTGGGTCAGTATAACGATATCTAATCGAGAAATTTCTCCCTGGACTTTTAGCCTCTTTTTTGACCTCAATTTTTCAACCCAAAAACAAAAGATGTTGTCGAACCTTAACCGTTGTCGAATGTGACGGCCTACGAATGTGACGGCCTACGGCTACCACCCGATAAGCACGCGTCATAATACTCGACAACCGCTTCGGGATAACATTCGGCCCGAGGAACTATATTGGGTCCCGCAAGACAAAAGTAATCAGGTAAATTTGACACTAAAGTGTCAGAACTCGAATCGAAATTTGAAAATCCAGGAGGATATAAAACATTTTCATCATCAAGATTAAGAATTTGTTTGTTTATATCATTTTTAGAGTTCAATCGCTCGAATATACCTTTCATGGTGAGACAAAAGTTATCAAAGATCACTTCTTTAACGATTTCTTCCCACTTTTCGATCGATGGGCACGTCCAATTCATCATATCGTTAACAAAACCGTTCTTAATACTTACGTCATACCAAATTTGTTTAACGGAAACAAGAACCGGCCATTCAAGCTCAAGTTCTTCAAGAACTTGAAGAAAAACCCAATCTTTACGAAGCTTCCATTTATCGGTAGTTGGGTCCCACTCTCGAGTTGGGCGAACGTTCTCAAATCGGGCCACAATATCATCGTTTAAATCGGGAAAGAAAACTAATCTCTCTTCACAACTATCATTATAATCGAAAACAACGCCTTCCCACCAAGCATTATCATGGAAAACATCGACACATTGTCCATAATGAAGAGAGTTTTTATTAAAGGTTAAATTTGGAGGAACGGGTCGTATTTTGCAACGATAATTAGGAAAGTTAGATGATTTCCAACTGGTTACAGTGATCAACTCAATTAAACCGTCGGGTTCATCATTAGTAAACAAATGATCATATTTGATTACACGAATTTGGGCTTTTCGGTGAATCACAGTGGCACTATGCCAAGAACCCTCAAACCCCTCTTTGAGACTTCTTACCTGAATCATTTTCAAGATTAAAGATACAATATTTCAGTTCTAAAACAACCTAAAAACCTATTCTAATAAAGAAGAAGTATTTCAGGAACAATATTTGCAACCTTGCTATATATTGTCAAAAAAGTTTTGATTTTTATAAATCTATAAGCCCATGTAACAAAAACCCTCAATTTATTCGGCATCAAATTTGTATCATTAACCAAAAGACTATAACTACATAACAAGAAAGCTAATCCGTATATATCTAACTAATAAGTTGAAGTGAACACCAACAACATGAATTAATTTAAAAAACCCCCAAATAAATAGCAGTACGGAGTACCATTTTCAACATTAATATTAATAAATAATACAATGTAGGAAGACACCAACAATGTAATTAACAAAAAAAGTGATTGTTAACGAAAAATAACATAGAAAAGGCACAATTTAGTTGAAGAAATTACTTCAATTTTTTGGTTAGGAAGAAGCTTAGTATTAACATGGCTGCTGACTATCTTCTTGCGTTTTCTCGATTGCTCAAAATCCAGTCTTGTTGTGTTCATCTTACCGACTATCGCCCATTGATGAATTCTTTTTAGAAAAGATTGAATTTTTATAGTCTAGTTCGGTGGTGGATTCTACTTGTATGAAAATGAACAGAGTTGGAACTTGAATAGAAAAAAAAGTGCAAATACAATATACACAAAAATACAATATACACAAGTAGATCATTTGTGTACTGAGTGGTATTATTATGGAGTAATTATATTTAATATTAATATTTTATTGGCTCTAAAAAATACTACTACTCCGTATATTAATTGGGGGAGATACAGATAAGAGTTACAGTACTTTATTGAATTGCAGAACTGCGTGAGGTGACATCTGTCATTTCAATTAGCCGTCGAATTGATGATCTTCGATCAAACAGAACAGGGGCGGCGGCGATACTGATTTTCAGTTTTTAATTTATGTTACCATTTTACCCCTAAAACTAACTCTCTCGGTTCATACAAGACTTTGTGGCAATTCTATCAAAAGGTACTTTGTTACTTTTTTTTTTTTTTTTTTTTACTTTTATAGTACTTCCTATACTCCTTCTGTCACATATCTATTGTCTCAAGACAAAAAATAGATAGTTTAAAAAAAATATTTGTCACATGTACCTTTTTGTTCATTTTCCAGTTATACCCTTTACTTTTTACCTATATTTTTATCAGGGCCGGTCCCGAGAATTTGAGTGCCCGGGACGGTGCGAAGCAAAAGGGCCCCAAAACCCGTACAAGGATAATATTTTTTTTTGGGCCCAAAGATAATACAAGCAAAAAGGCCCAAGATTACATGAACTAGTATAAGGAAAAAAAAAATTTTTGGGCCCCTTAAAAAATTGGGCCCTGGACATATGTCCACCTTGTACCCCCCATTGGGCCGCCCCTGCTTTTTATCTTACATGTATAAAGTAGGGTACAAAAGAAATTTATCACATTATTCTTTTCTATTAATAGAAGTGGACAATTAATTTGAGACATCCCAAAAAGTAATAATGGACAATAGATATGGCACGAAGGGAGTAATGTTTAAGAAGTAGAAGACTACGCCTTTCGCCATCGTTTTTAACCTAAGGTGAACGTTCTACCTCCAACCACCGGCACTTTGTCGGTGGTGTAGTCGCTTTCTTTTCCCTTTCGTTGTTCGGTTACTCGTGGTTTTCCCTCAACCTGGTGGCCATATGTGCTCCAACGACCATAGACACCGAAAACCACTCCGAAAAACTCGACAAAGCTACCAATCTACTAAGAACCCGAAGGATTGCCCCCCTCTGAACAAGTTATTCGTGTTTTTACGAAATTCTCGACTTCAATACTTCCATTCTTGCTATTGGAGACGGGCTTTAGAAGTTCACCATTGACTTTTAAAAATCGAATGGAATTACCCTCGCGGTTTATAAACGAAAACTTCATATCCATATCACCATCCACACGAATTAAAATTCGAAATCACCATCCTTATCCCCTTCAACCAACTTATTCTTCTTCTTATGATTATTAAGTTTAGAGCCATACACATTTGAATCAACTCCCACCAAGGAAGCACCTACCTTCGACATCTTCTAGCAATCAACATTACTACCCTCACAAGTCGCATTGGATTTCACATTCGCCAACGAATGCATTTTCACATTTTTTTAAACACATCATAGCGGGAACACTCTTTTGTGTGAAGACCCGCCCTAATCCGTCCGGACGAAGTCCATATCGATTATAAACGATTAACAACAGTTGATTACATCGCGAGGTACTTGACCTCTATATGATACATTTTACAAACATTGCATTCGTTTTTGAAAAGACAATCTTTCATTACATCGAAAGTTGACGGCATGCATACCATTTCATAATATATCTAAGTATAATTGACTTAATAATAATCTTGATGTACTCAACGACTCGAATGCAACGTCTTTTGAAATATGTCATGAATGACTCCAAGTAATATCTTTAAAATGAGCAAATGCACAGCGGAAGATTTCTTTCGTACCTGAGAATAAACATGCTTTAAAGTGTCAACCAAAAGGTTGGTGAGTTCATTAGTTTAACATAAATAATCATTTCATAATTTTAATAGACCACAAGATTTCATATTTCCATTTCTCATAAACATACGTCCCATGCATAGAGACAAAATATCATTCATATGGATTGAACACCTGGTAGCCGACATTCACAATATGCATATAAGAATATCCCCATCATTCCGGGATCCTCCTTCGGACATGATATAAATTTCGAAGTACTAAAGCATCCGGTACTTTGGATGGGGCTTGTTGAGCCCGATAGATCTATCTTTAGGATTCGCGTCAATTAGGGTGTCTGTTCCCTAATTCTTAGATTACCAGACTTAATAAAAAGGGGCATATTCGATTTCGATAATTCAACCATATAATGTAGTTTCAATTACTTGTGTCCATTTTGTAAAACAGTTATAAAAGCAGCGCATGTATTCTCAGTTCCAAAAATATAAAGAGTAAAAGGGAATCAAATGAACTCACCTAATGTATTTTGTAGTAAAAATACATATGACTATATTGAACAATGTAGGGTTGGCCTCGGATTCACGAACCTATAACATTTGTATATATATTAACACATATAATTGTAATCGAACAAAGTTGTATATATATATTTATTATAATATATTATTAAATTGTAACTTATTGTTATGTACATATAATGTATTAAAATTAATATTTATGTTTTTATATGTGTTTGTATTATTATTTATAATATCTTAAAATATTTTCATATACTATATGTAATCTAGTTATTATTATAGTTAATAATATTTCATATAAAAATATAGTATGTAATATACTTTTATATATAAATCTCTTTTTATTCGTAAAATTAATAATTATAATACTGTTAAAGTAAAGATAATAATACTAATACTTAGATATAAAAATGATAAAATGATAGTGTTACTAATAATGATAATAATATTACTAATGCTTTTGTTAATCATGATAATAATAGTAGTACTAAAAATAATAAAATTGATAATATTATTAATAATACTTAAGATAATATTATGATAAAGTTAATACTAATGTTAATAACGATAATAACAATATGACTTAAGGACAATACTAAAATGATGATATTATCAATGATGATAATATTTTTAAGGCTAGTATTAATAATACTAATAACATAATTCTAGTAATAATGATAATGATAATAATAATTATATTAATGATAATCATAATATTAATGTTAATAATTACTTATCATAGCAAATAATAATAATAATAATAATAACAATTGATATTAACAATAATAATAATAATAATAACAATAATAATAATAATAACAATAATAATGATAGTAATAATAAAATTAATAATAATAATTAGAAGAACTACCTTTAAATGTCATTTAAAAATAAACTGTCGCGAGCAGGGTTAGAACCTCCGACCTCTTGTTAATACCAACACCCCATAACCATCTGACCAATTCGTTTTTACTGAAATTGTGTCCTCCTAGTTAATTATAACTCGATATGTTTCTGTTTTTCTTCACCTTCTTCCTTTAAATGTTAAAATCGACCAGAGATACTTAAACTCAAAATAACGAATTAAGTTTTTGTTTAAGGCTTATAACTAATCAGTAAAGTATCCAGTTGTGTTCACAAACGAAAAAAAAAATAAAAAAAACATTAAAGAGCATTGCTGCTGTTCGCAAAAAAAAAACTCATATCTTGATTTTTGATTTCTAAACATTTATAGGTTATACATTCAACATAAAAAGGTTTGCATATCTTCTTTATAAACTAACTAGATTATCAATTTAACACAAAACACTATAACAAGTTCGAATTTCTCTATGAACACTGAAGTTGACTTTTTGATAAAAAAAACTTTGACTCGAGAATTTGTAATCAATAAGAGGAATTAAAATCTGAAAACTTACAGAAAGTTTGACATTAGTATTCCTAACAAACTTGCATTTTTAGATTTTGAAATAAGACTCGAATTCGATGAGTTGAAAAAAAAAAAAAACAGAGGTACGGGTCTGTGTTCTTGAACTTCTTATTTGATTTTTCCTGATGCAATCCGAATTGCACTTGTTGGGTATTATACAGAGATTAATAGATATATTCACAGCTAATATGACCAACTTAGCATTTGTTTTCTAGTTTAATGGCTCCACAGAAATATTCCTTCAGTACAATAAAAAATAAAAAAATACAATAGTTTGATCCTGATTGCTAACTGATTTTGGTTGTATGTGAAATTTGATTTTTGACTTATACCAGTTTAGAGACAGGAAAAGATTCGACATTCAACAAATATCCTAATTAATCTGACTTTACCTATTTTATATTTAATTAAAATTAATAATTAATAAATATTGATAATGTTATAATAATATTAATAAATACTAATAATAATAATAAATACTAATAATATTAGTAATAGAAGTAATAATTATGTTAATGATAATAATATCAAAATAATAATTAATAATACTAAGTATAGTGATAAGAGTAATAAAAATAATGATAATATTAATTTTATATAATAATAATAATACAAATAATACTTAATAATGACATTACTAATAATAACTTTTATTTATAATAATTAAAATAACAACATTAATAATATTCCTAGTATAATTAATAACCATGATAGTTAATTGGATGTTAATCAAAATAATAATACAATAACAATAATAAAATAAATTACATGTATCATATTTCCTATTTATATAAATTTAAGAAAAAAATAATAATATTAATAATACTGAATTAATATTAATACTTATGTTAATAATACTAATGAAAGTAATAATAATAACATCTTATATTATAACTTGTAATTACCTTTAATATACCAATATATATATATATAATATTTATTTATAGAATTCATACACATTTATATATAACTTTCTTTTAATAAAAAATTTATTATCTTATAGATTATTTTACATACTTAATCTTAATGATCTATTGTATTTTATTACTTTAATTTATTATGCATACTTGTATTTATATATTTATATATGTATATATATATATAGTTATTTATTTACACAATTGTTCGTGAATCGTAGGGTTAAGTCTAATGAATAATCAAACATATGAATTCATTTTAATGTAATATGTCAAATGGGTTTATCTCGTTGATAAACATAATAAACTTATGTTGAAACAAATTACGTTCATGTAAAGTATTATATATCTAATACTTTGTTAACGTTTTCAATTAATAAGTATATATATTATATATATAAATATCTATATACACATAAATGTTCGTGAATCGTTGGGCACAGTCAAAGGGTAATTGATTACATGAATATTGATTTCAAAACTTTCGAGACTCAACATTACAGATCTTTGCTTATCGTGTCGAACTTATGTAAAGATTAAAGTTTAAATTTGGTCGGAAATTTCCGGGTCATCACATTTTGTGTAGTGACCCGAACTTTTCCATGTTTATATATATTAAATGAAATTGTTATTTACATGATTAAGTGTTTCCAACATGTTAAGCAATCAAACTTGTTAATACTTGATTAATTGAAATAGGTTTCATATAGACAATTGACCACCCAAGTTGACCGGTGATTCACGAACGTTAAAACTTGTAAAAACTATATGATGACATATATATGATTATATATATAGTTAACATAATATTATGATAAGTAAGTATCTCATTAGGTATTTTAATAATGAGTTATATACATAAAATTGAGTTTATTGAATTAAGAAACTCGAAACGATATATATAACGATTATCGTTATAACAACGTCTTACTAAATACATATGAATCATATTAAGATATTGATACACTATGTTTAATCATGATAAATGATAAGTAAACATGTCATTAAGTGTATTAACAGTGAACTACATATGTAAAAACAAGACTACTAACTTAATGATTTCGAAACGAGACATATATGTAACGATTATCGCTGTAACAACAATTAACTGTATATATATCATACTAAGATATATTAATATATCATAATATCATGATAATGTAATAATTTAACATCTCATTAGATATAATAAGCATTGGGTTAACAACATTTAACATGATCGTTAACTTAAAGGTTTCAAATCAACATTTACATGTAACGACTAACGATGACTTAACGACTCAGTTAAAATGTATATACATGTAGTGTTTTAATATGTATTCATACACTTTTGAAAGACTTCAGGACACTTATCAAAATACTTCTACTTAACAAAAATGCTTACAATTACATCCTCGTTCAGTTTCATCAACAATTCTACTCGTATACACCCATATTCGTACTCGTACAATACACAGCTTTTAGATGTATGTACTATTGGTATATACACTCCAATGATCAGCTCTTAGCAGCCCATGTGAGTCACCTAACACATGTGGGAACCATCATTTGGCAACTAGCATGAAATATCTCGTAAAATTACAAAAATATTAGTAATCATTCATGACTTATTTACATGTAAACAAAATTACACATCCTTTATATCTAATCCATATACCAACAACCAAAAATACCTACAAACACTTTCATTCTTCAATTTTCTTCATCTAATTGATCTCTCTCAAGTTCTATCTTCAAGTTCTAAGTGTTCTTCATAAATTCTATAAGTTCTAGTTTCATAAAATCAAGAATACTTCCAAGTTTGCTAGCTTACTTCCAATCTTGTAAAGTGATCATCCAACCTCAAGAAATTTTTTTTATTTATAGTAAGATATCTTTCTAATACAAGATAATACTCATATTCAAACTTTGATTCAATTTCTATAACTATAACAATCTTATTTCGAGTGGAAATCTTACTTGAACTTGTTTTCGTGTCATGATTCTGCTTCAAGAACTTTCAAGCCATCCAAGGATCCTTTGAAGCTAGATCTATTTTTCTCATTTCTAGTAGGTTTATCCACAAAACCTGAGGTAGTAATGATATTCATAACATCATTCGATTCATATATATAAAACTACCTTATTCGAAGGTTTAAACTTGAAATCACTAGAACATAGTTTAGTTAATTCTAAACTTGTTCGCAAATAAAAGTTAATCCTTCTAACTTGACTTTTAAAATTAACTAAACACATGTTCTATATCTATATGATATGCTAACTTAATGATTTAAAACCTGGAAACACGAAAAACACCGTAAAACCGGACATACGCCGTCGTAGTAACACCGCGGGCTGTTTTGGGTTTGATAATTAAAAACTATGATAAACTTTGATTTAAAAGTTGTTATTCTGGGAAAATGATTTTTCTTATGAACATGAAACTATATCCAAAAATCATGGTTAAACTCAAAGTGGAAGTATGTTTTTCAAAATGGTCATCAAGACGTCGGTCTTTCGACTGAAATGACTACCTCTTACAAAAATGACTTGTAACTTATATTTCCAACTATAAACCTATACTTTTTCTGTTTAGATTCATAAAATAGAGTTCAATATGAAACCATAGCAATTTGATTCACTCAAAACGGATTTAAAACGAAGAAGTTATGGGTAAAACAAGATTGGATATTTTTTGATTGTTGTAGCTACGGGAATTATTGTAACAATTCTATAAAAACCATATCCTAGCTAACTTATATTGTATTATACATGTATTCTAATATATTATGTAATCTTGGGATACCATAGACACGTATGCAAATGTTTTGACATATCATATCGACCCATGTATATATATTATTTGGAACAACCATAGACACTCTATATGCAGTAATGTTTGAGTTAGCTATACAGGGTTGAGGTTGATTCCAAAAATATATATACTTTGAGTTGTGATCTAGCCTAAGACGTGTATACACTGGGTCGTGGATTGATTCAAGATAATATATATTAATTTATTTCTGTACATCTAACTATGGACAACTAGTTGTAGGTTACTAACGAGGACAGCTGACTTAATAAACTTAAAACATCAAAATATATTAAAAATGTTGTAAATATATTTTGACATACTTTGATATATATATATGTATATATTTGTTATAGGTTCGTGAATCGACCAGTGGCCAAGTCTTACTCCCGACGAAGTAAAAATCTGTGAAAGTGAGTTATAGTCCCACTTTTAAAATCTAATATTTTGGGATGAGAATACATGCAGTTTTATAAATGTTTTATGAAATAGACACAAGTAAATGAAACTACATTATATGGGTGAATGATCGAAGCCGAATATGTCCCTTTTTCTTGGTAGCCTAAGAATTAGTAAACCGATCTACTAATTGACGCGATTCCTAAAGATAGATCTATTGGGCCTAACGAACCCATCCAAAGTACCGGATGCTTTAGTACTTCGAATTCATTTTTATCATGTCCGAAGGATTTCCCGGAATGATAGCGGATATTCTTATATGCATCTTGTTAATGTCGGTTACTAGGTGTTCACCATATGAATGATTTTTATCTTTATGTATGGGATGTATATTGAAATATGAAATCTTGTGGTCTATTATTATGATTTGATAATATATAGGTTAAACCTATAACTCACCGACATTTTTTGTTGACGTTTTAAGCATGTTTATTCTCAGGTGATTATTAAGAGCTTCCGCTGTTGCTTACTAAAATAAGGACAAGATTTGGAGTCCATGCTTGTATGATATTATGTAAAAACTGCATTCAAGAAACTTATTTTTGATGTAATATATTCTTATTGTAAACCATTATGTTTAACAACCCGTCCTAATCCATCTGAACGAAGTCATCAACATTTGGTCCCATTGCGATGATCGACTCCAAGTAATGTCCTTAAAATGAGCAAATGCACAGCGGAAGACTTAATTCATACCTGAGAATAAACATGCTTGAAAGTGTCAACCAAAAAGGTTAGTGAGTTCATAGGTTTATCGTAACAATTATTTCAATATATTAATAGACCACAAGATTTCATAATCATAAACACAATACACTCGCAAGTGTATGTAAAGCATTCTAAGTGGTTGAGCACTTGGTAACCATACTTAACATTTAATCAACGTCGCATATTCCCTTTATTATGAAATCTCACTACACCGTACCAAGTGTAGTCACGAAACGAAGTACTGTGCAATCGTTGAATACTGGTCGTCCAGTCCGGTTGGGGTTGTCAGGCCCGATAGATCTATCAACAGGCTTCGCGCTTACAATACCCATGTAAATAGTAGTTACCAAGCTACAGGGAAATATGCCAGTGGTACAACTCAACGTAGAATATATTTTTAAGTACTTGTGTCTATTTCGTAAACATTTATAAAAGCAGCGCATGTATTCTCAGCCCAAAAATATATTTTGCAAAAGCAATTAAAAAGGGAGCAAATGAAACTCACGATACTGTAATTCGTAGCAATAATGAAAATGACGGCACGGAACAAGTACAGGGTTGGCCTTGGATTCACGAACGTATATCATTTATATGTATATTAACACATATAATGGTAATCGAACAACTTTATATATATTTAGTTATGTATTAAGATTAATATTCCTATATAATTTTATTAATACTTATAATATATCATAATGCTTATTTGATATATGACTTAATTAACGTTATACCAATATAAATAATATTATTTTAGTTAAAACATAATAATATGTAATGTTAGTATACATAAATATATTTTTATATAAATATCTTATGTTGTAAAAATTAATAATTTTTATAATACTAAGTTAAGGATAATAATAATAATAATATTGATAGTAATAATAGTAATAATAATAATAAAAATGTTACGTTTTAATAATGAAAATGTTAAAAAAAAATGAAAGTTTTTAATGATTACCAAATAATAATTTTAGTAGTAATGATACTTTTAATAATAATAGTAGTTTTTAATACAAAGATAAGTTTAATAATAATGATAATGAAAATGATAATTTTGGTAATAATAACAATAATATTCATTTTTGTAAAAATAATATTTACTATTTAAATTGGTAATAAATAATAAAAAAAATAATTTTAATACTATCTTTAGTAACAACAATAATAATAACAACAATAATAATAATAATAATAATAATAATCACCTTGGAAAAAGCTTCTAAAAAGAATGTGCCTCACACGAGGTTCGAACCCCCGACCTCTTGAAAATCCGCTAACACTCCTAACCATTGGGCTGTTGCCCATTTATCTGTTTTATATCCCTTCAAAATTATTATAACCCATATTCCGTTTTGTTCCAGTTTTCTCCTTCCTCTTCATATACTCACTCGACTATGGATTAATCTTTGCAACTAAATTGAGTTTGATTTTTATGACTTGTAAATGACCATGAAACAACAAATATTCCTGATTATAAACGAAAGAGAAAATAAATATATATATATATATATATATATATATATATATATATATATATATATATATATATATATATATATATATATATATATATATATATATATATGCTACAACCGTCGCTGTTAGAAGATATAAGAAAAAAAAATTGATTTCAAAATTTAGAATGTTTTGGATAATTGTTGCAACATGAAAAAGGTTTTTAATCACCTATTGAAGCTTTTTGAATAGTCAATTGAATTTAAAACATAACATAGAATTCGAATTTTACAAGATCAGATTGTTTGACTTTTGAAAATTTAAACTTTGACCCCCTAATTCGTATTCGATACAACGATTTGAAACCTGAGATTTTGAAGAAACATTGAGTGAATGATTCCTAACGCTTCTGCATTTTTACATTTTGCTAATTAATTTGAATTTGAAATTTGACTGTAAAGTTGAAGAACAGAGGTGTTCTTGTTTTGGCTTCTGTTTTAATTCGACCGATTGCAGTTGTTATAAGGACTAATTAATATTGTCAGTGAAAAGGAATTAATTACCCAATTGCTCGATTATATAGAGAACATACCAACGTGGGTCTCGGTTTACCAGTGCAGACGAAAAAAAATAAATAAAAAAAATATATATATAAAAAGAAGAAAAGGATAGATGTGGATCTTTAACAACTTTTTTTGGAGGTTATCTGTGTATTTAGTCTTGATTTGTACTAGTGGAAACATAAAATATCAATCACTACAGTCTCTCAATCGATTTGAAATAGTTTAAGGATTTCCAATTCTATAAATATATAATTTTTTATAACATATTATTTGTGTCAAATTTCCTATCTAGATATAACATTGATACTAGTATTACTAATAATATTAAATACAGAAAAATAATTGTATGATAATATAATTAATAACAATAATGATAAAGATAATAATAATCACATTAACACTACTAATATTTATAACAATGTCTATGATCATAATAGTGATTACTAAATGTAAAAATGATATTAATGATGATAAAGATATTAATACAAATTAATTATTTTACACAAAATGAAATATTATAATTTCTTTATAGTATTTATTTATATTACAATATTCATTTATCTACTTATGTGTAGAGATTATATATATTACATATATTAACTTCCATTGTTAATATATAATTTCCCATTATTATCTTCGTTAATTAAACGGGTATTCCTAAATAATGTATTCAAGTTATAATATCTGCATATATTTTTACATATCTATTTGGAATTAATTGTTCGTGATTCGTCGGGAATGGTTGAAGGGTAATTGCATATGCGAAACAGTTCAATTTTCTTGAGACTCAACCTAACAGACTTTGCTTATCGTGTTAAAGATATTAAATCGTATCGAGGGTTTGATTTAAAATTAGTCGAAATTTTCTGGGTCGTGACAGTACCTACCCGTTAAAGAAATTTCGTCCCGAAATTTGATTGAGGTTGTCATGACTAACAATAAAAATGTTTTCATGACTAATATGAGTTGATAAATAGAGTTTTATCAACATTGAGTAATATTGATAAAATAATTCGATTACTCGAAGCGTACGAGTGAGGCTATCACAAAAGAGTGAAATGAAGTAAATAGAGGTTCGTCTTAACTTTTGACGTTGTCTCAATTGAATTCCGAAATTCAAGGGATTTAAAAAAAATCTTGAAATCTATAGGATTTGATTCTTCGGGATTTATGGAAAATTAGGACCCTCTTTAATTTAATGCGATTATCTGTCTCAATTGCTTTGTCTGGTATCTTCTTTATAAATGAACTTCTTTCGTTCCATTATTTTCACTACTCCAATTCTTTCTTTCTCGATCCATACTTTCAAACGATTGTGAAAATGCTTAATCCAGTTCTGATCCTTGTCCTCATCCTTACTATCGCAATGTTCATTCTCCTTTTCCAACTTCCACAAGAGGAATCTACTTTCTTCTACTTCGCCTTTGGGGTTATAGTATTTTTAATTCTCCCGTGTCTTTATGTTGCGATAAACATTGACATACACGATTTGTAATTTATGCGTTGTTATCGGGCTTCATATTCTCCCTTATATTTCGAAGCTCTATGCTTTTGTTTTCTCTTCTCGACTTCAAGTCAAGCGAATAATGGTCCAGAATTCGTAGATATAGGATTTTGAATGATTATAATGTTCTAAGCAGGAAGGAACGTGATAGCACGATTTGATTTTCAAATTTATCAAAATTACTGAAGATAGAACTATCAAGAATATATTCTTCTTGATATGTTCGAAGGTTATGTAGAATGAAAGAGTTATGTAACATGACACATGATGATGGTATAATCTACTGTGAATCATCATCACATTTCATTAGAAACTCAGCATGACTTAATGTAATATAATCATGTTGTTCAAGCGCATTATATTATACTAACTCATGCTTCAGTTCCCAACACTTCTCCACAATTCATTCATAATTTATACTTAGACTTTACATAAGTTTCCAATATAATGGAATACAGAAATACAAAGAGGTAGATAATTTCGGACAAGAATATTTATGAAAATATCCTCAGAAATATCGAAGATATTTATGATGATATTTTGGAGTTTCTAAGTTCGAAGGTTGATGAAGAATGATTTTTCGCAAGATTTTAACATGACTTCGGAACAAGATATTCTCTAAAGATTTCATCGGATCCAGAATTACTTGGATTCTTTGAATATAGAGTTTTGGTCCTTGTATTTATCCTTGATCTCTTTTATGGCTAGCTCAATCCGATTTTCAGTACCAAATTTTTCTATCGAGCGTCCCTAACACTTCTTTCTTTACAATCAAACTCTTGGCCATTAGGCCATCTACAATTTTACTGTTTCCTCTGCATTTAATGCAGCCATATCTGATTTCACTGGTTAGCAATCCGAGGTGTTTTCAAGATAATTGTGTTTTTAGATGATTAAACGCTGATGGTAATATGGTGGAATATAAAAGATTTTCCGGTAATGAAGGTGAAAAGACAACGTATATATCAAGGTTATAATAAGGTTAGTCTGGCTGAAAAGTCGAAGTTGACTTGGTGGAGCTGTGACAAAATTTGCTACTTTGAAAGGGGTTACTGAGTTATTTTGGGTAATAATAACACTAAAGGAATTAACACAGCTATGTGTTAAACGTTTACCCAGGTTCCGAGAGTTATTCAGGTGCATAACTATATGCGTCAATCTCTTATTCCGTAGATGAAGTGCGGTTGGTTCTCCCTCTCGATCGAGGTGTTTTCAAGAATCATGAAAGATTTGAACATGGATTGGAATCGTCAAGATTCAAATGAGGTTTAAGATGAAATCAAGTGGCAACTTGAAGAATTGTTTAGTTTCATATGTTATAATCAATATTTTAATTCATTTTTAATTGTCCAATGTTGATAGTCCAATAATAGGTTTATATATATATATATATATATATATATATAAAATCTTAGAATTACCCAACGACGTATTGTATACGTATTGTCTTTGCATCAACCCAGAGATGTATTGTAGACGTATTGTCTTAGAATTAACTAAGACGTATTGTGTACGTATTGTCTTAGGATTTATCAAAACATATTGTATACTTATTGTGTTAGGATGTACCAAATATTCGAATTAATAAATACGTATCATGACCCGTGTACAACTTATTGTCTCAGAATTAATCCGACGTATTGTGTACATGTGTCCCGATTTTAAAGTGCGTAAAATAAATAACAGAAATTAAATGATGAAAAATAAAATTGCGAGAATATAAATTGCGATAATTAAATTGCGATAAATAAAATGTAACCAGTTAGCTAGGAACAGTTAGCGTGGATTCTTAACAATATTTCAATTAGTTAATTCGTTTGTTTCTAACAAATTTTATTTGTCCAATATTTTCTTCATTATGCCACTTGTTGGATTCTGATAGGTCAAAATCCAAATATGAAATTGAATTTGAATGGAAATAGTTGTTCTTTGGTGAACAGATACGTATATGTATGGATTTGAGCAGTATTTGTTAATGACCGCTGAATCAGAACTGAAAAGTGTACCGTGTAACTCATTAATGTGAATTCTAAATATTCCTCGGGTATTACCTACCCGTTAAAATATTTTCACCATTAACAGTTTGTACGAAAGAATTTTTAATCACAATCTTTATGAAAATATATATACATATATATTTTCTTCAGATGTGATTATGGATTTAATGAGTTAATAAGATATTAAACTCATTTGATTTATCGTTAGTACTAGATTACATAATCTCTAAAACTTTAGAAATTACATAATCGCCATGTTGAGGGGAGATAATCGATGTAGAACGATATGTAGAACGAAGATAAAGTAGATAGAACGATACGTAGAACGATGATTACGCTCGAGGTACAGAATGAGATGTTGGGCATGTGATGTTGAAACTTGGGTTGTTGGTGGTACTGATGTTGATGTTGGTGGTACTGTTGGTGCCGGTGATGTTGCTGGAGCTGTTAAGTTTTGCACCATATTCTCCAAAGCCATAACTCGAGCGCGAAGTTCGTTGACTTCTTCTACTAACCCTGTCTGGTTATCAGTGTGAGGTGGAGGTTGGATATCTTCTCTAGTTCCGTTAATGGTAGCCTCAAGACGAAAAATTCTCGCAAAGAGGGTATAAACAGTGTTGCGAACAGGTTCGCCGGTGAGCGGGTCGAGTACTCCAACATTAGGCGGTAGATTCGGCTCATGATATGGAGTACCTTCTTCCTTTCTCCATAGGGTGAGTATGTCACGAACCCACCCCCATTTTCTCCAATAATCACGGTAGTTGATCGGGTGGTGCGCTCCAGTCACGCTGTCTTCGGAGCTGGAGGAACTTGGTCTATTCGAAGAGGCCATCTTACGCGATCACAGAAAGTTATCAAATGATTCTTGATATGAATTGGGGGCAGAATATTGAATGATATCCTAATTACATAGACTATCTGTATATAGTACATAAGATCTCGTAGATTACGGGGGGAAATTAAGGAAACGTGTCAGACAAGATTTAATGTGATGGGATATGAATATGTCTGTACATCATCTATGCAATAATTGCAATAAGACGTGTTTAGACTGAAAATGATAGGTAGGTATTTTTTGACAAATGGTGGTAAGCAAAAACCTTTAACATGCAGACCAGGTTCAAGTCTAGACTCATTAATATAACCTAACAACTACTAGGTCGAAGTCCAGACTCATTAATGCATCCTAATAACTCCTAGTTAGACACACTAATGCAAGACCTGGTTCGCTACGACCACCGTTCTGATACCAAATTTAACAACCCGTCATAATCCATCTGGATGAAGTCATCAACATTTGGTCCCATTGCGATGATCGACTCCAAGTAATGTCCTTAAAATGAACAAATGCACAGCGAAAGACTTAATTCATACCTGAGAATAAACATGCTTGAAAGTGTCAACCAAAAAGGTTGGTGAGTTCATAGGTTTATCGTAACAATTATTTCAATATATTAATAGACCACAAGATTTCATAATCATAAACATAATACACTCGCAAGTGTATGTAAAGCATTCTAAGTGGTTGAGCACTTGGTAACCATACTTAACATTTAATCAACGTCGCATATTCCCTTTATTATGAAATCTCACTACACCGTACCAAGTGTAGTCACGAAACGAAGTACTGTGCAACCGTTGAATACTGGTCGTCCAGTCCGGTTGGGGTTGTCAGGCCCGATAGATCTATCAACAGGATTCGCGTTTACAATACCCATGTAAATAGTAGTTACCAAGCTACATGGAAATATGCCAGTGGTACAACTCAACGTAGAATATATTTTTAAGTACTTGTGTCTATTTCGTAAACATTTATAAAAGCAGTGCATGTATTCTCAGCCCAAAAATATATTTTACAAAAGCAATTAAAAAGGGAGCAAATGAAACTCACGATACTGTAATTCGTAGCAATAATGAAAATGACGGCACTGAACAAGTGCAGGGTTGGCCTTGGATTCACGAACCTATATCATTTATATATATATTAACACATATAATGGTAATCGAACAACTTTATATATATTTAGTTATGTATTAAGATTAATATTCCTATATAATTTTATTAATACTTATAATATATCATAATGCTTATTTGATATATGACTTAATTAACGTTATACCAATATAAATAATATTATTTTAGTTAAAACATAATAATATGTAATGTTAGTATACATAAATATATTTTTATATAAATATCTTATGTTGTAAAAATTAATAATTTTTATTATACTAAGTTAAGGATAATAATAATAATATTGATAGTAATAATAGTAATAATAATAATAAAAATGTTACGTTTTAATAATGAAAATGTTAAAAAAATGAAAGTTTTTAATGATTACCAAATAATAATTTTAGTAGTAATGATACTTTTAATAATAATAGTAGTTTTTAATACAAAGATAAGTTTAATAATAATGATAATGAAAATGATAATTTTGGTAATAATACTTAATACTAAATAATAATAACAATAATATTCATTTTTGTAAAAATAATATTTACTATTTAAATTGGTAATAAATAATAAAAAAAATAATTTTAATACTATCTTTAGTAACAACAATAATAATAATAATAATAATAATCACCTTGGAAAAAGCTTCTAAAAAGAATGTGCCTCACACGAGGTTCGAACCCCCGACCTCTTGAAAATCCGCTAACACTCCTAACCATTGGGCTGTTGCCCATTTATCTGTTTTATATCCCTTCGAAATTATTATAACCCATATTCTGTTTTGTTCCAGTTTTCTCCTTCCTCTTCATATACTCACTCGACTATGGATTAATCTTTGCAACTAAATTGAGTTTGATTTTTATGACTTGTAAATGACCATGAAACAACAAATATTCCTGATTATAAACGAAAGAGAAAATAAAATAATATATATATATATATATATATAATATATATGCTACAACCGTCGCTGTTAGAAGAGATAAGAAAAAAAAATTGATTTCAAAATTTAGAATGTTTTGGATAATTGTTGCAACATAAAAAAGGTTTTTAATCACCTATTGAAGCTTTTTGAATAGTCAATTGAATTTAAAACATAACATAGAATTCGAATTTTACAAGATCAGATTGTTTGACTTTTGAAAATTTAAACTTTGACCCCCTAATTCGTATTCGATACAACGATTTGAAACCTGAGATTTTGAAGAAAAATTGAGTGAATGATTCCTAACGCTTTTGCATTTTACCTTTTTCTAATTAATTTGAATTCGAAATTTGACTGTAAAGTTGAAGAACAGAGGTGTTCTTGTTTTGGCTTCTGTTTTAATTCGACCGATTGCAGTTGTTATAAGGACTAATTAATATTGTCAGTGAAAAGGAATTAATTACCCAATTGCTCGATTATATAGAGAACATACCAACGTGGGTCTCGGTTTACCAGTGCAGACAAAAAAAAAAAAATAATAAAAAAATATATATATAAAAAGAAGAAAAGGATAGATGTGGATCTTTAACAATTTTTTTTGGAGGTTATCTGTGTATTTAGTCTTGATTTGTACTAGTGGAAACATAAAATATCAATCACTACAGTCTCTCAATCGATTTGAAATAGTTTAAGGAATTCCAATTCTATAAATATATAATTTTTATAACATATTATTTGTGTCAAATTTTCTATCTAGATATAACATTGATACTAGTATTACTAATAATATTAAATACAGAAAAATAATTGTATGATAATATAATTAATAACAATAATGATAAAGATAATAATAATCACATTAACACTACTAATATTTATAACAATGTCTATGATCATAATAGTGATTACTAAATGTAAAAATGATATTAATGATGATAAAGATATTAATACAAATTAATTATTTTACACAAAATGAAATATTATAATTTCTACATATATTATTTATTTATATTACAATATTCATTTATCTACTTATGTGTAGAGATTATATATATTACATATATTAACTTCCATTGTTAATATATAATTTCCCATTATTATATTCGTTAATTAAACGGGTATTCCTAAATAATGTATTCAAGTTATAATATCTGCATATATTTTTACATATCTATTTGGAATTAATTGTTCGTGATTCGTCGGGAATGGTTGAAGGGTAATTGCGTATGCGAAACAGTTCAATATTCTTGAGACTCAACCTAACAGACTTTGCTTATCGTGTTAAAGATATTAAATCGTATCGAGAGTTTGATTTAAAATTAGTCGAAATTTTCCGGGTCGTGACATTATGTAATGGTCGTGTATAAACGGTATATTTTAGATTATCATTATTTGATAATCTACGTAATGCTTTTTAAACCTTTATAGATAAAATAAAGGTTATGGTTGTTTTAAAAATGAATGCAGTCTTTGAAAAACGTCTCATATAGAGATCAAAACCTCGCGATGAAATCAATTAATATGGAACGTTTATAATCAATATGAACAGGACATTTCAGTTGGTATCAGAGCGTTGGTCTTAGAGAACTAGAAATTTGCATTAGTGTGTCTTATCGAGTTTGTTAGGATACATTAGTGAGTCTGTACTTCGACCGTGTTTTCTTTAAAAATGATTGCTTAACACTTTTGTTGAAAACTATATATTATTAACATGTAAATATTATGTGATATATTAACCTTTTAATATGTTTGATATTGTGTGATAGATGTCCACCACTAGTAAAAATCCCATCGATTCACCTAATAATAATGAAGAGTCGAATATATTTTGGGAAGATTCACAAATTCCCGAAGAGGAACCGGAAGAAGAGGAACAGGAAGAGGAGGAACCGGAAGAAGAGGAACCGGAAGAGGAGGAACCGGAAGAGGATGAACCGGAAGAAGAAGATGTTCCAGAGGAAGAAATATTGATACCTATAGTAAATCGATTAAATAAAAGAAAATCCTCAACCAATGGACCAAAGTTAATAATGGTCAATGGTGTTTCCGCCGAGGAAGCAAAATATTGGGAAGATTACCAATTTTCCGATGAATCGGATCCCGATGAGGATTCCGATGATGTTATAGAAATTACCTCGACCCAATTTAATAAAGCGAAAGAAAATAATAATGGAAAAGGTATAAAAATAGAGAAACCCGATTCCAACCCCGATGAACTTTATATGTATTGGCAACATCCGTATTTCCTAAAATGTAACAATGACCCGGGAATCTCTAAACCACCAGGTTTTTCTAAACCATTGTGAAAAATGACGGCTCGTATTAGAGGAACACCATATATTCCTAGAAAATTATGAAAACGAACCAAGTCCGAAGAAGAAGAAACCAGTGATTCAGATTAGAGGGTTGTAATCATGTTGTGTATTATATGTATTGTAGTGTGCTTGTACTTTTATGTTCTATGTAAAATTTGCTTGTATTGTTTGTTAATTACCTTTTATGAATCTAATCCTTGTCTATTTTACAGTATAAAAACAAAATGGACGTTAAGGGTAGACAATCGAATATTTTAGAAGATCTACCAGAGGATATGATTGAGGAAATCTTGTCTAGAGTCGGTCAGAATTCATCAGTACAATTAATTATGGCAAAATTAACTTGTTAAACATTTGAAAGACTTTCCAGAAATGCCTTAGTTTATAAAAGGCTTTCCTTTGATAGGTGGAGTATATTACATTGGGGAGACCGTAAGTTACGTCGTGTTTTCTTTAAAGCTTTAATTGCGGGGAACCCAAATGCAATTTTACGCTACGGGTTAAGAACCTATTTTGACTCAACACATCCCAACATAGGATTTCGTGAATTAGAAAGAGCTTCTAACATGCAACATAAAGAAGCATGTTATGCTTATGGGTTAGTGATGTTCGCTTCTTACCAAAGTGAGAAAAAGAACATCGGATTGCAACTTTTAAATAAAACCTTTTCACAAGTGACGGATTCAGTAGTTGGGGTGAGAAAGAAAGTTTTTAGATTATTACGGGGCTGTTGGACATTACGAAACCCTCGTCCTTTTGACGACATTACAACATGCTGCCTAGCCAATGGTCATAACGGTTATTTTCCACAAGACCAAGGATGGGAAGTCGTCTTAGTAAAACCAAAATGCATGACTTGTTTATGGACTTATGAACTACGTGTCTTTATTTCCTTTGCTGAACAACTTGTGTATTAACTAGGTTTATCTTCAAAAACTGTCCTGTATCAAAGGGTACTATATTTCATGTTATATGTAATATAGCGAAGTTGTAAGTTTGAAGAATATTTGTATGTGATATATTATTATAATCAGTTTTTCATATGGAATTGTAGTAGTTGAATTGTATATTAGCTATTAAGTATGAACTTAACGGGTATGTAGTACCCGAATTTAAACTTATAAAACGCTAATATGAAGAAAAAGCTTTTATAAATGAGTTCATATTATGCTACGAAATACTATTGACTACTTTTAATATTCTGTATGATTAACTCGATTCAGTTGGCTATTTTAAAGGAAATGGAACCGACTACTCGACACACCATGAATATGAGCGAAGAGGAATTTCATACATTTCTTGCTGCAAACATAGCCGCAGTACAGGCTGCGCTATATACCAACAATAACTCTAAATCTAGCAATGCAGCTAACGGCGCAAGAAATCGTGTAGGATGCTCCTACAAAGAATTCACTGCCTGCAAACCTTTGGAATTTGATGGAACCGAAGGACTAATTAGATTGAAACGGTGGACCGAGAAAGTCGAATCGGTGTTTGCCATAAGTAAGTGTACTGAAGAGGACAAAGTTAAGTACGCTACGCATACCTTCACAGGTACTGCGTTAACGTAGTGGAACACCTATCTTGAACAGGTAGGATAAAATGCTACTTACGTACTACCGTGGTCGGCATTCAAGCAATTGATGAACGAGCAGTACCGTCCTAGAAACGAAGTCAATAAACTCAAGGCAGAACTTAGAGAGTTACGAACACAAGGGTTTGACGTTACCACATGTGACGATCGCTCCAAATCCATATGGACGAACACGTCATTCATCAATTTCATTGCGAGGTATTTGACCTCTATATGATACGTTTTGTAAACATTGCATTCTTTTGAAAAGGCACACCATAAATGAATATTTAAATCAAAGGTTTTTGACATCTGATGATTTCTACATATAGACAATCATCGTAAATAATAGTTTACAATAATACTTACGTTGACAATGCAGTCAAAATAAGATACATGGTGATGATTTGATGAATGCAACGTTTCCTTGAAAAATATGTTATGTAAGACTCCATGCACATAGCTTGTCTAACATATAAGCAAACAGCAGAAGACTTCAAGGAAACCTGAGAATAAACATGCTAACAAGTGTCAACACAAAGGTTGATGAGTTCATAGTTTTAGTGTTACATATAATATGTATATAAAGGTGGATCACAAGATTTCACTTGTTTCATCCAGAAACGTTTATCAAAATATTCTACAAGATTGAGCACCCTGGTAACTAAACTTTAACGTTTTAATAAGTACCCCTGTTTTAACATACATGCAACCAACATGTACAATACACACAAACTAATGTGTACTAACCTCAAATAGCATACGTCTGTTTTATAGTTCAGGCTAGGGTTTCTATACCTGGAACAGACGGGGATGTCAAGCCCTATGGATCCATATACTACTACTCGCGCCCACCAGTTCTTATAACCGGTAGTTACTAGTTACCAAAACTAAGGGATTTTTGGTTCAAACTCAGTGTAGAATTAAGTATGTACTTGTATTTATTGCGTTTAAAATAAATTGCATGTATTCTCAGCCCAAAAATATATATTGCAAAAGCAATTAAAAAGGGAGCAATGAAACTCACCTTAGCAGCACAAAAAGTTGTTCATCAAAATGTGACCGAAACTCAGAATACCAAACAACCGTAGATCTCAACCTAGAGAACATATGTTGGTCAATAAATGTCTATCAAGCTAGGTCAGGTCATAGTGTATCACAATCCTAATGCTCGAGATCGATATACAATAGTTATCAAAAGTTATTTCAAAAAGTCAATCTGACTCCATAAAATACTTGAATGATCATGGCAATCGAATCATTTTAATATTTCACATAGTTTCCCCAATTCTTGTAAGATTAAACTATAGTTTTTATAAGGCTTTAAAATATGATAAAACAATTAGTTTTGAGAATTGTTCAACAAAATGAGACGTGTCTTATATAAGGATTTATTTACTCGGTTGGTAATATTCAAAAATTCATTTTATCAATCTCATAAAAAAATTGTTTAAATATTAATTGCAGATTCAAAAGCAATTCCAATTAACGTCAATTATAATTCAGTTGATCATATCTTTTAATCCGTTCATCGAAACTATTCGATATCTAAACGAAAAGTTATTGATTTTTCGCCAGCTTTCCAAAAACATATATATCATATACCTTTTACCAGTAATATATGTATTTAATTTGTGATTCATTATAAACTGTTTAACGACGAAATTTAGCATACAAGCATGCTTAAATATATATACTCTAGCACTAGACATGGATACACAATTAATATATAAAAGATAAAATATGAGTGCTTACGTATCAATATTGAGATTCAATATTGTAGAAAAGTACGTAGACACAACGGAGATGATAAACACTAGGTTTGACTTGCGAACAGTACCCATGAATATTACCCATAACCTCCATAGATATAACCCATATTTTCCTTAGCTCTATCCCGCTCGTAAAACTTGTTTTTAAATTACTCGAACGGCACTCCGTCGTAGTATTTTATGTATAATACTAATTAATAATACTAATATTAATAAGATTAATAATAATATTAATCTTAATATTAATTATAATAATAATAATAATAATAATAATAATAATAATATAATAAATAAATATAATGCATACGGAGTGAGGATAGATGGATAGATGAAAAGGTGTAAAAACTGAACCCAAACTCGAGCAATTTATAGAACCTTTTCTGAAAATGTACCCCATGCGATCGCATGGGATTTGTGCTTCAAGGCCATGCGATCGCATGGCCCTCTGATCCAGCTCACAAACTTTTAACTTTTTGTTTGTCGACATAATTTTATATAATATATATAATATATTTAATTTATATAATTAATTATATATTATATTAAATTCACATGCATAGTTGACTTGTAATTTTCGTTCCGATGACTCGTACGTTTTCACTCGACTTACGTCCCGGTTCCGGTTTCTCGAACGCATTTTCGTACGCTTAGAAAACTCGCAATTTACGTTTTGTGACTCGTACCTTTGTCAAAATATAGTCTTAAATTATCAATAAACTATATCATTCAAAGTGTATCTTAAACTTTCGAGTGTTTTGGTCATTTAATTCTATAAATCATTGTCTCGCTATTTGTTGATATATATATAATAACAAATCATTTTATGACCAAGTTAATATATATTTTCAACACTCATAAACACGTTTTAAATATACGTCGCAAGTTATTCATACAATTAATATTCCAACTTATCATATATATTCAAATAAATATTTAAACCAATAAGTTTAATGTACGGTATTAAACAATTAAAACTTTGTTACGTTTTCAAGTTATAGTATATATATGTATCTATTTACATATAATGGTTTGTGAATCGTTGAAAACAACCGAAGGGTACTTGAATAGTTCAAAAATTTTGAGATTCGATTTTACAGACTTTGCTTATCGTGTCGAAAACATTAAATCATTTAAAGATAAAGTTTAAATTTGGTCAGAAATTTCTGGACATCACAGTACCTACCCGTTAAAGAAATTTCATCCCGAAATTTAAGTGAGGTCGTCATGGCTAACAATAGAAATGTTTTCATGACGAATATGAGTTGATAAATAGAATTTTATCACCGTTGAATTATATGGATAAAACAATCCGATTTCTCGAAGCGTATGAGAGAAGTTATCGTAAAAGAGTGAAATGAAAGAATAGAGATTCGTCTTAGCTTTTGACGTAGTTACGATTGATTTCCGGAATTTAAGGAATAGAAAATTTTCATAATCTAAATAAGATTTGATTCTTCGGAATTTGCGGAAGTTAGGATTTTCTTTGATTAAATGCGTAATCTGCCTCTATTGCTATGTCTGATATTTTGCTATAAATTGACCTCTTCCGTTTCATTTATTTTCACCACTCCTATAATCTTCTTTCTTATTTCATACATCCCAATAGATTGTGAAAATGCTTAATCCAGTTCTGATTCTTGATATTTTCCTAGCTATCGTATCCTTCATTCTTCTTTTTCATCTGCCACCAGAGGAAGTTATTTTCTTCTACTATTACCTTGGGGTTATAGTATTTTTCATTCTCCCGTGTATTTATATTGCTATACGCATTGATATACACGGTTTGTAATTCCGGGGTTGTTATCGGGCTTTATGTTCTCCATTATATTTCAGAACTTCATGCTTTCGTTTTCTCTTCCCGACCTTAAGTCAAGCGGATAATGGTCCAGAATTCGTAGGTATGAAGTTTCAGATGAACATAACTAATGTTCTAAGAAAGAAATGGTAATAGCACAATCTGACTTGTCAAATTACCAGAATACCTCGAAAATGACCGAATCATTAAGAAAATATTTTCTTGATATTTTTAGAGATTATATAGAATGAAAGAGTTATGTAACATGGTTCATGATGAGGGTATGATCTGTGAACCTTTATCACGTTCCATTAGAAACTCATCATGACTTACTGTAATATAATCACGTTGATCAAGTGTCATTATATTATACTAACTCATGCTTCAATTCCCAACATTACTTCAAAACATTTATATTTTAAACTTGAAAGTTTCAGAATTTAGAAACTAAAATAGTTTCTTTTATGGTGTAACACATATATCTTAAGGAGAAAATTGATTTTCGATAAGAATGATTATGGAATTATCTCCAGAAATATGGAGGATATTTATAATGAAAGATACGATGATATCTTAGAATTTCTAATATCAGAGGTTGATGAAGAATATTGTCCGCAAGGGTTTAGATTCGGAAGCAAGGTATTCGTTAATGGCTTCAGCAGATACTGAATCATTTGAATTCTTTGAAGACAGATTTCATCCTTGTGATTTATCCACAGCCTCTTTCATACTTTGCTCAATCCGTTTTCCAGTTCCAAACTTTCTCTTTTTTCTGAGCTTTGCCAGCACACTATCCTTTATCATCAAACTTTTTACTGTTAAGGTCGTTTACAGTTTTTGCTGCTTCATCAGCATTTTTCAAGATTTCGAGAACTAGTTCGTAGTTTAAGGTGTTTTTCAGAAAATTCACATTTGAAATCTGTAGGTCTAGAAGATAGATGTTATCTATATATAACTGTTGTCGTAGAAAATGCTGCGAGATTCAAAATACTGATTGCTAATTCCCGGTGGTTGGTATGGCAATTGTTGTTACTAGTTGTATATGAGTACTTGATAGAGTTTCAATGAATAATTATTGTGATTTTTCGAAGAAACTTAGGTCACAGATTAATGAAGTTGCTGGTAAATTTACTGCTAATGTGGTGGGACATGAAAGGTTCCCTTGTAACAAGAACGTATATGTCAAGGTTACAATAAAGTTAATCTGAAAAGTCGAAGTTGACTGGTTGGAAGTGTGATGAAAATTGATATCTTGAAAAGAATTGCAAGATTATTTTCGGTATTAACAACATTAAAGGATCTTGCACAGTTTTGAAGTCAAAGTATAGCTTTGAAAGATGTAGAGATCTAAGAATGATGTCACGGGTTCAGAGTTATGACTTGGATTCTGATCCGTCAATATCAGAATATGTAATTGAATTTGTATGAAAACGATTGTATATCATTGTGAAGATAGTGAGTATAGTTAATGATTTTTGAATCAAAATTGAAGAATGTACAGTGTAACATATTAATTGAGAACTTAAATATTTCCCGGGTATTACCTACCCGTTAAATATTTCACAATTAATACTTTGTACAAAAGAATTTTTTTATTACTGTCTTTATGAAAATATATGTATGTATATTTTCTTCAGATGTAATACAGATTTAATGAGTTAGTATCATATTAAGCTCATTTGATTTTTGGCTTGGATGAATAATCTCTAAAACATTAGAGATTACATAATCTTCGCGGAGTATTTCACTAATGAAATCAATACTTCATTATCTATTCTTATTGATATTCCTCGGTGAAGGATGTTGATGCTTGTGGAATTCTTGCGAACTTTGCAAGGCACATATGATGTTTTCTGAAAATTTCCGAGTATATCGAAAATGAAAATGTATAATCAATTATGTAATTGAATAATACACTTGGTTTATTATGAAATGGGATTCATTAAGTTGAAACATAGATTATAGTTAACAATGGTTAAGTTGTTAAGGAAGGATGTACATCATTGCATATTAGTAATATGAACTAACCGAGTAGTACCTACCAGTTGAGATTAACACGTAATAGCTTAGTACGAAAAGATTTATTTTGATTTAAAAATTCATATATATTAAATATACATAAAATTTCTTTAGGGGAAATGAGTTAATACTTCATCGGTTATTGTTGCTGGTATTTCTTGGTAACTACGGTGAGTATGACGTTGATGCTCGTGGAACAGATTGTGAAGTTGAGGTTTGCGATGCGGATGTTGTTGGTGGTGGTAATGGTACTGTTGGTGTTGTTGTCAGTGGTACTGTTGATGTCGGTGATGCTGCTGGTGCTTGTAACCTTTGCACTATATTCTCCAAAGCTACTACCCGAGCGTGAAGCTCGTTGACTTCTTATACTACACCGAGATAATTGGCGGTTCGGATGAGCGGATGAATAAGATCCAGAATTTGAGAGAGTATATGATCATGATGAGATATTCTGGAGATGAGAGAAAAAATGGTATTACGAACAGGTTCGCCGGTAAGTGCTTCAGGTTCTTCGCCAAGAGGGCAATGTGGTGGATGGAATGGATCACCTTCTTCTTGTCTCCAATAATTAAGTAGACTACGAACCCATCTCCAATTCATCCAGAATAGATGATGGCTAATTGGTTGATCCATTCCGGTTACACTGTCTTTGGAATTCAGGTGAATATTCATATCGGAATAGCTGTCGGAGTTTAAGGAATTTGAACTAGATACGGGATTTATCTTACATGATTAGATAAAGGATTTTTGGTATGAAATGATTTTTGGGTATCAGATGATATTCTAATTACATAGAATACCAATATATAGTATAAGGGATCCCGCAAATTACGGAGAAATTTTCGAAAGCTGTCAGGTAAAGTTGACAGTAACAGATATGCTAAGATATGAAATTTGGTCTATACACTATCTATGCAATCAATGCAATAAGACGCGTTTAGACTTAAGATGATAGACAGGTAATTTCCGATAAGAAATGATAAGCAAAACTTTTGACATGCAGACACAGTCGAAGTCCAGACTTACTAATGTATCCTAACAATTATCAGTTAGACACACTCATGCAAGACCTGGTTCACTAGGACCAATGCTCTGATACCAACTGTGACGATCGCTCCAAATCCATATGGACGAACATGTCATTCATCGATTTCATTGCGAGGTATTTGACCTCTATATGATACGTTTTGTAAATATTGCATTCTTTTGAAAAGGCACACCATAAATGAATATTTAAATCAAAGGTTTTGGACATCTGATGATTTCTACATATAGACAATCATCGTAAATAATAGTTTACAATAATACTTCCGTTGACAATGCAGTCAAAATAAGATACATGGTGATGATTTGATGAATGCAACGTTTCCTTGAAAAATATGTTATGTAAGACTCCATGCACATAGCTTGTCTAACATATAAGCAAATAGTGGAAGACTTCAAGGAAACCTGAGAATAAACATGCTAACAAGTGTCAACACAAAGGTTGGTGAGTTCATAGTTTTAGTGTTGCACATAATCTGTATATAAAGGTGGATCACAAGATTTCACTTGTTTCATCCAGAAACGTTTATCAAAATATTCTACAAGATTGAGTACCCTGGTAACTAAACTTTAACGTTTTAATAAGTACCCCTGTTAACCAACATGTACAATACATGCAAACTAACGTGTACTAACCTCAAATAGCATACGTCTGTTTTATAGTTCAGGCTAGGGTTTCTATACCTGGAACAGACGGGGATGTCAAGCCCTATGGATCCATATACTACTACTCGCGCCCACCAGTTCTTATAACCGGTAGTTACTAGTTACCAAAACTAAGGGATTTTCGGTTCAAACTCAGTGTAGAATTAAGTATGTACTTGTATTTATTGCGTTTAAAATAAATTGCATGTATTCTCAGCCCAAAAATATATATTGCAAAAGCAATTAAAAAGGGAGCAATGAAACTCACCTTAGCAGCACATAAAGTTGTTCATCGAAATGTGACCGAAACTCGAAATACCAAATAACCGTAGATCTCAACCTAGAGAACATATATTGGTCAATAAATGTCTATCAAGCTAGGTCAGGTCATAGTGTATCACAATCCTAATGCTCGAGATCGATATACAATAGTTATCAAAAGTTATTTCAAAAAGTTAATCTGACTCCATACAATAGTTGAATGATCATGGCAATCGAATCATTTTAATATTTCACATAGTTTTCCAATTCTTGTAAGATTAAACTATAGTTTTTATAAGGCTTTAAAATATGATAAAACAGTCAGTTTTGACAATTGTTCAACAAAACGATACGTGTCTTATATAAGGATTTATTTACTCGGTTGGTAATATTCAAAAATCCATTTTATCAATCTCATAAAAAAGTTGTTTAAATATTAATTGCAGATTCAAAAGCAATTCCAATTAACGTCAATTATAATTCAGTTGATCATATCTTTTAATCCATTCATCGAAACTATTCGATATCTAATGAAAAGTTATTGATTTTTCGCCAGCTTTCCAAAAACATGTATATCATATACCTTTTACCAGTAATATATGTATTTAATTTGTGATTCATTATAAACTGTTTAACGACGAAATTTAGCATACAAGCATGCTTAAATATATATACTCGAGCACTAGACATGGATACACAATTAATATATAAAATATAAAATATGAGTGCTTACGTATCAATATTGAGATTCAATATTGTAGAAAAGTACGTAGATACAACGGAGATGATAAACACTAGGTTTGACTTGCGAACAGTACCCATGAATATTACCCATAACCTCCATAGATATAACCCATATTTTCTTAACTCTATCCCGCTCGTAAAACTTGTTTTTAAATTACTCGAACGGCACTCCGTCGTTGTATTTTATGTATAATACTAATTAATAATACTAATATTAATAAGATTAATAATAATATTAATCTTAATAATAATAATAATAATAATAATAATAATAATAATAATAATAATAATAATAATATAATAAATAAATATAATGCATACGGAGTGAGGATAGATAGATAGATGAAAAGGTGTAAAAACTGAACCCAAATTCGAGCAATTTATAGAACCTTTTCTGAAAATGTACCCCATGCGATCGCATGGGATTTGTACTTCAAGGCCATGCGATCGCATGGCCCTCTGATCCAGCTCACAAACTTTTAACTTTTTGTTTGTCGACATAATTTTATATAAAATATATAATATATTTAATTTATATAATTAATTATATATTATATTAAATTCACATGCATAGTTGACTTGTAATTTTCGTTCCGATGACTCGTACGTTGTCACTCGACTTATGTCCCGGTTCCGGTTTCTCGAACGCATTTTCGTACGCTTAGAAAACTCGCAATTTACGTTTTGTGACTCGTACATTTGTCAAAATATAGTCTTAAATTATCAATAAACTATATCATTCAAAGTGTATCTTAAACTTTCGAGTGTTTTGGTCATTTACTTCTATAAATCATTGTCTCGCTATTTGTTGATATATATATAATAACAAATCGTTTTATGACCAGGTTAATATATATTTTCAACATTCATAAACACGTTTTAAATATACGTCGCAAGTTATTCATACAATTAATATTCCAACTTATCATATATTTTCAAATAAATATTTAAACCAATAAGTTTAATGTACGGTATTAAACAATTAAAACTTTGTTATGTTTTCAAGTTATAGTATGTATATATGTATCTATTTACATATAATGGTTTGCGAATCGTTGAGAACAACCGAAGGGTACTTGAATAGTTCAAAAATTTTGAGATTCGATTTTACAGACTTTGCTTATCGTGTCGAAAACATTAAATCATTTAAAGATAAAGTTTAAATTTGGTCAGAAATTTCCGGGTCATCACACCACATATGAACGACGATTCACAGAGTTGTGCCTATTGTGTCCGGGAGCATTCGAAGATGAAGAAGAGAAGATCGACGCATTTGTAAAAGGGTTACCAGTAAGGATTCAAGAAGATGTGAGTTCACACCAGCCCGCTTCTATACATAAGGCAAGTCGAATGGCTCATAAACTCATAAATCAGATTGAGGGAAGAATTAAAGAGCAGGCGGCCGAAGAAGCCAACATGAAACAACTCAAGAGGAAGTGGGAGGAAAACGGTGATAAGAGTCACCAGTACAACAACAACAACAATTACAATCACAATCGCAACAACTATCCCAACAACCGCAACAACAATCGCAACAATAACCGCAATCGTAGCAATAACTACAACAAACATCCCAACAACAACAACAACTACAACAACTGTTTCAACAACAATAACAACCCCAACAACAACCTCAATAACAACAACGGTAACAAAAACCAAAAACAGCCACGTTATAGGTGTGAAGAAAATCATCAGGGGTTTTGCACGATATTTTGCAATAGGTGTAAAAGAAATGGTCATAGCGCGATAAAGTGTGAGGTCTACGGACCAAAGTTTAATAGAACTAAAGGAACAAATAATGTCGGAACAAGTAATGCCGAAATGAATAGTGTCGGAGCAAGTAATACCAACGCTGTTTGTTATAAATGTGGAAAACTGGGCCACATTATTAGAAATTGCCCGAATCAAGGAAATACTAATGGGCAGGGCCGTGGAAGAGTTTTCAATATTAATGCGACAGAAGCACATGAAGACCCGGAGCTTGTTACGGGTACGTTTCTTATTGACGATAAATCTGCTTATGTTTTATTTGATTCGGGTGCGGATAGAAGCTATATGAGTAGAGAATTTTGTGCTAAATTAAGTTGCCCATTGACGCCTTTGGATAATAAATTTTTACTCGAATTAGCAAATGGTAAATTAATTTCAGCAGATAATATATGTCGGGATAGAGAAATTAAACTGGGTGATGAAACGTTTAAGATTGATTTAATACCAGTCGAGTTAGGGAGTTTTGATGTAATAATTGGCATGGACTGGTTGAAGAAGGTAAGAGCAGAGGTCGTTTGTTACAAAAATGCAATTCGCATTATGCGTGAAAAAGGAAAACCTTTAATGGTGTACGGAGAAAAGAACAACGTGAAGTTAAATCTTATTAGTAGTTTGAAGGCTCAAAAACTAATAAGAAAAGGTTGTTACGTCGCAAAAGAATTTCCCGATGTATTTCCGAAAGAATTACCGGGATTACCCCCACATCGATCCGTTGAATTTCAAGTAGACCTTATACCAGGAGCTACACCAATAGCTCGTGCTCCATACAGACTCGCACCCAGCGAAATGAAAAAATTACAAAGTCAGTTACATGAACTTTTAGAGCGTGGTTTCATTCGACCATGCACATCACCATGGGGAGCTCCTGTTTTGTTTGTCAAGAAGAAACATGGTACATTCAGGGTGTGTATCGACTACCGAGAGTTGAACAAACTTACCATCAAGAACCGCTACCCACTATCGAGAATCGATGACTTATTTGATTAACTACAAGGCTCGTCTGTTTATTCGAAGATCGATTTACGTTCTGGATATCATCAAATGTGGGTGAAGGAGGATGATATTCCAAAGACTTCTTTTAGGATGCGTTACGGTCATTACGAGTTTATGGTAATGCCGTTTGGATTGACTAACGCACCAGCTGTGTTCATGGACCTCATGAACTGAGTGTGTGGGCCATATCTTGACAATTTTGTCATTGTTTTCATCGATGACATACTTATTTACTCGAAGAATGAATAAGAGCACGAAGAACATTTAAGAAAAGTGCTAGAGTTGCTGAGAAAAGAAAAACTGTACGCTAAGTTTTCAAAGTGTGCATTTTGGTTAGAAGAAGTTCAATTCCTCGGTCATATAGTGAATAAAGAAGGTATTCAGGTGGATCCAGCAAAGATTGAAACCGTTGAAAAGTGGGAAATCCCAAAAACTCCGAAACACATACGCCAATTTTTAGGGCTAGCTGGTTATTACAGGAGATTAATCCAAGATTTTTCTAAAATAGCAAAACCCTTGACTGCATTAACGCATAAAGGGAGGAAATTTAAATGTAAGGATGAACAAGAAAAAGCGTTTCAATTGTTGAAGAAAAAGTTAACTACGGCACCTATATTGTCATTACCTGAAGGGAATGATGATTTTGTGATATATTGTGACGCCTCAAAGCAAGGTCTCGGTTGTGTATTAATGCAACGAACGAAAGTAATTGCTTATGCGTCTAGACAATTGAAGATTCACGAGCAGAATTATATGACGCATGATTTGGAATTAGGCGCAGTTGTTTTTGCATTAAAGACTTGGAGGCACTACTTATATGGGGTCAAAAGTATTATATATACCGACCACAAAAGTCTTCAACACATATTTAATCAGAAACAACTGAACATGAGGCAGCGCAGATGGATTGAATTGTTGAATGATTACGACTTTGAGATTCGTTACCACCCAGGAAAGGCAAATGTTGTAGCCGACGCCTTGAGCAGAAAGGACAGAGAACCCATTCATGTAAAATCTATGAATATAATGATTCACACTAACCTTACTACTCAAATAAAGGAGGTGCAACAAGGAGTTTTAAAAGAGAGAAACTTAACGGATGAAATATCCAAAGGATCGGAGAAGCATCTTAATATTCGGGAAGACGGAACCCGGTATAGGGCTGAAAGAATTTGGGTACCAAAATTTGGAGATATGAGAGAAATGGTACTTAGAGAAGCTCAAAAAACCAAATACTCAATACATCCTGGAACGGGAAAGATGTACAAGGATGTCAAGAAACATTTTTGGTGGCCAGGTATGAAAGCCGATGTTGCTAAATACGTAGGGAATGTTTGACGTGTTCTAAGGTCAAAGCAGAGCATCAGAAACCATCAGGTCTACTTCAACAACCCGGAATGGAAATGGGAAAACATTACCATAGATTTCATCACTAAATTACTGTGACGACCCAGAAATTTCCGACTAAATTTAAACTTTATCTTTATATTATTCTGACACGATAAGCAATGTTTGTTAATTTAAATCTCAAGGATTTTAAACTATGTTTATACATTCATTTAAACCTCGACCAAATTCCAATGATTCACGAACCATTAAATGAACATATATGAATATGTATGTATATGTGTATATATTATAAATTGAAAATGTCAAAAAAGTATTTAAACGTATAATGCTTTACATGAACGTATTTGTTTCAATATGATTATCGACGAAATTAAAAAAAAATATATTAAATGCTTGAATTATCAGAAACATTGAATTATGATTACAAGTCTCTGTTGAGAGGTCCACTATGATTGAGAAAATCTATTCCTTTTAACGATATTCGGAATAATTTGTAAAGCTATTTATAAATAAAAACAAAAAGTGTCATTTACGAAAGTTAGACAAAAGTTAGTGGAGAATTGGTTTCCATAATATTCTATTAATCTATTTTCAAACGTACAAAAACGTTTTCAGTTTAAAAAGAACTTCATTATTAAAATATATATAACTTTTATAAATATCTAGAATCACTTTTGACAACTCATTACTTAACCAGTATAATAAATATAATGATATTTATATTTTATTTCATTAAATATATATAACGATTTAAATTAATATTATATATATTTATACGCGTATTATACATACATAGTTTTTATACTTTTACTATACTTTAACTTTACCTTTACTTTACTTTTACTTTAACTTTAATAATTCACTTTAATAATTCATACTTTAATAATTCACTTTAATAATTCATACTTTAATAATTCACTTTAATAATTCATACTTTAATAATTCACTTTAATAATTCATACTTTAATAATTCACTTTAATAATTCAAAAATCTATTATAAATAGAATTCAATAGGTTTCATTATTTCATAGAAACTTGAAAATATATTTCTCTAAACTCTCTCAATCGATTTACATATATATATATATATATATATATATATATATATATATATATATATATATATATATATATATATATATATATATATATATATTGCTCTGTATTATTTCAAGATATTATTAGTATACATAAAATATTACGACGGAGTGATGTCCGAGTGATTTCAAAATAGTTTTTTGAATGAGTCGAAGCTAAGGAAATTATGGGTTATAGCTATGGAGGTGATGGGTATGGTTCATGGGTATGCTCGTGAGGTCAATCTAGTGTTTATCATCTCCGTTGCGTCTACGTACTTTCCTGCAATATTGAATCTCAATATTGATACGTTCGTGAATCCGAGGCCAACCTTGCACTTGTTAAATGACGTTATATGTATTTTTACTACGAAATACAGTATGGTGAGTTTCATTTGCTCCCTTTTTAATTGTTTTTGCAATATATATTTTTGGGCTGAGAATACATGCGCTGCTTTTATAAATGCTTTACGAAATAGAGACAAGTGATCAAAAATGATAATTCTGCGGATTGATGTGCTAGGTAATTTAGTTACATGTTATAAGAGCATGTGAGCACGAATCCTAAAGATAGATCTATCGGGCTTAACACCCCCATCCTGTAGGCTGCACTAGACATAAGAGCTAGTGGGCGGATGTTTAGTACTTCGAGGATTATTTATACACTTGCGAGTGTACGTATCCATCTTTGCGAAGATGACTTATTATATTATTGTTAAGGTTGGTTACTGAGACCTCAACATAAGCAGAACGGTTTTATACACTTGCGAGTGTACATATATTTATAAACAGAAATCTTGTGGTCTATTAATATATTGAAATGATTGTTATGATAAACCTATGAACTCACCAACCTTTTGGTTGACACTTTAAAGCATGTTTATTCTCAGGTATTAAAGAAATCTTCCGCTGTGCATTAGCTCATTTTAAGGATATTACTTGGAGTCATTCATGGCATATTTTGAAAGACGTTGCATTCGAGTCATTGAGTTCATCAAGATTATTTTTAAGTCAATTATAGTTGGATGTATTATGAAATGGTATGCATGCCGTCAACTTTTGTTGTAAAGAAAGTTTGTCTTTTAAAAACGAATGTAATGTTTGTAAAATGTATCATATAGAGGTCAAATACCTCGTGATGTAATCAACTATTATGAATCGTTTATAATGTATATGAACGGGTCATTTCAGTTGGTATCAGAGCGGTGGTCTTAGCGAACCAGGTCTGCATTTGTGTGTCTAACTGATAGTCGTTAGGATACATTAGTGAGTCTGGACTTCGACCGTGTCTGCATGTCAAAAGTTTTGCTCATCATTCTTGTCAGAAATTACTTGCTTATCATTCTTAGTCTAGACACATCTTATTGCATTGATTGCATGAATAGTATATAGAAAAAATTCATATCTTAGCGTATCTGCTAATTCATATCTTAACGTATCTGTTACTGTAAACTTTGCCTGACATATTCCGTAAATTCCTCCGTAATCTACGAAATCTTTTGCGCTATATATATAGATATTCTATGTAATTAGAATACCACCCGATAGCCGAAAAATCATTTCATATCGAAAAATCATTTATTCAATCGAACGAAATGGAATTCGTCATTAGTTCAAGTCCCTCGAATTCCGATATGGAATCCCACTCAAGCTCCGAAAGCAGTGTGACCGGAATGGATCAACCAATTAGCCATCATCTATTCTGGATGAATTGGGGATAGGTTCGTAGCCTCCTCAATAATTGGAGACAAGAAGAAGGTGATCCCTTCCATCTACCACATTGCCCTCTTGGCGATGAACCTGAAGCACTTACCGGCGAACCGGTCTGAAACACCATTTGCTCTCTCATTTTCAGAGTATCTCGTCACGATTATATACTACATCAAATTCTAGATTTTATTTATCCGCTCGTCCGAACCGACAATCACCCCGGTGTAACAGAAGAAGTCAACGCGCTTGGCGCTCGAGTAGTGGCTTTAGAGAATATGATGCAAGGGTTACAAACACCAACAAATAACGAAGTATTAATTCATAATTTCAATTTTATTGAATAAATACTCCGTAGAAGTTATGTAATTTCTAAAGTCTTTAGGGATTATTCAGTTCTAGTTTCAATCCTAAATCAAATGAGTTTAATTTAATATTAACTCATTAAATCTATGTTACATCTGAAAAAAATATGCACATATATATTTTCATAAAGACTGTAATAAAATTCTGTTGTACAAAATATTAATTGTGAAAAAAAAAAAATTAACGGGTAGGTAATACCCGAGAGATATATAAATTCACAATTAATATGTTACATTTTTCGAATCTGATTAAGCAAATCATCAACTATACTCCCAAAATCTCACAACAATATACATTCTTGTATAGTAATCAAAACAACCATTCTCACCCAAATTTGATTACGCATTCTGATTTTGACAAATCAAAATCCAAGTCATGATTTAACAGAAGACATCACTCTTAGATTCCTACATCTTTCAAAGCTATACTTTGACTTCAAAACTGTGTTAGAACATCATATGTATATTAACGATTACAAACTGTGTTCAAACTCTCCGAAGTTTTCGAAGACACTTCAAACAATGAACAATCGAGATGATGATCCAACCACATATTACCCACATTTATGTACCTAAAAAGCTCTCGAAGCCAAAGTCATAGTTCAACGCGTATCCGTGTCAGACCCTTTGGCATTTATTAGCTAAAATGACTTTTCAATTCCTTTTCAAAGTAGACAGTTTTGTCACAGCTCCAGCAAGTCAACTTCGACTTTTCAGTCAGACTAGTCTTATTATAACCTCGATAGAAACGTTGCCCTTTCGCCAACGTTACCGGGGAATCGTTTATATTCACCACATTAGCAATAAACTTACCAACAACTTCACTGATCTTTGACTTTCCAAAAAAAAAAATCATTATAATTATCGAAACCCTATCATATATTAATTCGTACCTTATAACAAGAATTTCCATACCAATTATTGAGAATCAGCAATCAGTATTTTGAAACCTCGCAGCATGTCTACATCAAAAATTACATATACATACAACGTCTACCTCCAAGACTTACATTCTTTGAATGAGAAATTTCTAAAAAACACCCTAAACTGCGAACCAGTTCTCGAAATTTTGAAAAATGCTGATGAAGCAACAAAAACTGTAAACGACCTTAACAGTAAAAAGTTGGATTATAAAGGATAGTATATTGGCAAAGCTCAGAAAAAGAGAAGCTTTAGAACTGGAAAACGGATTGAGCAAAGTATGAAGGAGGCTGTGGACAAATCATAAAGGCTGAACCTGCCTTCAAAGGATCCAAATGATTCATTACTTGCTGAAGTCATTAACGAATACCTTGCTCCTAACTCTAAACCCCTGCGGACAATATCCTTCATCATCCTCTGATATTAGACATTCTAAGATATCATCGTATCTTTCATTATAAATAACATCCATACTTCTGAAGATATTTTTATAATTATTCTTATCTGAAATCATTTACCTCTTCGCGCTATCTGTATTATATCATAAAGGAAACTATTTTAGTTTCTAAATTCTGAAACATTCGAGTTTAAAATAGGAATATTCTTGAAGAAGTGTTGGGAGCTGAAGCATGAGTTAGTATAATATAATGACACTTGATCAACGTGATTATATTACAGTAATTCATGCTGAGTTTCTAAATGGAACATGATGATTCACAGATCATAACGTCATCATGTGCTATGTTACACGACTCTTGTATTCTATTTAATCTCTAAAAATATCAAGAATATATTTTCTTGATGATTCGGTCTTTTCAGGGTATTTTGGTAAATTAACAAATCAAGATCGTGTCATTACAATTTCCTTCCTAGAACATTAACAATGTTCATTCCGAAATTTATATCTGCAAATTCTGGACCATTACAAGCGGTGCTTAATCGCAAGAAGAAGAAACGAAAGGACAAAGATCCGAACTAGAAATGGGAGTATAAATCATAGCAGATAGAAGAGAGCATTAACTGTGGATGACAATGATTATAGAAGAAGCAAGGACTTTGAAATATAAGGGAAGATATAAAACCCAACAACAACCCAGAAATCACAAACCGTATATATCAATGCATATAGCAATATAAAGACACGGGAGAACTAAAAACACTATAAAACCAAGAGTATAGTAGAAGTAAATAGATTCTTCTGGAGGCAGATGAAAAAGAAGAATGACAGATATGAAAGTGAGGAGTATATCGAGAATCAGTACTGGATGAAGCATATTGACAAATACTTTAAAATATGAGTTGAGGGAGAAAGAATAGAAGGTGTGAGTTGTAAGGAAACGAAGGAGGTGGATTTATAGTGAAATACCCGACAGAGAAATCAAGATGGATTATCGTATTAATTCGAAGAGAATCATAATCTCCTTAATCACCGAAGCATCAAATCCAACATAGATTACAAAGATTTTCTTTAAATTCGGAGATCAATTGTGATGACGTCAAAAGATATGACGAATCACTATAATCTTATTTCCTTCATTTACGATAACTTCCCTCATACGCTTCGAATAATCGAATTATTTTATCCATACTTCTTAGACATGATAAAACTTTATAATCGTCATAATAACATTCTCATTGTTAGTCATGACGACCTCTATCAAATTTCGGGGACGAAATTTCTTTAACGGGTAGGTACTGTGACGACCCAGAAATTTCCGACTAAATTTAAACTTTATCTTTATATTATTCTGACACGATAAGCAATGTTTGTTAAGTTAAATCTCAAGGATTTTAAACTATGTTTATACATTCATTTAAACCTCGACCAAATTCCAATGATTCACGAACCATTAAATGAACATATATGAATATGTATGTATATGTGTATATATTATAAATTGAAAATGTCAAAAAAGTATTTAAACGTATAATGCTTTACATGAACGTATTTGTTTCAATATGATTATCGACGAAATTAAAAAAAAATATATTAAATGCTTGAATTATCAGAAACATTGAATTATGATTACAAGTCTCTGTTGAGAGGTCCACTATGATTGAGAAAATCTATTCCTTTTAACGATATTCGGAATAATTTGTAAAGCTATTTATAAATAAAAACAAAAAGTGTCATTTACGAAAGTTAGACAAAAGTTAGTGGAGAATTGGTTTCCATAATATTCTATTAATCTATTTTCAAACGTACAAAAACGTTTTCAGTTTAAAAAGAACTTTATTATTAAAATATATATAACTTTTATAAATATCTAGAATCACTTTTGACAACTCATTACTTAACCAGTATAATAAATATAATGATATTTATATTTTATTTCATTAAATATATATAACGATTTAAATTAATATTATATATATTTATACGCGTATTATACATACATAGTTTTTATACTTTTACTATACTTTAACTTTACCTTTACTTTACTTTTACTTTACTTTAACTTTAATAATTCACTTTAATAATTCATACTTTAATAATTCACTTTAATAATTCATACTTTAATAATTCACTTTAATAATTCATACTTTAATAATTCACTTTAATAATTCATACTTTAATAATTCACTTTAATAATTCAAAAATCTATTATAAATAGAATTCAATAGGTTTCATTATTTCATAGAAACTTGAAAATATATTTCTCTAAACTCTCTCAATCGATTTATATATATATATATATATATATATATATATATATATATATATATATATATATATATATATATATATATATATATATATATTTGCTCTGTATTATTTCAAGATATTATTAGTATACATAAAATATTACGACGGAGTGATGTCCGAGTGATTTCAAAATAGTTTTTTGAATGAGTCGAAGCTAAGGAAATTATGGGTTATAGCTATGGAGGTGATGGGTATGGTTCATGGGTATGCTCGTGAGGTCAATCTAGTGTTTATCATCTCCGTTGCGTCTACGTACTTTCCTGCAATATTGAATCTCAATATTGATACGTTCGTGAATCCGAGGCCAACCTTGCACTTGTTAAATGACGTTATATGTATTTTTACTACGAAATACAGTATGGTGAGTTTCATTTGCTCCCTTTTTAATTGTTTTTGCAATATATATTTTTGGGCTGAGAATACATGCGCTGCTTTTATAAATGCTTTACGAAATAGAGACAAGTGATCAAAAATGATAATTCTGCGGATTGATGTGCTAGGTAATTTAGTTACATGTTATAAGAGCATGTGAGCGCGAATCCTAAAGATAGATCTATCGGGCTTAACACCCCCATCCTGTAGGCTGCACTAGACATAAGAGCTAGTGGGCGGATGTTTAGTACTTCGAGGATTATTTATACACTTGCGAGTGTACGTATCCATCTTTGCGAAGATGACTTATTATATTATTGTTAAGGTTGGTTACTGAGGCCTCAACATAAGCAGAACGGTTTTATACACTTGCGAGTGTACATATATTTATAAACGGAAATCTTGTGGTCTATTAATATATTGAAATGATTGTTATGATAAACCTATGAACTCACCAACCTTTTGGTTGACACTTTAAAGCATGTTTATTCTCAGGTATTAAAGAAATCTTCCGCTGTGCATTAGCTCATTTTAAGGATATTACTTGGAGTCATTCATGGCATATTTTGAAAGACGTTGCATTCGAGTCATTGAGTTCATCAAGATTATTTTTAAGTCAATTATAGTTGGATGTATTATGAAATGGTATGCATGCCGTCAACTTTCGTTGTAAAGAAAGTTTGTCTTTTAAAAACGAATGTAATGTTTGTAAAATGTATCATATAGAGGTCAAATACCTCGCGATGTAATCAACTATTATGAATCGTTTATAATGTATATGAACGGGTCATTTCAATTGCCAAGGACTGCAAGTGGTTTTGATACTATTTGGGTAATAGTTGATCGTCTCACCAAATCAGCACACTTCCTGCCAATAAGAGAAGACGACAAGATGGAGAAGTTAGCACGACTGTATTTGAAGGAAGTCATCTCCAGACATGGAATACCAATCTCTATTATCTCTGATAGGGATGGCAGATTTATTTTAAGATTCTGGCAGACATTACAGCAAGCATTAAGAACTCGTCTAGACATGAGTACTTCCTATCATCCACAAACTGATGGGCAGAGTGAAAGGACGATACAAACGCTTGAAGATATGCTACGAGCATGTGTTATTGATTTCGGAAACAGTTGGGATCGACATCTACCGTTATAAGAATTTTCCTACAACAACAGCTACCATTCAAGCATTGAGATGGCGCCGTTTGAAGCACTTTATGGTAGAAAGTGCAGGTCTCCGATTTGTTGGAGTGAAGTGGGGGATAGACAGATTATGGGTCAGGAGATAATACAAGAAACTACCGAGAAGATCATCCAAATTCAACAACAGTTGAAAACCGCCCAAAGTCGGCAAAAGAGCTACGCCGACATTAAAAGAAAAGATATATAATTTGAAATTGGAGAGATAGTCATGCTTAAGGTTGCACCTTAGAAAGGCGTTGTTCGATTTGGTAAACGAGGGAAATTAAATCCAAGGTATATAGGACCATTCAAGATTATTGATCGTGTCGGACCAGTAGCTTACCGACTTGAATTACCACAACAACTCGCGGCTGTACATAACATTTTCCACGTCTCAAATTTGAAGAAATGTTTTGCTAAAGAAGATTTCACTATTCTGTTAGACGAAATCCAAATCAACGAAAAACTTCAATTCGTCAAAGAACCCGTCGAAATAATGGATCGTGAGGTTAAAAGACTTACGCAAAACAAGATATCAATTGTTAAAGTTCGATGGAATGCTCGTAGAGGACCCGAGTTCACCTGGGAATGAGAAGATCAGATGAAGAAGAAATACCCGCACTTATTTCCAGAAGATACGTCAACACCTCCAACTGCTTAAAATTTCGGGACGAAATTTATTTAACGGGTAGGTACTGTAGTGACCCAAACTTTTCCATGTTTATATATATTAAATGAAATTGTTATTTACATGATTAAGTGTTTCCAACATGTTAAGCAATCAAACTTGTTAAGACTTGATTAATTTAAATAGGTTTCATATAGACAATTGACCACCCAAGTTGACCGGTAAATCACGAACGTTAAAACTTGTAAAAACTATATGATGACATATATATGATTATATATATAGTTAACACATTATATTATGATAATTAAGTATCTCATTAGGTATTTTAACAATGAGTTATATACATAAAATTGAGTTTATTGAATTAAGAAACTCGAAACGATATATATAACGATTATCGTTATAACAACGTCTTACTAAATACATATGAATCATATTAAGATATTAATACACTATGTTTAATAATGATAAATGATAAGTAAACATGTCATTAAGTGTATTAACAATGAACTACATATGTAAAAATAAGACTACTAACTTAATGATTTCGAAACGAGACATATATGTAACGATTATCGTTGTAACAACATTTAACTGTATATATATCATACTAAGATATAATAATATATCATAATATCATGATAATGTAATAATTTAACATCTCATTAGATATAATAAACATTGGGTTAACAACATTTAACATGATCGTTAACTTAAAGGCTTCAAATCAACATTTACATGTAACGACTAACGATGACTTAACGACTCAGTTAAAATGTATATACATGTAGTGTTTTAATATGTATTTATAAACTTTTTAAAGACTTAAAGACACTTATAAAAATACTTCTACTTAACAAAAATGCTTACAATTACATCCTCGTTCAGTTTCATCAACAATTCTACTCGTATGCACCCGTATTCGTACTCGTACAATACACAACTTCTAAATGTATGTACTATTAGTATATACACTCCAATGATCAGCTATTAGCAGCCCATGTGAGTCACCTAACACATGTGTGAACCATCATTTGGCAACTAGCATGAAATATCTCATAAAATTACAAAAATATTAGTAATCATTCATGACTTATTTACATGTAAATAAAATTACACATCCTTTATATCTAATCCATATACCAACGACAAAAAACTCCTACAAACACTTTCAATCTTCAAATTTCTTTATCTAATTAATCTCTCTCAAGTTCTATCTTCAAGTTCTAAGTGTTCTTCATAAATTCTATAAGTTCTAGTTTCATAAAATCAATAATACTTCCAAGTTTGCTAGCTTACTTCCAATCTTGTAAAGTGATCATCCAACCTCAAGAAATCTTTCTTATTTATAGTAAGATATCTTTCTAATACAAGGTAATACTCATATTCAAACTTTGATTCAATTTCTATAACTATAACAATCTTATTTCGAGTGGAAATCTTATTTGAACTTGTTTTCGTGTCATGATTCTGCTTCAAGAACTTTCAAGCCATCCAAGGATCCTTTGAAGCTAGATCTATTTTTATCATTTCCAGTAGGTTTATCCACAAAACCCTAGGTAGTAATGATGTTCATAACATCATTCGATTCATATATATAAAACTACCTTATTCGAAGGTTTAAACTTGAAATCACTAGAACATGGTTTAGTTAATTCTAAACTTGTTCGCAAACAAAAGTTAATCCTTCTAACTTGACTTTTAAAATCAACTAAACACATGTTCTATATCTATATGATATGCTAACTTAATGATTTAAAACCTGGAAACACAAAAAACACCGTAAAACCGGACATACGCCGTCGTAGTAACACCGCGGGCTGTTTTGGATTTGATAATTAACTATGATAAACTTTGATTTAAAAGTTGTTATTCTGGAAAAATGATTTTTCTTATGAACATGAAACTATATCCAAAAATCATGGTTAAACTCAAAGTGGAAGTATGTTTTTCAAAATGGTCATCAAGACGTCGTTCTTTCGACTGAAATGACTACCTCTTACAAAAATGACTTGTAACTTATATTTCTGACTATAAACCTATACTTTTTCTGTTTAGATTCATAAAATAGAGTTCAATATGAAACCATAGCAATTTGATTCACTCAAAACGGATTTAAAACGAAGAAGTTATGGGTAAAACAAGATTGGATATTTTTTGATTGTTGTAGCTACGGGAATTATTGTAACAATTCTATACAAATCATATCCTAGCTAACTTATATTGTATTATACATGTATTCTAATATATTATGTAATCTTGGAATACCATAGACACGTATGCAAATGTTTTGACATATCATATCGACCCATGTATATATATTATTTGGAACAACCATAGACACTCTATATGCAATAATGTTTGAGTTAGCTATACAGGGTTGAGGTTGATTCCAAAAATATATATACTTTGAGTTGTGATCTATCCTGAGACGTGTATACACTGGGTCGTGGATTGATTCAAGATAATATATATCAATTTATTTCTGTACATCTAACTATGGACAACTAGTTGTAGGTCACTAACGAGGACAGCTGACTTAATAAACTTAAAACATCAAAATGTATTAAAAATGTTGTAAATATATTTTGAACATACTTTGATATATATATATATGTATATATTTGTTATAGGTTCGTGAATCGACCAGTGGCCAAGTCTTACTCCCGACGAAGTAAAAATCTGTGAAAGTGAGTTATAGTCCCACTTTTAAAATCTAATATTTTGGGATGAGAATACATGCAGTTTTATAAATGTTTTACGAAATAGACACAAGTAAATGAAACTACATTATATGGGTGAATGATCGAAGCCGAATATGCCCCTTTTGCTTGGTAGCCTAAGAATTAGTAAACCGATTTACTAATTGACGTGAATCCTAAAGATAGATCTATTGGGCCTAACAAACCCCATCCAAAGTACCGGATGCTTTAGTACTTCGAATTTGTTTTTATCATGTCCGAAGGATTTCCCGAAATGATAGGGGATATTCTTATATGCATCTTGTTAATGTTTGTTACTAGGTGTTCACCATATGAATGATTTTTATCTCTATGTATGGGATGTATATTGAAATATGAAATCTTGTGGTCTATTATTATGATTTGATAATATATAGGTTAAACCTATAACTCACCAACATTTTTTGTTGACGTTTTAAGCATGTTTATTCTCAGGTGATTATTAAGAGCTTCCGCTATTGCATACTAAAATAAGGACAAGATTTGGAGTCCATGCTTGTATGATATTATGTAAAAACTGCATTCAAGAAACTTATTTTTGATGTAATATATTCTTATTGTAAACCATTATGTAATGGTCGTGTGTAAACGGTATATTTTAGATTATCATTATTTGATAATCTACGTAATGCTTTTTAAACCTTTATAGATAAAATAAAGGTTATGGTTGTTTTAAAAATGAATGCAGTCTTTGAAAAACGTCTCATATAGAGGTCAAAACCTCGCGACGAAATCAATTAATATGAAACGTTTATAATCAATATGAACGGGACATTTCATTTTGGCCCTTTTCGAACACAAAGCATCAATAGCATCCGCCTTGCCTGCTACAGGATCACCATCACCAAAGAACAAAGGATCTAAAAGATCCACTGATTACATAACTATCAGAAGGCAACACAGATGAAATATCAACCACCTTGCATGCTGAATTCTTGTTACCCAAAGCTTCTTGAATAAAACCCTACTAATTAGCATACAATCAGGAACCAAACTGATATCGTTATCAGTGTGAACAAAATCAACTCCTAAATAGTCGAGCTACTAGGACCTTGGTACTTATATTTCGATTAACTTAATGTATACGAATTTATAAGGATCTTAGAATCGTTCTAGACTCGATCTAATGGCATGAGTATGTCTAGCTGATAGTTGTTAGGATGCATTACAATTAGGCTTGACTTCGACTGTGTCTGCATGTCTAAAGTTTTGCTTATCATTTCTTTTCGGAAATTACCTGTCTATCATCTTAAGTATAAACGCATCTTATTGCATTGATTACATAGATAGTGTATAGACGAAAATTCATATCTTGACATATCTATTACTGTAAACTTTGCCTGACATCTTCCGTAAAATCCTCCGTAACTTATGGGATTCTGGTATTATAAATACATATGTAAACTATGTATTGAGGAGTACCAAATTAGTCCTATAATCTATTTCATTTCAAAAATCTTTTCCTTGATTACACGCAATGGATCCTGTATCTAGTTCAAATTCCTTAGATTCCGACAGCTATTCCGATATGGATTTCCACTCGAGCTCCGAAAGCAGCGTAACCGGAATGGATCAACCAATTAACCATCATCTATTCTGGATGAATTAGGGATATGTTAGTAGCCTACTTAATCATTGGAGACAAGAAGAAGGCGATCCCTTCCATCCACCACATTCACCTCTTGGCGAAGAACCCGAAGCACTTACCGGCGAATGTAACGACCCAGATTTTTCCGTTAATATATAGAAGATTAATATTTACATAATTAATGTTTCCAACATGTTAAGCAATCAAACTCATTAAGACTTAGTTATTTGAAATGAATTTTATACAAACATTTGGCCACCCCGTCTGTCTGACGATTCACGAACGTCATAATTCGTAAAAAATTATTTAATGACGTATATATGAATATAAATATATACTCATGATTGTTAAATGATATTTAAGTATCTCATTATATATATTAACAATTGGTTATATACATAAAATGAGATTACTAACTTAAAGACTTCAAGACTATATACATATATATAACGATTAACGTTGTAATAACTTCTAAATTAAAATGTATGTATATGTATTGTATTAATATGTATTAATATAATTTTGAAGGACTTAAACATATATACTAACATACTTATACTCAACAAAGATAGCTATACTCATAATCTCATTCAATTCCATCAAGAATTCTATTCGTATTCATTCGGTATTTACACCTGTATCATACCCAGCTTCCATACTTAAATACTATGAGTATATACCAATATAAAATGCCAATTATAGCCTCCTTAGAAGCCCTATGAGTCACAAGACAAGGATAAACATGATGGAGACTTGTGGGAACCAACATTTAACTTCTAGTTTGCATTATTATGCTATATTCCAAATTTTGATAAAGTCTCTTAACCATATGCATGAACCACAACTTTTAACACTCTTTTTACTCATTCATATCAACTATTTAACTTACCTTCACTCTCATAATACTCACACACAAGAACTCCAAGTATTCTCTCCATTTCTTACTCTTTAAACAATCTTTAAACACACATACTTCAAGTACTAGAAAATCTTCATTCACTTTGATCATAAACTAGCTTCAAGAACACTTTATTAACTCATCTACTCCTCTTTATTAAGGTAATAATCATATATAAGCTTTGGTTCAATTCATATACTTATAACTATCTTAATTCAAGATAGAAATCTTATTCGAACTTTTGTTCATTCTATGATTCTACTCCAAGGATTACAAGCCTTCAAGGATATCTTTGATCACAAGATTATCATCTTATTTAATCATCAACTTTGTTCATTTAATTTGAGATAGTCACCTTATTCATAATCTTTTTCGATTCATATCCATATAGCTATCTTATTATGAGTTTATAACTTACAACAACAAGAACATAGTTTAGATTAATTCTAAACTTGTTCACAAACAAACTTAATCCTTCTAACTTGACTTTTAAAATACTTCAACACATGTATTATGATAGTATGTCAAGCTAACATAAGGATATAAAAATTGTAAACACGAAGAACACCTTAAACCTGAACATACGCCGTCATAGATCATCGGGGGCTATTTTGGGTTTGATTTTAAAAACCTATCTTAAACTTTGAATTAAAAGATTTCCTTTGGTGAAAAATCTTATTTTATATGGATATGAAATATATCCAAAATCCATGGTTAAACTCTAATTGGAAGTATGTTTTTCAAAAGAGCCATCAAGATGTCGTTCTTACGACGGATATGACTATCTTCTCTTATTTAACACCTAAGCTGTATTTTTGACTATAAACCTATACTTTTTCTGTTAAGATTAATAATTTTGAGTTCGATATGAAACCATGGCAACTTGAATCACTCAAAACGGATTTGTAACGAAGAAATTATGGGTAAAACAAAATTGGATATTTTTCTTAATTTTTAGCTACGGACATGATTTATAAAAATGGATGCTAACTTACCTTGTATCCTACATGTATTTATACATGTCTTGTTCCTGAACTTATGGAAATACAATTTATAATAGTCGTGATTAAGTTCTACGACAATATATTATAATCTTAATAAAGATCGTAAGGCACCATATATATATATATATGACTTGATCACCGTGGATTCGTATACAAAGTTTTGACATATCATTTTGACTTCTTCTATATATATTATTGGAACGAACTATTAGACACCATTGGCAGTAATCTCGAGTTAGCTGTGGGTCGAAGTGGATTCCAAAATATTATATACTTTGAGTTGTGATCGAGCCTGAGACATGTATACAATGGGTCGCGGATTGCTTCAGACAATATACATATTATGTGTCTTATTATATTAAGACAATATATTATAGTGTTAGTGAATTCTAACACAATATACGCATTTATATTTATATATATATTTATACTGTTGGACTATTGGACTATGAACGTTGGACTACTAACAATGGACAATTAAAATTATCACAAGTATCATAAGTATGGAATATTAATTATATATATCTTGACACAAGAATATTATTATTAGGTTTGTTAATTTGTCAAAAGACCAAGTCTTATCACCATCTATTCGAAAAGCATCACAAGTGAGCTATAGTCCCATTTTTTACTATCTAAATTATTTTGGGATGAGAATACATGCAAATTTATAAATGTTTTACAAAATTAGCACAAGTTCATGAAACTACATTCTATGATTATTTTATTATACCTGATATCTGTACTTATTATTATTATTATTATGCATGGTAACCTAAGAATTAGTGAAAAACACTAATTGACGCAAATCCTAAAGGTAGATCTACGGGCACCAACCACCCCCATTTTCGAATAGTGGAAATGCTTTAGTACTTCGAAGGGTTCTTGTCATACATTTGAATAGTGGAATGTATGATGCCAGATATCTTAAGCACTCTATGTTAAGGTCGGTTACCAGGCGACTCATCGTATGAATGATTTTTGCAGTTGTAATGATCCTGCGCATTTAATTAAATGAAATCTTGTGGCTTATTAAATGTTATGATTATTATATAGAAATTAAACCTATGACTCACCAACATTTTTTTTGACGTTTTAAGCATGTTTATTCTCAGGTGAATATTAAAAATGCTTCCGCTTTCGTATGCCAACCCAAGGTCAAGATTTGGAGTCGGCATAATTGTTTATATTGTTTAAACTTGCATTCGGAGTATTTGTTGTAATATATTTGATCATATTGTAATGGGTTGTGTAAAAACTTATTTATTTGAGGAGATTGTCTTTGATAGACAATCTAAATTATGTCATTAAGACCTTTATTCAATAATAAAGGTTATGGTTGTTTTTAAAAACGAATGCAAGATTTGAAAAACGTCTCATATAGAGGTCAAAACCTCGCAAAGAAACCAATTAATATGAAACGTTTATAATTAATATGAACGGGGCATTTCAGCGAACCTGTTAGAAACACCATATTCTCTCTCATTTCCAGAGTATCTCGTCACGATTATATACTATCCCATATTCTAAATCTTGTTTATCCGATCGTCCGAACCACCGATCATCCCGGTATAATAGAAGAAGTCAACGAGCTTCGCGCTCGAGTAGTGACTTTGGAGAACATGATGCGCAACTTGCAGGCATCACATGCACCACCAGCATCAGCGGCAACAGTACCACCACCAACAACACCAACAGTACCATTACCACCACTAACAACATCCCCATCACACGCCTCAACATCACAATCTGTACCTCGAATATCAGCATCATACGCACCATATGTACCAAGGAGTACCAGCAACAATAAACAATGAAGTATGGATTCATAACTTCATCGGAGAAATATCCTACGGCGATTATATAATCTATAATCTTAGAGATTATCTATTCTAGCCTTAACTATAAATCAGATAAGCGAACCAAAATGATAGAAGGAAGAGTAGAAACCCTGACAAGAATGGTGCGTAAGGTACAAACTAGACTTGTTTTACCAACATCATCAACAGTACCCTTAGCCTCACCAGTAAAGTCAGTGATGTCAACATCGTCAGAATCAGCAGCACCTCTAACATCACAAGCTTTGCCAGTTCAAGAATCACCGTGGACATCATTACGAATCAATAACTCGTATATTGTATCAACGAGTTATGAAATATTAACTCATTCCCTCTGAAGAATTTATATATATATATATATATATATATATATATATATATATATATATATATATATATATATATATATATATATCTATATATATCTTATATATATAAATTTTTAAACCATAATAAATCTTTTCGTACTAAGCTATTATGTATGAATTGAAAAAGGGTAAATATTACTCGGTTAAATTCATATTACTAATATGCTATGATGTACATCCTTCGTTAACAACTTAACCTTCATTAACTACAATCTCTGTTTCAACTCAATGAATCCCGTTTCATAAGAAACCAAGTGTATTATTCAATAACATGTTTGATTTTACATTTTCATTTTCGATGTACTCAAAACTTTCCAGAAAACATCAACTGTGCCTTGTAAGGTTCACAAAAATTCCACGAGCACCAATATCCTTCACCGAGGAATCTCAATAAGAATAAATAATGAAGTATTGTTTTCATTAGTGAAATACTCCGCGAAGATTATGTAATCTCTAATGTTTTAGAGATTATTCATTTCTAATTCAAGCCAAAAATCAAATGAGCTTAATATGATACTAACTCATTAAATCTGTATTACATCTGAAGAAATATACATACATATATTTTCATAAAGACTGTAATGAAAATTCTTTTGTACAAAATATTACTTGTGAAATCTTTAACGGGTAGGTAATACTCGGAAAATATATAAGTTCACAATTAATATGTTACACTGTACATTCTTCAACCTTGATTCAAAAAAAAAAATTATTAACTATGCTCACAGCGATATACAATCGTTTTCATACAAATTCAATTACATATTCTGACAGAACAGCATCCAAGTCAAGATTTAACAAGTGACATCATTCTTAGATCTCTACATCTTGCAAAGCTATACTTTGACTTCAAAACTGTGCAAGATCCTTTAGCATTGTTATTACTGAAAATAATCTTGCAATCCCTTTTCAAAGCATCCAGTTTTACCACACTTCCAACTAGTCAACTTCGACTTTTCAGATTAGCCTTATTATAACCTTGACATATACGATCTTGTTACTGGGGAACCTTTCATGTCCCACCACATTAGCAGTAAATTTACCAATAACTTCATTGATCCTTGACCTTCCGAAAAATACTTATACTCATTGAAACCCTATCATGTACTTATCCACATCTTGTAACAATAATTGCCATACCAACTACCGGGAATTAGCAATCAGTATTTTGAATCTCGCAGTGTTTCTATGCCAACAGTTATATATATACATATAACGTCTACATCCAAGACTTACATACTTCGAATGTGAAGTTTCTGAAAAACACCCCAATCTACGATTTAGTTCTCTGAAATTTTGGAAAAGCTGAATGAAGCAGCAGAAACTGTAGACAACCGTAATAGTCAAAAGTTTGATGATAAAGAATAGTGTGGGGCAAAGCTCAGAAAAAGAGAAGGTTTGGAACTGGAAAACGGATTGAGCAAACTATGAAGAAGGCTGTGGACAAATCACAAGGACGAAATCTGCCTTCAAAGAATCCAAATGATTCAGTGTCTGCTGAAATCCTTAGCAAATACCTTGCTCCTTATTCTAAAACCTTTATGTACAATATTCTTCATCATCATCTTATCTTAAATATTCGAAGATATCATCGTATCTCCCATTATAAATATCCTCCATATTTCTGAAGATATTTTCATAACCATTCTTATCTGAAATCATTACCCCTTCGCGCTGTCTGTGTTACATCATAAAAGAAACTATTTTAGCTTCTAAATTCTGAAACCTTCGAGTTTAAAATATGAATGTTTTGAAGTAGTGTTGGGAACTGAAGCATGAGTTAGTATAATATAATGACACTTGATCAATGTAATTATATTACAGTAAGTCATGCTGAGTTTCTAATGGAACGTAATAAAGGTTCACAGATCATACCCTCATCATGAACCATGTTACATAACTTTTTCATTCTATATAATCTCTAAATATATCAAGGAAATATTTTCTTGATAATTCGGTCTTTTTCGGATATTCTGGTAATTTGAAAAATCAAATCGTACTATTACCTTTCCTTTCTGCTTTGTATATTATGATCATTCGAAACTCCATACCTACAAATTCTGGACCATTATTCGCTTGACTTGAAGTCGGGAAGAGAAAACGAAAGCATGAAGCTCCGAAATATAATGGAGAATATAAAGCCCGATAACAACACATAAATTACAAACCGTGCATATCAATACGTATTGTAACATAAAGGCACGGGAGAATTAAAAACACTATAACTCCAAGGTAATAGTAAAAGTAAATAAATTCCTCCGGTGGTAGATGAAAAAGAAGAATCACAGATATGAAAGTTAGGAGTATATCAAGAATCAGAACTGGATGAAGTATTTTCACAATCTTTTGAAAGTATGAATTGAGGAAGAAGATGTAGGAGTGATGAAAATAATGAAACGGAAGAGGTCAATTTATAGCAAAATATCAGACATAGCAATCGAGGAAGATTATGCATTTAATCAAAGGAAATCTTAATTTTCTTAAAATCTGAAGAATCAAATCTTATTTAGATTATGAAGATTTTCTATTCCTTAAATTCCGGAATTCTCACCATGACTACGTCAGAAGTTAAGACAAACCGTTATCCCCTCATTTCACTCTATTACGATAACTTTCCTCATACGCTTCAAGTAATCAGATTGCTTTATCCATATTATTGAATGGTGATAAAACTCTATGTATCAACTCATATTCGTTATAAAAATATTTTTATTGTTAGCCATGACGACCTCACTCAAATTTCGGGACGAAATTTCTTTAACGGGTGGGTAATGTGATGACCCGGAAAATTTTGACTTAATTTGAACCAAATTCTCGATATGGTTTAATATTTCTGACACGATAATCAAAGTTTGTTAAGTTAAATCTCAAGAATTTTAATTTATGTTCAACATTCATTTAACCTCGACCAAATTTCGACGATTCACGAACCATTATATAAATGGATATGATAATATATATATATGTACAGATTATGACTTGAGAATGTCAACAAAGTATTTAAACGTATAATGCTTTACATGAACGTATTTGTTTTAATATGATTATCGACGAAATTAAAAGATAAGATCAAATGATTGAATTATCAGAAACATTGAATTATGGTTACGAATCTCTGTTGAGAGGTCCACTTTGATTTAGGAAACCTTTCCCTTTTTAACGGCATTCGGAAAATATGGTAAAGTAATTTACAAGTGAGAACAAAGTGTCACTTATCGAGAGTTAGACAAAAGTTAGTGGAGAATTGAATATCATAATACTTGATTAATCTATTTTCAAACGTGCGAAAACGTTTTTTTTTTGATATAATAGAACTTTGTTATTAAAATGTCTTTGTTTAAATAACGTAAGTAGGAATATTGGTTATTAGATATATAGGATACATGTACAGATAAATGCATATTACATATACAGAATATACTGAGATATACATATATACAGCCACATTATATCAGTATTTTTATTATTAAATTTTGATTAATTAAATATTGAGTTATACAAAAACACAGAATCAATTTCAGATTCATATCACAATCACACTGTATTGATTTTTTGTTTTCTTATCTTTAATCTTATTACAAAATCGAATTAAATCTCAAATACGATCAAATTCTGTTAGCTATCAATTTCTCGTTTTTATTTTTCTAATATATTTCTGTACTCAGCGAATATATCCTTGTCGACCAATTTTCACTACGAAACAACTCTGATTGATTATAAGTATTGCATTAGTACGTTCAGTTATTCATACAACCCATTACACTAATGCAATTCGTGAAAATGAAAACCCAAAAACTGCATAAACAACCCGTTCCCTCTGTTTTGTGTCATTTATTCAAAAGTTTGATTTCAAATGAAATTTTAAAATCCATAAATGCAGTTTAGTTAGGAATCAGGTGTATAGACTATCTGCAAAGTTTTAAATCCCAACTTTCTATATTGACTTCGAATTTGTGAGTCAAACTTCATTTTAAAAAGTCAAAGTATTTGTTCATCGCTAAATTCAAGCTCGTTTTAATGTTTGAGTAAAATTGACGATCCATAAAGTTTCCAGTAACGTTTTACCACCTATTCCATGTTATAAGTTTTTCCTAAAACAAGCTAGAATTCGAATTTTGATCTTGAGTTATATCGTGTTCATAAGACGGTTTCAGTAATATTTTTTTAAACTCAATTCTTTAATTTAATTAACCTAATCAGCCACTTGTTATTCGGTATCATTTGTATATTCTAAATCAGACGTGTTTTAACTATTATGATTTCGAATTATAACCAATCGAATTGATTCTGATGAAGAAGAAGAAAGGGCAGAATAAATTATTGGTTATATATAAATGGGTCGTGACTATAACCAGATAAACAGCCGACACAGATCAATGGTTAGGGTATTAGCACTGAACGGGAGGTCTCGGGTTCGATCCCTGCTTGGTGCATATTTTTTTAACTGGGCTTCTAAGGTAGTTTACATATTAAAAACCATTATTATTGTTATTATGATTATTACTATTATTGTTATTAATTTTATTATTACTATTATTATTACTATTATATTAGTATCATCATTAAGGATATTATTAGTATTATCATTATGATTGAGACTATCATTATTATTATTATCATTATTATTATTTTCATAACAAATAAGTATTATGTATATAAAAGTATACTTATATTAATACTACATATAATTATATATTGAACATATTTTTGTAACAAATTATTGATTTTGATAAAATACTAATTATAAATAAATATATATATATATATATATATATATATATATATATATATATATATATAATCATATGTATAAATATTAATTACTTTAAATATATATACAAAAAAATAAATATAGATAGCATATAATTTAAGATATAAAACATACATAAAATATATATATTAATTAGGATTTATAATAAATTTCATATAACTACAACACATAATATATAAATATTATAAGATTAATAAATGAAATTATTTGATTACTATTATATGTGTTAATATACATAATTGATATAGGTTCGTGAATCTGAGGTCAACCCTGCATTGTTTAGTTTCGTCGTATGAATATTTTTACTACAAAATATTGTAGAGTGAGTTTCATTTGCTCCCTTTTTATCTATATTTTTGGGCTGAGAATACATGTGTTATTTTTATAACTGTTTGACAAAATAGACACAAGTACTAAAACTTTATTCTACATGGGTTAGAATCACAAATCCCCTAGCTTGGTAACTTTAACTATTGGTTTATGAACTGGTAGGCGCGAATCCTAAAGATAGATCTATCGGGTTTAACACCCTCACCCAGTACGTTGTGCTAGTCAATGAGTTATATTGGCTTAGAAGAACGGGTGTTTAGTACTTCGAGGTAAACAAACATGCACTTGATTCGGTGTACCTATTATTATAACTCATGGGTAAACACTTTGTTAAGGCTAGTTACCGGGTGCTCACAACATGGAATACTTTTATACACTGCGGTGTATGTATTTATTTATTGAAACTGAAATCTTGTGGTCTATATCTATTAATGAAATCATTATTTATGATAAACCTATGAACTCACTCAACCCCGTGTTGACTTTTTAAGCATGTTTATTCTCAGGTACTTAAATATTACTTCCGCTGTATATCTGTTGCTTTGATGATGATTTCTTGCCATGCTTGGAGTCTTCATGCATTACTTACCAATTCATTTAAAAACATTTAAAGCTCTAAATACAATGTAATCTATTTATCTTCCGCTGCAAAACTCAATAAAACGTCTCATATAGAGTCGTTCTCGTTTGTACAACTGTAATTTGATATAATTAGTCACAAATACCCTAGGCCCTATTTGGGGGTGTGACAGATTGGTATTAGAGCAGGTTGTTGTAGAGAACCAGGATTGCATTATATGTGTGCCTTATACAATTAGGTACCTTAGCAATGTAGGACTACAACTTTCCTTGACCGTAGTGCCTTTAATTGTTGCCTTTAATTGTTAAATGCTACACTATACCTTAGAAACTTTACTTATTAAATTCTTTAATCTTTCTTAGAATGCCGAGCCAATTTAAGAACTCTGCTCACTCTCCTAAGTACTATCCAATTCCGCCACCACATTTAAATGCGACATCGTTCTCGACATTTCTTTGTCATCTATCATGGTTTTGTGTATTACATATGTATTACTTGAAATATTATTCATGATTCTTGAAATCTCTACTATTCATATTCATTACTTTTAAATTTTTTTTTCTCGTTATTTTTGATCATTGAACTTTCTTGACGGGTGATGTCTACGAAACTCTGGGATGGAAGGGTTTGGATTATCTATTTAAAGGATCCTATAGCTCAAGCCCCTAGACCTGAATAGACCATTACGAATTGAAAGTCTTTAATAGAAAGATGATCAAGCATATTTTCACGGGGTCAAGGTGAACCTATGCTTGAGTGCATAAAGGGGTTTAAGGACTAACAATATTCGAACCTCCGACGCTTAGTCATGGATAACCCACATCGGTATCGTTTCGATTCCGACAGGGTGGCCAATTTGAGAGTCCACCAACAACCTAGCATACGAGGTTGAGTGGCCCAAAGACATGAAGGTTTTATAATTCGATACATACCTGAAAGTCTTTAAAGATCGTAAGAAGCTTTGTTCGTACGATAGAGATTTGTATGCTGTGGTTTACGTATAAGTAAACGAGTGAACGTATGTCTATTAGGGTTTATGAGCTATGTATTTATAGGCTCACGAATTAGGGTTTGGGTAGAATCTCTTCCCTAATTAAATATAATCTTATCCCAACTAACTTTCGTTATTTAAGGAAAAGAATCCGAATTGATTATACCGTACATTCTTCTAGAATGTACCGGACCCTTATGCAAGTATACGAACTCGCATCAGATGGTATAGGCACATATTGTGAGGCTATACCCGTGCCACATGCCTTATATGGCAGTTTATGTGCATTCTAGGGCTTTGGATGTGCTATCCGCATAGTCTTGCGGATATGCGTATCATTAAAAGATTATCAGATTACATACTTATTATTCATAATCTCGACACCTCATACTGCAATTATTGCATAAATGGAGTATAGACAAATCATATCTTATCATATCTATCCCAATAGACTTTTGATAATGCTAAAAACGAACATATATTTCATAGCATTATTCCTCAAGAAAGACAAGCTTTTAGTTGCAATTGTTCTATTTAAAAGTGATATTCGTTTAAATAATAAAAGGTGAAGACAAAAGACAGATTCGACGAATTGAAGACGCAAACGACCAAAAAGCTCAAAAGTACAAAATACAATCAAAGAAGTTCCAATTATTGATAAGAAACTTCTCGAAATTACAAGAGTACAAGATTCAAAACGCAAAGTACAAAATATAAAATTGTACGCAAGGACGTTCGAAAATCCAGAACTGTGACCAGAGTCAACTCTCAACGCTCGACGCAACGGACTAAAAATTACAAGTCAACTATGCACATGAATATAATATAATATATAAATAATTCTTAAAAATTATATATATATTATATTAATATTTAAAACCGTCGGCAGACTAAGATCCAATTTGGAGTGAGCTGTATTTTCAAACTCCGCGACTCGCGGAGTTTGAAGGCAAAAAATGCCGCGAGTCGCGGAGTATCCCTGAACTCAATTCCCTATAAAGCCAACCGAATTCTGATCATTTTTCACACTCATATATCCATCCATCTATCTAAACGTATATATTTATATTTATATTTTAATTTTAATTTTAATTTTAATCCTAATAATAAGGGTATGTTAGCGAATATTGTAAGGGTGTAAGTCGAAATTCTGTCCGTGTAACGCTACACTATTTTTAATCATTGTAAGTTATGTTCAACCTTTTTAATTTAATGTCTCGTAGCTAAGTTATTATTATGCTTATTTAAAACGAAGTAATCATGATGTTGGACTAATTACTAAAATTGGGTAATTGGGCTTTGTACCATAATTGGGGTTTGGACAAAAGAACGACACTTGTGGAAATTAGACTATGGGCTATTAATGGGCTTTATATTTGTTTAACTAAATGATAGTTTGTTAATGTTAATATAAAGATTTACAATTGGGCGTCCCTATAAATTACCATATACACTCGATCGGACACGATGGGCGGGGTATTTATATGTACGAATAATCGTTCATTTAACCGGACACGGGAAAGGATTAATAGCCACTAGAATAATTAAAACAGGGGTGAAATTATGTACAAGAACACTTGGTATAATTGATAACAAAATATTAAAACCTTGGGTTACACTCAGTCGACATCCTGGTGTAATTATTAAATAAAGTATTAAAATCTTGTTACAGTTTAAGTCCCCAATTAGTTGGAATATTTAACTTCGGGTATAAGGATAATTTGACGAGGACACTCGCACTTTATATTTATGACTGATGGACTGTTATGGACAAAAACCAGACGGACATATTAAATAATCCAGGACAAAGGACAATTAACCCATGGGCATAAAACTAAAATCAACACGTCAAACATCATGATTACGGAAGTTTAAATAAGCATAATTCTTTTATTTCATATTTAATTTCCTTTATTTTATATTTAATTGTACTTCTAATTATCGCATTTTTATTGTTATTGTATTTAATTGCACTTTTAATTATCGTACTTTTTAATTATCGTAAGTTTATTTTATCGCATTTTTATTAATCGCAATTTCATTATCGTTATTTACTTTACGCTTTAAATTAAGTCTTGTATTTATTTATTATTTTACATTTGGTTTTAACTGCGACTAAAGTTTTAAAATTGACAAACCGGTCATTAAACGGTAAAAACCCCCCTTTATAATAATAATATTACTTATATATATATTTGTATTTTTATAAAAGTAAACTAATATAGCGTTAAGCTTTGTTTAAAGATTTTCCCTGTGGAACGAACCGGACTTACTAAAAACTACACTACTGTACGATTATGTACACTGCCTATAAGTGTTGTAGCAAGGTTTAAGTATATCCATTCTATAAATAAATAAATATCTTGTGTAAAATTGTATCGTATTTAATAATATTTCCTTGTAAAATTTAATAGTATTTTATATACACCTCGCGAAACATCAAGTTATTTTTAGCGCCACTGCCGGGGAACAATTTAGCTTAAAAGCCGGAAGCGCAACGCTAATATAAAAAAAAAAGATTTTTAGTTTACTTTTATTAAAATTCGTTTTTATAAAAATACGTTTTAAATATTCGAAAATATTAAAAGAAAAATAAAAATATAAATATTTTTAGGAGTTTGATAAATATTTAAGTTTTATAAAGTTTCTTTAGTTTGTAAAAATATAAGTTTTATTTAATTTATTTTATAAATATATTTTATAAATATAAAACTGAAAAAAAAATTTAATATATATAAATCTATTTTTAAGATATTTTTAAAATTATAAAGAAGTTCTATTTTTATTTAAGTTTTTAAATATAAGTTTTTATTATACAAATATTTTAATATAAACAGAAAATATAAAAACAGAAAATATAAAATAAAAAAAAACGCGTAAAATTAAAAACTGTACCTGAGTTGAATTTTAGAACCCCGCGACTCGCGGGGTTTGCAGCTTCGAGAACCGTGACTCGCGGAGCCGTCTGACACGGGCACACATCAACCCTAATTTGGCATTTATTACGGAATTTTAATAATTATTAATTAACTAGTATTTAGGGTTAATTAATTTATTATTTAGTTTAAGATTTAATTAATTTGTAATAATTATTTTTAATTAGTTTTATTTATTTAAAATTAATAGTTTTATTAAATAAATAATATAAAAATAATATTTTTATAAAAATTGTACTTTTTACAACTTTTTGTATATTTTTATATTTTGTCCCTTTTTAATCGTTTTAGCGTAATATTTGTATTTTTAGCTCATATTTAGTTTTAAGCTTGGTTTTTGCCATAGTTATTTTTACTTCTAGATTTTTAGGCTTTGCCGTAGAATTCCTTAAGTGCTTTTTCTCTAGACTAAGATTTAGGTGCTTTAGAATTTTGCGACGCCTTTTTAAGTTTTAGTTTCTTTTTAAGTTATTTCCATTTGGGATATAGTTTTTTCTTGTAAGCTTTAATATTTTTAGACGACTTTTACCTATGTATCAATTATCATTCCAATTAGTAATCTCAATTTGCGATTATAATTTTAAGTTAGTTGTAGTAATAAGGTTAGGTTAGTCAAGTGTTTTTAAGTTTTATAAGTTTCTTTTATTTTTCCGTCACCTTTTATTTTTCAACCATTTTTCTTTTTCGACCTTTTTCCGACGAACTCTTTTTCTTTCTTATTTCTCGCTATTCTAGTTTTAGGACATAGATTTTTATTCTACTTCTTATCTAAATTTCTTAAAATTACGAAAATTTATTTTAAGTGGTTAAATTGATAGACATCAAAATTTTCTGGTTCGTAGTAATAGTTGGATTTGTACGTAGACCGGGTTATTGGAGCCAAACAGTCCTCAATTATATTGAGACCAAACGAATCCTGCCCCTCTGCTGCATCTTTTGGCTATTCGAAACGTGGGCAAAATCAGAAAAGTCTATTGATTGGATAACTTGTTATAATTTTTCTTTCCTTTTAAAAACTAATAGGATATTCAGTGAATGCACCGAGCAAGACGTTCACCACCTTTTGTACGTTCACCACCTGTAACTAGATCAAGACATTTAGCAAATATTACTGCCGTTGATTTTTCTTTAGAATCGTCATCCAGTCAACCAAGTACTCTAGTTCAAATTTCCGATAATCCATTTTTTGAACCCGACCTCACAATTGAGAATCCGGAGAATATTCAGGAACGATTCGTAGATCCTGAACCATTAAATTTTCCTCCGGAACCACCAATCATTCAAACAGAGATTGTTGAGGAACGAACCATTAAATCAGAATTCTCTAGTGATTCCGATTCAACAAATTCAATTATGGAGAATCTGGAACCTTTAAGTATGGAAGACCGAATGAGAGCTAAACGCACTGGCCAAGGTCACGTAATTACTCATCCAGACATTAATGCGCCAGATTATGAAATCAAAGGACAAATTCTACACATGGTGACTAATCAATGCCAATTTAGTGGTGCGCCGAAGGAAGATCCAAATGAACATTTACGTACCTTTAATAGGATCTGCACACTATTTAAAATCCGAGAAGTGGTGGATGAACAGATATATCTCATGTTATTTCCCTGGACTTTAAAGGGAGAAGCCAAAGATTGGTTGGAATCGTTACCTGAAGGGGCGATTGATACATGGGACGTTTTAGTTGAAAAATTTCTTAAACAATTCTTTCCTGCATCTAAAGCTGTAAGACTTCAAGCAGAAATTGTTACGTTCACACAGAAGCCGAATGAAACTCTATATGAGGCGTGGACAAGATTTGGAAAGTTGTTAAGAGGATGTCCGCAACATGGTTTAGACACCTGTCAAATAGTACAAATATTCTACCAAGGATGCGACATCACTACAAGGAAAGACATAGATATAGCAGCTGGTGGTTCTATTATGAAGAAAACTGAAACTGATGCTTACAAAATTATTGATAACACTGCTTCCCACTCACATGAGTGGCACCAAGAAAAAGATATCGTTAGATCATCTAAAGCAGCTAGAGCCGATTCTAGCCATGACTTAGATTCCATTTCTGCAAAGATAGATGTTGTCGAGAGACGAATGGAAAAAATGACTAAGGATATTCACTCAATACGAATTAGTTGTGAGCAGTGTGGAGGACCACATTTGACAAAAGATTGTCTCAGTATTGAACTAACAATGGAACAAAGAGAGAATATTTCATACATAAACCAAAGGCCTGGAAATAATTATCAGAATAATTATCAACCGCCAAGACCTATTTACAATCAAAACCAGAATTATAACCGAAATATTCCATACAACAACCAACAAGGTCCTAGCAATCAACAAGTATCCAATAATAATTACAATCAGCAAAGACCTAATTTTCAAAACAAACCACCACAACAAACCGAGGATAAAAAGCCGAATTTAGAAGATATGATGACGAAGCTAGTTGAAACTCAAACGCAGTTTTTCACATCTCAGAAACAAACTAATGAACAAAATGCTCAAGCATTTAGAAATCAACAAGCTTCTATTCAAAATCTGGAACAAGAAGTAAGTAACCTAGCAAGGTTAATAGGTGAAAGAAAACCGGGAAGTCTACCTAGTGATACAAATGCTAACCCCCGGAATGAAACAGCTAAAGCCATTACCACAAGAAGTGGTACAACACTTAAACCACCTGAAATACCTGTAACTTCTGATGAAGCTATTCCTACTTCACAAGAACCACAACCTAATCAAGATAAGGAAAAAGAACCGGTAGTTGAAAAGGTTAATGAAGATAACACAATTAAGGATAAACCTTATGTTAAACCATACCAACCACCACTTCCTTACCCGAGTAAAATGAAGAAAGAGAAACTTGAAGCCGAGCAATCCAAATTCTTGGATATGTTTAAACAGATAAATGTAAATCTTCCTTTCATTGATGTGATTTCAGGAATGCCTAGATATGCAAAATTCTTGAAAGATCTAATTTCAAATAGAAAGAAAATGGAAGAACTCTCGGCTGTTACTGTAGTGACCCGAAATTTTCCATGTTTATATATATTAATTGAGATTGATATTTACATGATTAAATGTTTCCAACATGTTAAGCAATCAAACTTGTTAAGACTTGATTAATTGAAATATGTTTCATATAGACAATTGACCACCCAAGTTGACCGGCGATTCACGAACGTTAAAACTTGTAAAAACGACATGATGATATATATATGGATATACATATGGTTAACATGATATTATGATAAGTAAGTATCTCCATAAGTATATTAACAATGAGTTATATACATATAAACAAGACTACTAACTTAAGGATTTCGAAACGAGACATATATGTAACGATTATCGTTGTAACGACATTTAAATGTATATATATCATATTAAGATATATTAATATATCATAATATCATGATAATATAATAATTTAACATCTCATTAGATATAATAAACAATGGGTTAACAACATTAATTGAGATCGTTAACTTAAAGGTTTCAAAACAACACTTACATGTAACGACTAACGATGACTTAACGACTCAGTTAAAATGTATATACAAGTAGTGTATTTAGATGTATTAAAATACTTTTGGAAGACTTCAAGACATATATCAAAACACTCATACTTAACTAAAATGGTTACAGTTACTTTTCCATTCTTTTCTTTCATCAAGAATTCTAGTCGTATTCTTACCCGTATTATACACAGCTTTAAAACGTACTTACTATAAGTATATACCAATAGGAACTAGCATGGGATTCCACTCTTGATTATGTCATGTATGACTAATCAATTTTAACTTCTACCATGAGCTAGTCAACTAACTAGAACTCCTTTTAACCCCACTCACCACTCACCAATTACCACTCATCATTCACTCCATTTCACTTCCAATTCTCTTTCTAATTCTCTCTCAACACACACACACACACACACTATTATGAACGTATTTTTCCAGTAGTTAATCATCATCTTCATCAAAAATCACTTCAAGAATCAAGCTATAATCATCATAGGAAGAACACTTCAAGAACACTTCAAAAATCCCTTCAAGTTTACTAATTTACTTCCAAGCTTTCTAATCCATTCCAAGTAATCATCTAAGATCAAGAAACCTTTGTTATATACAGTAGGTTATCTTTCTTATTCAAGGTAATATTCATATTCAAACTTTGATTCAATTTCTATAACTATAAACTATCTTAATTCGAGTAAAAATCTTACTTGAACTTGTTTTTGTGTCATGATCCTACTTCAAGAACTTTTAAGCCATCCAAGATCCTTTGAAGCTAGATCATTTCTTGTCACTTCCAGTAGGTTTACCTACTAAACTTTAGGTAGTAATGATGTTCATAACATCATTCAATTCATATATATAAAACTATCTTATTCGAAGGTTTAAACTCGTAATCACTAGAACATAGTTTAGTTAATTCTAAACTTGTTCGCAAACAAAAGTTAATCCTTCTAACTTGACTTTTAAAATTAACTACACACATGTTCTATATCTATATGATATGCTAACTTAATGATTTAAAACCTGGAAACACGAAAAACACCGTAAAACCGGATTTACGCCGTCGTAGTAACACCGCGGGCTGTTTTGGGTTAGTTAATTAAAAACTACGATAAACTTTTATTTAAAAGTTGTTATTCTGAGAAAATGATTTTTATTATGAACATGAAACTATATCCAAAAATTATGGTTAAACTCAAAGTGGAAGTATGTTTTCTAAAATGGTCATCTAGACGTCGTTCTTTCGACTGAAATGACAACCTTTACAAAAATGACTTGTAACTTATTTTTCCGACTATAAACCTATACTTTTCTTTTTAGATTCATAAAATAGAGTTCAATATGAAACCATAGCAATTTGATTCACTCAAAACGGATTTAAAATGAAGAAGTTATGGGTAAAACAAGATTGGATAATTTTTCTCATTTTAGCTACGTTAAAATTGGTAACAAATCTATTCCAACCATAACTTAATCAACTTGTATTGTATATTATGTAATCTTGAGATACCATAGACACGTATACAATGTTTCGACCTATCATGTCGACACATCTATATATATTTCGGAACAACCATAGACACTCTATATGTGAATGTTGGAGTTAGCTATACAGGGTTGAGGTTGATTCCAAAATATATATAGTTTGAGTTGTGATCAATACTGAGATACGTATACACTGGGTCGTGGATTGATTCAAGATAATATTTATCGATTTATTTCTGTAGATCTAACTGTGGACAACTAGTTGTAGGTTACTAACGAGGACAGCTGACTTAATAAACTTAAAACATCAAAATATATTAAAAGTGTTGTAAATATATTTTAAACATACTTTGATATATATGTATATATTGTTATAGGTTCGTGAATCAACCAGTGGCCAAGTCTTACTTCCCGACGAAGTAAAAATCTGTGAAAGTGAGTTATAGTCCCACTTTTAAAATCTAATATTTTTGGGATGAGAATACATGCATGTTTTATAAATGATTTACAAAATAGACACAAGTACGTGAAACTACATTCTATGGTTGAATTATCGAAATCGAATATGCCCCTTTTTATTAAGTCTGGTAATCTAAGAATTAGGGAACAGAAAACCCTAATTGACGCGAATCCTAAAGATAGATCTATTGGGCCTAACAAACCCCATCCAAAGTACCAGATGCTTTAGTACTTCGAAATTTATATCATATCAGAAGGGTGTCCCGGAATGATGGGGATATTCTTATATATATGCATCTTGTTAATGTCGGTTACCAGGTGTTCACCATATGAATGATTTTTATCTCTATGTATGGGATGCGTATTGAAATATGAAATCTTGTGGTCTATTGTTACGATTTGATATATATAGGTTAAACTTATAACTCACCAACATTTTTGTTGACATTTAAAGCATGTTTATTCTCAGGTGAATACTAAGAGCTTCCGCTGTTGCATACTAAAATAAGGACAAGATTTGGAGTCTATGTTTGTATGATATTGTGTAAAAACTGCATTCAAGAAACTGATTTCGATGTAACATATTTGTATTGTAAACCATTATGTAATGGTCGTGTGTAAACAGGATATTTTATATTATCATTATTTGATAATCTACGTAAAGCTTTTTAAACCTTTATTTATGAAATAAAGGTTATGGTTTGTTTTAAAAATGAATGCAGTCTTTGAAAAACGTCTCATATAGAGGTCAAAACCTCGCAACGAAATCAATTAATATGGAACGTTTTTAATCAATAAGAACGGGATATTTCAGTTGGTATCAGAGCGTTGGTCTTAGAGAACCAGAAAATTTGAATTAGTGTGTCTTATCGAGTTTGTTAGGATGCATTAGTGAGTCTGGACTTCGACCGTGTTTTCTTTAAAAATGTTTGTTTAACATTTTTGTTGGAAACTATATATTTTTAACATATGAATATTATGTGATATATTAATCTCTTAACGTGTTTGATATTATGTGATAGATGTCTACCTCTAGAACAAGTCCCATTGACTCACCTAATAATAATGAAGAGTCAAATGTAAATTGGAATGATTCGTGGACTAATTCACAAGTTCCCGAAGAGGAACCGGAAGAAGAGTCGGAACCGGAAGAAGAATCGGAACCGGAAGAAGAATCGGAACCGGAAGAAGAAATAGAACCGGTGGGGGAAATAATAAAATGGTTAAGTAAAAGAGAATCCTCAACCAACCGACCAAGGTTAATTATGGTCAATGGTGTTTCCGCCAAGGAAGCAAAATATTGGGAGGATTATCAATTCTCCGATGAATCGGATTCCGACGAGAATTCCGATGATGTTATAGAAATTACCCCAACTGAATTTAAAAAGGCAAAAGAAAATAATAAGGGAAAGGGCATAAAAATAGAGAAATCTAATTCCAACCCCGATGAACTTTATATGTATCGTCAACCCCCGAAGTCCTTAAGTTGTAACAATGACCCGGGAACCTCTAAACCACCAGGTTTTTCTAAACCAATGTGGACAACGACGGCTCGTATTAGGGGAACATCGTATATCCCTAGAAACTTGGCAAAACGAACCAAAACCGAACAAGAAGAAACGAGCGAGTCGGAATAAGATAGTTGTATTCGTGTGGTGTAATATATGTAATATAGTGTGCTTATGCTTTATGATATATGTAAAAATTGCTTGTATTAATAAGTATTTTTTTTATGAATCTAACTCTTGTCTATTTTATAGTATAAAAACACAAAATGGATAGACAACCCAATATTTTAAGAGACCTACCCGGAGACATGATTGATGAAATCTTGTCTAGAGTCGGTCAGAATTCCTCGGCACAACTATTTAAGGCGAGATCAGTTTGTAAGACATTCGAAGAACGTTCCAAGAATGCCTTGGTTTATAAAAGGCTTTCGTTCGAAAGATGGGGGATATCACATTGGGAAATCCATAAGTTACGATGTGTTTACTTTGACGCATATATTGCGGGGAACCCAAATGCTATTTTACGCAACGGGTTAAGAAATTATTTTGACTCAGTATATCCGAATATAGGACTTCGTGATTTAGAAAAAGCGGCTAACATGCAACATAAAGAGGCATGTTATGCTTACGGGTTAGTAATATTTGCTTCTCACCAAAGTGAGAACAAGAACATCGGGCTACAACTATTAAACAAAACGTTCCCACAAGTGACGGAGTCGGTAATTGGGGTAAGAAATGAGGTTTTTAGGTTATTACGAGACTGTTGGTCATTACGTAACCCTCGTCCCTTTGACGACATTACAACACGCTGTCTTATCAATGACCATAACGGTTATGTTCCACAAGACCAAGGATGGGAAGTAGTCCTAGTAAAACCAGAATGCATGACTTGTTTCTGGACGTATGAATTACGTGTCTTTATTGCCTTTGCTGAACGACTTGTGTACTAGCTAGAATTATCTTCACAACTATCTTGTATCAAAGTTATTGTGTGCTATATTTCATGCTTTATGTAAAATAAGCGGTATTGTAAGTTTGTAAAATATTGTATAAAAGTTTGAACGCGAAATATTATTACAATCAGTTTTTCATATAGAATTATAGTAGTTGAATTGTATATTAGCTACTAAGTATGAACTTAACGGGTAGGTACTACCCGAATTTAAACTTATAAAACGCTAATATGAAGAAAAAGCTTTTATAAATGAGTTCATATTATGCTACGAAATACTATTAACTACTCTTAATATTCTGTATGATTAACTTGTTCCATTTGACTATTTTGAAGGAAATGGCACCGACTACTCGACACACCGTGAATATGAATGAAGAGGAATTTCGTACTTTTCTAGCTTCAAACATAGCCGCAGTACAGGCTGCGCTACATACCAACAATAACCTTGGATCTGGCAGTACAGGAAGTCGTGTAGGATGCACCTACAAAGAATTCACTGCCTGCAAACCTTTGGAATTTGATGGAACCGAAGGACCGATCGGATTGAAACGGTGGACCGAGAAGGTCGAATCGGTGTTTGCCATAAGTAAGTGTACTGAAGAGGACAAAGTGAAGTACGCTACGCATACCTTCACAGGTTCTGCGTTAACATGGTGGAATACCTATCTAGAGCAAGTGGGACAAGATGATGCGTAGGCACTACCGTGGTCAGCATTCAAGCACTTGATGAACGAGAAGTACCGTCCCAGAACCGAGGTCAATAAGCTCAAGACAGAACTTAGAGGGTTATGAACCCAAGGATTTGATATTACCACGTACGAAAGACGATTCACAGAATCGTGCCTATTGTGTCCGGGAGCATTCGAAGATGAGGAAGAGAAGATCGACGCGTTTGTGAAAGGATTACTGGAAAGAATCCAAGAAGATATAAGTTCACACGAGCCCGCCTCCATGCAACAGGCATGTAGAATGGCTCACAAACTAGTGAACCAGATTGAAGAAAGAATTAAAGAACAGACTACTGAAGAGGCCAATGTGAAGCAAGTAAAAAGAAAGTGGGAGGAAAACGGTGATAAGAATCACCAATACAACAACAACAGCAATTACAACAATAATCGCAACAATTATCCCAACAATCGCAACATCAATCGCAACTACAACAAACGGCCCAACAACAACAACAACAACAACAACAACAGCAACTACAACAATCATCCCAACAACAATAATAACCGCAACAACAACAACAATCAGAAGCAGCTATGCCAAAGGTGTGAAAAGTATCACTCGGGGTTCTGCACCAAATTTTGCAACAAGTGTAAAAGAAATGGTCATAGCGCGGCGAAGTGTGAGGTCTACGGACCAGGGGTTAATAGAACGAAAGGAATAAATGGTGTCGGAACGAGTAATGGCGGAGCAAGTAGTGTCGGAGCAAGTTATGCCAATGTAGTTTGTTATAAATGTGGAAAACCGGGCCACATTATTAGAAATTGCCCGAACCAGGAGAACACGAATGGACAAGGCCGCGGAAGAGTTTTCAATATTAATGCGACAGAGGCACAGGAAGACCCGGAGCTTGTTACGGGTACGTTTCTTATTGACAATAAATCTGCTTACGTTTTATTTGATTCGGGTGCAGATAGAAGCTATATGAGTAGAGATTTTTGTGCTAAATTAAGTTGTCCATTGACGCCTTTGGATAGTAAATTTTTACTCAAATTAGCAAATGGTAAATTAATTTCAGCAGATAATATATGTCGGAATCGAGAAATTAAACTGGTTAGCAAAACATTTAAGATTGATTTGATACCAGTAGAGTTAGGGAGTTTTGATGTGATAATCGGTATGGACTGGTTGAAAGAAGTGAAAGCAGAGATCGTTTGTTACAAAAATGCAATTCGCATTATACGAGAAAAAGGAAAACCCTTAATGGTGTACGGAGAAAAGGGCAACACGAAGCTACATATTATTAGTAATTTGAAGGCACAAAAACTAATAAGAAAAGGTTGCTATGCTGTTCTAGCACACGTCGAGAAAGTACAAACTGAAGAAAAGAGCATCAATGATGTTCCCATTGCAAAAGAATTTCCCGATGTATTTTCGAAAGAATTACCGGGATTACCCCCACAGCGATCCGTTGAATTTCAAATAGATCTTGTACCAGGAGCTACACCAATAGCTCGTGCTCCTTACAGACTTGCACCCAGCGAGATGAAAGAACTGCAAAGCCAATTACAAGAACTTTTAGAGCGTGGTTTCATTCGACCAAGCACATCACCGTGGGGAGCTCCTGTTTTGTTTGTCAAGAAGAAAGATGGTACATTCAGGTTGTGTATCAACTACCGAGAGTTGAACAAACTTACCATCAAGAACCGCTACCCACTACCGAGAATCGACGACTTATTTGATCAACTACAAGGCTCGTCTGTTTATTCAAAGATTGACTTACGTTCCGGGTATCATCAAATGCGGGTGAAAGAAGATGATATTCCAAAGACTGCTTTCAGAACACGTACAGTCATTACGAGTTTATGGTCATGCCGTTTGGTTTAACTAATGCACCAGCTGTGTTCATGGACCTTATGAACCGAGTGTGTGGACCATACCTTGACAAGTTTGTCATTGTTTTCATTGATGACATACTTATTTACTCAAAGAATGACCAAGAACACGGTGAACATTTGAGAAAGGTGTTAGAAGTATTGAGGAAGGAAGAATTGTACGCTAAGTTTTCAAAGTGTGCATTTTGGTTGGAAGAAGTTCAATTCCTCGGTCACATAGTGAACAAAGAAGGTATTAAGGTGGATCCGGCAAAGATAGAAACTGTTGAAAAGTGGGAAACTCCGAAAACTCCGAAACACATACGCCAGTTTTTAGGACTAGCTGGTTACTACAGAAGGTTCATCCAAGACTTTTCCAGAATAGCAAAACCCTTGACTGCATTAACGCATAAAGGGAAGAAATTTGAATGGAATGATGAACAAGAGAAAGCGTTTCAGTTATTGAAGAAAAAGCTAACTACGGCACCTATATTGTCATTGCCTGAAGGGAATGATGATTTTGTGATTTATTGTGACGCATCAAAGCAAGGTCTCGGTTGTGTATTAATGCAACGAACGAAGGTGATTGCTTATGCATCTAGACAATTGAAGATTCACGAACAAAATTATACGACGCATGATTTGGAATTAGGCGCGGTTGTTTTTGCATTAAAGACTTGGAGGCACTACTTATATGGGGTCAAAAGTATTATATATACCGACCACAAAAGTCTTCAACACATATTTAATCAGAAACAACTGAATATGAGGCACCGTAGGTGGATTGAATTATTGAATGATTACGACTTTGAGATTCGTTACCACCCGGGGAAGGCAAATGTGGTAGCCGATGCCTTGAGCAGGAAGGACAGAGAACCCATTCGAGTAAAATCTATGAACATAATGATTCATAATAACCTTACTACTCAAATAAAGGAGGCGCAACAAGGAGTTTTAAAAGAGGGAAATTTAAAGGGTGAAATACCCAAAGGATCGGAGAAACATCTTAATATTCGGGAAGACGGAACCCGGTATAGGGCTGAAAGGATTTGGGTACCAAAATTTGGAGATATGAGAGAAATGGTACTTAGAGAAGCTCATAAAACCAGATACTCAATACATCCTGGAACGGGGAAGATGTACAAGGATCTCAGGAAATATTTTTGGTGGCCGGGTATGAAAGCCGATGTTGCTAAATACGTAGGAGAATGTTTGACGTGTTCTAAGGTCAAAGCTGAGCATCAGAAACCATCAGGTCTACTTCAACAACCCGAAATCCCGAAATGGAAATGGGAAAACATTACCATGGATTTCATCACTAAATTGCCAAGGACTGCAAGTGGTTTTGATACTATTTGGGTAATAGTTGATCGTCTCACCAAATCAGCACATTTCCTGCCAATAAGAGAAGATGACATGATGGAGAAGTTAGCACGACTGTATTTGAAGGAAGTCGTCTCCAGACATGGAATACCAATCTCTATTATCTCTGATAGGGATGGCAGATTTATTTCAAGATTCTGGCAGATATTACAGCAAGCATTAGGAACTCGTCTAGACATGAGTACTGCCTATCATCCACAAACTGATGGGCAGAGCGAAAGGACGATACAAACGCTTGAAGACATGCTACGAGCATGTGTTATTGATTTCGGAAACAGTTGGGATCGACATCTACCATTAGCAGAATTTTCCTACAACAACAGCTACCATTCAAGCATTGAGATGGCGCCGTTTGAAGCACTTTATGGTAGAAAGTGCAGGTCTCCGATTTGTTGGAGTGAAGTGGGGGATAGACAGATTACGGGTCCGGAGATTATACAAGAAACTACCGAGAAGATCATCCAAATTCAACAACGGTTGAAAATCGCCCAAAGTCGACAAAAGAGCTACGCTGACATTAAAAGAAAAGATATAGAATTTGAAATTGGAGAGATGGTCATGCTTAAAGTTGCACCTTGGAAAGGCGTTGTTCGATTTGGTAAACGAGGGAAATTAAATCCAAGGTATATTGGACCATTCAAGATTATTGATCGTGTCGGACCAGTAGCTTACCGACTTGAGTTACCTCAACAACTCGTGGCTGTACATAACACTTTCCACGTCTCGAATTTGAAGAAATGTTTTGCTAAAGAAGATCTCACTATTCCGTTAGATGAAATCCAAATCAACGAAAAACTCCAGTTCATCGAAGAACCCGTCGAAATAATGGATCGTGAGGTTAAAAGACTTAAGAAAAACAAGATACCAAGTGTTAAGGTTCGATGGAATGCTCGTAGAGGACCCGAGTTCACCTGGGAGCGTGAAGATCAGATGAAGAAGAAATACCCGCATCTATTTCCAGAAGATTCGTCAACACCTTCAACAGCTTAAAATTTCGGGACGAAATTTATTTAACGGGTAGGTACTGTAGTGACCCGAACTTTTCCATGTTTATATATATTAATTGAGATTGATATTTACATGATTAAATATTTCCAACATGTTAAGCAATCAAACTTGTTAAGACTTGATTAATTGAAATATGTTTCATATAGACAATTGACCACCCAAGTTGACCGGCGATTCACGAACGTTAAAACTTGTAAAAACGACATGACTATATATATATGGATATACATATGGTTAACATGAGATTATGATAAGTAAGTATCTCCATAAGTATATTAACAATGAGTTATATACATATAAACAAGACTAGTAACTTAAGGATTTCGAAACGAGACATATATGTAACGATTATCGTTGTAACGACATTTAAATGTATATATATCATATTAAGATATATTAATATATCATAATATCATGATAATATAATAATTTAACATCTCATTAGATATAATAAACAATGGGTTAACAACATTAATTGAGATCGTTAACTTAAAGGTTTCAAAACAACACTTACATGTAACGACTAACGATGACTTAACGACTCAGTTAAAATGTATATACAAGTAGTGTATTTAGATGTATTAAAATACTTTTGGAAGACTTCAAGACATATATCAAAACACTCATACTTAACGAAAATGGTTACAGTTACTTTTCCATTCTTTTCTTTCATCAAGAATTCTAGTCGTATTCTTACCCGTATTATACACAGCTTCAAAACGTACTTACTATGAGTATATACCAATAGAAACTAGCATGGGATTCCACTCTTGATTATGTCATGTATGACTAATCAATTTTAACTTCTACCATGAGCTAGTCAACTAACTAGAACTCCTTTTAACCCCACTCACCAATTACCACTCATCATTCACTCCATTTCACTTCCAATTCTCTTTCTAATTCTCTCTCAACACACACACACTCTATTATGAACATATTTTTCCAGTAGTTAATCATCATCTTCATCAAAAATCACTTCAAGAATCAAGCTATAATCATCATAGGAAGAACACTTCAAGAACACTTCAAAAATCCCTTCAAGTTTACTAATTTACTTCCAAGCTTTCTAATCCATTCCAAGTAATCATCTAAGATCAAGAAACCTTTGTTATATACAGTAGGTTATCTTTCTTATTCAAGGTAATATTCATATTCAAACTTTGATTCAATTTCTATAACTATAAACTATCTTAATTCGAGTAAAAATCTTACTTGAACTTGTTTTTGTGTCATGATCCTACTTCAAGAACTTTCAAGCCATCCAAGATCCTTTGAAGCTAGATCATTTCTTGTCACTTCCAGTAGGTTTACCTACTAAACTTGAGGTAGTAATGATGTTCATAACATCATTCGATTCATATATATATAACTATCTTATTCGAAGGTTTAAACTCGTAATCACTAGAACATAGTTAAGTTAATTCTAAACTTGTTCGCAAACAAAAGTTAATCCTTCTAACTTGACTTTTAAAATTAACTACACACATCTTCTATATCTATATGATATGCTAACTTAATGATTTAAAACCTGGAAACACGAAAAACACCGTAAAACCGGATTTACGCCGTCGTAGTAACACCGCGGGCTGTTTTGGGTTAGTTAATTAAAAACTATGATAAACTTTGATTTAAAAGTTGTTATTCTGAGAAAATGATTTTTATTATGAACATGAAACTATATCCAAAAATTATGGTTAAACTCAAAGTGGAAGTATGTTTTCTAAAATGGTCATCTAGACGTCGTTCTTTCGACTGAAATGACAACCTTTACAAAAACGACTTGTAACTTATTTTTCCGACTATAAACCTATACTTTTCTGTTTAGATTCATAAAATAGAGTTCAATATGAAACCATAGCAATTTGATTCACTCAAAACGGATTTAAAATGAAGAAGTTATGGGTAAAACAAGATTGGATAATTTTTCTCATTTTAGCTACGTGAAAATTGGTAACAAATCTATTCCAACCATAACTTAATCAACTTGTATTGTATATTATGTAATCTTGAGATACCATAGACACGTATACAATGTTTCAACCTATCATGTCGACACATCTATATATATTTCAGAACAACCATAGACACTCTATATGTGAATGTTGGAGTTAGCTATACAGGGTTGAGGTTGATTCCAAAATATATATAGTTTGAGTTGTGATCAATACTGAGATACGTATACACTGGGTCGTGGATTGATTCAAGATAATATTTATCGATTTATTTCTGTACATCTAACTGTGGACAACTAGTTGTAGGTTACTAACGAGGACAGCTGACTTAATAAACTTAAAACATCAAAATATATTAAAAGTGTTGTAAATATATTTTAAACATACTTTGATATATATGTATATATTGTTATAGGTTCGTGAATCAACCAGTGGCCAAGTCTTACTTCCCGACGAAGTAAAAATCTGTGAAAGTGAGTTATAGTCCCACTTTTAAAATCTAATATTTTTGGGATGAGAATACATGCAGGTTTTATAAATGATTTACAAAATAGACACAAGTACGTGAAACTACATTCTATGGTTGAATTATCGAAATCGAATATGCCCCTTTTTATTAAGTCTGGTAATCTAAGAATTAGGGAACAGACACCCTAATTGACGCGAATCCTAAAGATAGATCTATTGGGCCTAACAAACCCCATCCAAAGTACCGGATGCTTTAGTACTTCGAAATTTATATCATATCTGAAGGGTGTCCCGGAATGATGGGGATATTCTTATATATATGCATCTTGTTAATGTCGGTTACCAGGTGTTCACCATATGAATGATTTTTATCTCTATGTATGGGATGTGTATTGAAATATGAAATCTTGTGGTCTATTGTTACGATTTGATATGTAGGTTAAACCTATAACTCACCAACATTTTTGTTGACATTTAAAGCATGTTTATTCTCAGGTGAATACTAAGAGCTTTCGATATTGCATACTAAAATAAGGACAAGATTTGGAGTCCATGTTTGTATGATATTGTGTAAAAACTGCATTCAAGAAACTGATTTCGATGTAACATATTTGTATTGTAAACCATTATGTAATGGTCGTGTGTAAACAGGATATTTTAGATTATCATTATTTGATAATCTACGTAAAGCTTTTTAAACCTTTATTTATGAAATAAAGGTTATGGTTTGTTTTAAAAATGAATGCAGTCTTTGAAAAACGTCTCATATAGAGGTCAAAACCTCGCAACGAAATCAATTAATATGGAACGTTTTTAATCAATAAGAACGGGACATTTCAGTTACCATGAATGCTAATTGTTCAGCAGTGCTGTTGAATAAGATACCAGAAAAACTATCTGATCCAGGAAGTTTCACAATTCCATATTTTCTGGGTAGTCTTAGTTCAATAGAAGCATTGGCAGACTTAGGTGCTAGTATAAATCTAATGCCGTATTCAATATATGCTAAACTAGACCTTGGAGAATTGAAACCAACCAGAATAAGCATACAACTAGCCGATAGATCAATAAAATATCCTAGAGGGATAATGGAGAACATGCTAGTTAAAGTTGGTACTTTAGTATTTCCAGTAGATTTTGTTGTTTTGGACATGGAAGAAGATTCTCAAGTTCCTCTCATATTAGGAAGACCATTCTTAAATACGGCTAAAGCAATGATAGACGTGTTCGGTAAGAAATTGACCCTAAGTATAGAGGATGAGAGTGTTACCTTTTCAGTTGATAGAGCAATGCAACAACCACAATCTGCAGATGATACATGTTATTATATTCAAACTATAGATGCACATGCAGAATTATTAGAAGAATTTCCAGAATTACAAGGAACAGGAGAATGTTCTTTAGGAGAAGGTAATGAACCAATTGATGAAGCTGAAATGTTAGCTACACTTATAGCTAATGGATATGAACCAACAACAGAAGAAATTCAAATGCTAAAAGAAGAAGACAGATATCGATACAAATCATCGATAGAAGAACCTTCGAAATTAGAGTTAAAGCCACTTCCAAACCATTTGGAATACGCTTATTTACATGGTGAATCTGAATTACCTGTAATAATATCGTCTTCTCTTACTGAAAATGAGAAATCACAACTCATTTCTGTGTTGAAAGCTCATAAACCAGCCATTGCATGGAAGATTCATGATATTAAAGGAATAAGTCCTTCGTATTGCACACATAAAATCCTTATGGAAGAAGGTCATAAAACGTATGTGCAACGCCAACGAAGACTAAATCCTAATATGCAAGATGTAGTTAAAAAAGAGATTATTAAACTGCTAGATGCAGGTCTAATTTATCCAATCTCTGATAGTCCATGGGTAAGCCCAGTCCAATGCGTACCTAAGAAGGGTGGCATGATTGTCATTACAAATGAAAAAAATGAGCTTATTCCTACTAGGACTGTAACAGGATGGCGTGTGTGTATTGATTATAGAAAATTAAATGACGCCACCAGAAAAGATCACTTTCCCTTACCTTTCATAGATCAAATGTTGGAAAGATTAGCCAGAAATAGATACTATTGTTTTCTAGATGGATTTTCCGGATATTTTCAAATTCCAATAGCACCCGAAGATCAAGAGAAAACCACATTCACGTGCCCTTATGGTACTTTTGCTTACAAACGCATGCCATTTGGACTTTGTAACGCCCCTGCAACCTTTCAAAGGTGTATGATGGCGATTTTTCATGACATGATAGAAGAATGCATGGAAGTTTTTATGGATGACTTTTCAGTCTTAGGTGATACATTTGAATCATGCCTAGCTAATCTTGAACGAATGCTTATTAGATGCGAACAATCAAATCTAGTACTTAATTGGGAGAAATGCCATTTTATGGTTAAAGAAGGCATCGTTCTTGGACATAAAATTTCAAAAGAAGGAATTAAAGTGGATAGAGCTAAAGTAGATGTAATTGCTAAACTTCCACATCCCACCAATGTTAGAGGAGTTAGGAGTTTTCTAGGGCATTTCGGTTTTTACCGACGTTTCATAAAAGATTTTTCTAAAATTGCCACTCCTATGAATAAACTCCTAGAAAAAGATGCTCCATTCATCTTTTCAGATGAGTGTATCAAATCTTTTAATATTCTTAAAGAGAAACTCACTAATGCGCCGATCATGATAACACCAAATTGGAATCTACCATTTGAACTAATGTGCGATGCAAGTGATTTTGCAATGGGAGCCGTTTTAGGACAAAGGATTGAAAAATGATTTCAACCTATATATTATGCTAGTAAGACGTTACAAGGAGCACAAACGAACTATACAACTACTGAAAAAGAACTCCTTGCTATTGTCTTTGCTTTTGACAAATTTCGATCATATCTCGTTCTAGCAAAAACGGTGGTCTATACCGACCATTCTGCTCTTAGATACCTATTTTCAAAACAAGATGCTAAACCAAGATTAATCCGTTGGATCTTACTCTTACAAGAGTTTGATATTGAAATCCGAGATAAAAGAGGAGCAGAAAATCTCGCCGCTGATCATCTTTCTCGTCTTGAAAATCCTGAATTAGAAGTTCTAAATGAATCGACCATACAAGACAACTTTCCTGATGAATATCTATTGAAGATAGATTATAAAGAAATTCCATGGTTTGCAGACTATGCAAACTACTTAGTTTGTGGATTCCTTGAAAAAGGATTATCGTACCAAAAACGAAAGAAATTCTTCAGTGATATAAAACACTATTTTTGGGAAGATCCACATTTGTTTAAAAGTTGTCCCGATGGAATAATACGCCGATGTGTATTCGGAGATGAAGCCAGTAAAATATTAAACCATTGTCACACAGGACCAACAGGAGGGCATTATGGGCCTCAACTAACAGCAAGAAAAGTTTATGATGCTGGATTCTATTGGCCTACAATTTACAAAGACGCACACCTTCTTTGCAAATCCTGTGATGCTTGTCAAAGGGCCGGAAAAATAAGTCAACGTGATGAAATGCCACAAAATGTCATTCAAGTATGTGAAGTGTTTGACATTTGGGGTATTGACTTTATGGGTCCATTTCCAAAATCTCATAATAATCTATATATACTCGTAGCCATTGATTATGTATCTAAATGGGCGGAAGCACAAGCTCTCCTAACTACCGATGCACGAGTTGTAGTCAACTTTTTAAAACATCTTTTTGCAAGGTTTGGAACACCGAAAGCTTTAATAAGTGATCGGGGTACTCATTTCTGTAATAATCAACTTGAGAAAGTTCTTAAAAGATATGGAGTAACTCATAAAATCTCCACCGCATATCATCCACAAACAAGTGGACAAGTTGAAAATACCAACCGAGCTTTAAAACGTATTCTAAAGAAAACCGTAGGATCAAATCCAAAGGAATGGTCCATTAAATTGGAGGATGCACTCTGGGCTTTTAGAACAGCCTACAAAACTCCAATTGGAACCACACCTTTTAGACTTGTTTATGGAAAAGCATGTCATCTTCCAGTAGAAATTGAACACAAAGCATTTTGGGCTTTGAAGACATGTAATCTTGATTTACATGAAGCCGGACGTCTACGATTAAGTCAACTAAACGAATTAGAAGAATTAAGACATGATGCTTACGATAATTCGTTAATCTATAAGGAAAGAACGAAGAAATGGCATGATAAAAGAATCAGAAGTTCAAAAGAATTTAAGGAAGGAGACAGAGTTCTTCTTTTCAATTCACGATTCAAGCTATTTCCTGGAAAATTGAAATCAAGATGGTCTGGACCATTCATAGTCAAAAGAGTTTTCCCATACGGAACGATAGAATTAATAAATTCAAATGGGATTGAATTTAAAGTTAATGGTCACGGAGTTAAACACTACATAGATAGTCCGATGAAAGTCGACAATGAAGTTAATCACAATTTTGACACCACAGCTAACTAAGTGTGGGGAGAATCAAGTCTTTAAAGGATAATATGAATTTCTGTTAGAGTTAGATTGTCTGTTTTCGTGTAGTTCTCGAAAATGGAACCCGAATGGTCTTTCCCTAGCAGACCCTAAAGAACTAGTCTTCTCCCCCCATTCTGAATTTTTATTTTTTTTAGGTTTTTAGGAAATGAAGACTGCCTGTGAACTAAACCATGGTCTAATGCTACATGCTTTGATCACTAAACGTAATAATGACACACTACCGAGTGAAATAGTATCAGTAATCAGAGAAAGATTGGACTGAGTAAGAAAAGAATCCAGATGCGAAGATAATAAGTTACAATTTGGTAAAGGAAAATCAAAATCCGCAGCGAAAAGAAGAGCACGACACCTAGAAAGATGTCACAAATGCGGAAAATGGTCACATGGAGGTAAATGTTCAAATAATCAAACCTATTCAAATACCGAATTTGTTACTTTATGCAGAGACGGACCGTTCATATGTTTAGAAGAAAAGACACTGAATGCTCGAGGTTACGCCTATGTAGCCATGGAAAACCAATTAAACCGACTATCTTATGAATGGGATAGATCATATAACTAAGAAATCTATTTCACAGGTATGTTTGTACAGTTTTTATTTTATTTTTTTTTACTTTTAACCTTTTGATAATAAACGCTAATTTGTTCGCTATAAAGTATTAAATTGGTATTGAATAAAATTAGGCTTGGCGACCGAAATTATTGATATCATACAAAAATTTATTACATCACTGCGAAATTTAACGTTTATTCTTAAGGTATAAATATCTTTAATCAATCAACACAAAATATTTCAAAAATTCGTCATGAGTTAAATTAGGTTTTGGAACCGAAATTACTTTACCGAAAAGAGGGGCGTATATTTTTGATAATATTTGATTGATTAAAGTGGGATAAAAAGCCAAAAAGATTTTTAATTTTATTTTTACCATGTTTTTAAAATTAATATTTAAATCTTAAATTAATATTGTAAACTTTGTAAAAACAATATTTTTAAAATTGTAAATATTTGAAAAATTAATATAAGTTTGGTGTGAATTTATAATATGAATTTTTAAATTAAGTTTGGTGTGAATTTATAATATGAATTTTTAAATTAAGTTTGGTGTGAATTTTTAAAATATGAATTTTATTTTTATGCATTTCAAATTTTAAGTTTGGTGTGAATTTTTAATATTAATTTTGAATTTTATATTTAAGCTGTGTGAATTTAAAAACAAAAATTTACTTTATCTCATTAAGTTAAAAATATGATTTTTAAAATTCGTCGTAAGTTGAAGACTAGGTCGTTGAACCGAAATTGCTTTACCCGAGGGAGGGACGAGAACTTTTATTATCATTATTTTTAATCTTATTGAATTAAAGTATGCCAAAAACATTAAAAAACCCAAAAATCTTAGCTTTTAAAACAATCGCTACAAAAAGACAAATTTTAAAATTTTGTCGAAGGACGGACTAGGACATCGATCCGAAACGACCTCGTCCTAAATAACAAGGGAAACAAAATTTTAAAATTAATTACTTAATTGTTTTAATTAGTATAAGATATAAAAAAATATATATATATATATACAAACTCCGCGTGTCGCGGAGTTTGAAAGAGAAATCCACCGCGACTCGCGGAGGATGAAAAATCCAGAAAAAAATATATACTGATCGAACTGATCAGTTGCACACCACACACGAAAAATACTGCGAAATACTGCCGAAAAAACCCGCAAAAACACCCCCAAAATCACAATTTTTAACCGTTAATCATCAAATCTTTTACTAAAATCATGTTGAGAAGGATGCTATCAAGGAATTACTCAAGAAAAATGGTAAATTTCTACACCTAAACACCATTTAATCCGAAAATTAGTGTTCTTGAGCAATTTTTTCCCCAATTTGATTTTGATGCTTTTTAGTGTAATTATGCTTAAATTGTTTATGTATTATGCTTGTATAACCTAGATTGATGCTATTTAACATGATTAGAAGCCTTAAACTTCAAATTTTGAGTAATCTAGGGTTTGTGTTCTTGAGCAAATTTGGGGCTTTTTGATATAAACAGGTTATGGCCGATTTTTGTCATGAATTGTTACTAAATTAAGTAGTGTAACATGTTTAGGTAGTTAAATGATCCAAACTTTGAGCCTAAACATGATTTTGAGAATTAAAGTGAACTTTTTCAAGTTTAAAATTCATGAACTTGATTTTTGAAAGATAATGCCATTTGAAACTTGTCTAATTGCTAGTAATGATTATTTTGACATGTTATTTGAGTTGAATGCTTATGAACTTGGCGAACATTTTCGTATATGCTTATTTGAAAAAGTGTAGATTTGATAAAAATATGAAAATGAGCTTAAGTTTGATATAAATTGATCATGTCATTGTAATTATTTTGATTGATGATTTTGCTGACACTAATGCATATTTGGATGCACAAAAATTGTGTTTGATGTGTTTTGCAGACTGAAAGGGGTGAATCTTCATCCCAAGCTCACAATGCTCCTGCTGAGAATGCGGAACAACAGAAGGTGGATAACTACTACAAGCAAGATATACCTCATCCAGTCATGACATTTTCTGATATGCACTTGGAAGATTTGCACCCGAACCTGAGATTTGACAGACTTTGGATAGATTATCCAAAATACCAAAGGGGTTTGCATACACTTCATTCTAAAGTTGTTGAGGTACCTAGGGTCATAGAATGGGGACCATTAGAAGCTGTAGAATTGGCCGGGCCAATTAGGGAATTACTTGCACAGAGGTATGGTAATTCTACTTTTAACGACTGGGTACGTTTATTCACCATGCGTAGACCTGTATATAAAGTATGGTGTGAAGAATTGTTGTGTAGTATAGAATTAAATGATCGGGTAGCTAGTTTAACCGATCGATCTTTTATTAGATTTTTGTTAGGAGGTTCGATGCGCCACATGTCTTTACTAGACATGGCTCAGGCTTTACGTATATATATGCCTGAGGAGTTAGCATCTGCCGATTGTAGAGGGTTGATACTAAATGGTAGAAAGATAGATGAAAATTTTGATACACATGGTGTATGGAGTCAAATGACAAGCCATCACCGATTCAAAGGGGGAAATTACTCTTATTTGGATATAGATAGAGCTGAATTAAGAGTGATTCATAGGTTTTTAGCTAATTCGATTACACAAAGAGGTAAGAACAAGGAAAAGGTAAATGAACAGGATTTGTTTTACCATATGTGTATTCGAGACCCACAAAGCGCTGTAAGTATACCTTATTGTGTGGGTTATTATTTATCAGCTATGGTTAGGGGGATGAGACCGCATAGCATAATATGAGGTTGTATTTTTATTACTTTGATTGCTGAATATCTCGGTGTGGATATAAGTCGGGGGGGATTATTAGTCGAAGAACCAGAACCCCGCGATACTATAGGTTTAAATGTATACCATGGTGCGAAAGTTTTGAAGAGGCGAAATAATGCCGCAGTACAATACCATGGTAGACATCCACAGAGAGAAACCAACAGCAAGGTAATGTAGGAGGGGGAAATGAAATGCAAGAAATGCAAAGGTTTATAGCTTCACAGGAGTACGAAAATGCTAGACAGAGAGCATTTGAAGATTGGCAAGTTCATCAAAACCAAATCATAGCTCATTGCCAACATATAGGTAGAAACTATATTCCTACTCCAAAACCCATATTCCCTCCCTGGTCTATAGAGATGCAACCACCGTATCCTACGTATAACCCAGCCGAAGCATTCTATAGCACCTATGGTTATGCTTGGAACCCCTATTGGTATCAGTATCATCCCTAGTCTACTTAGTTTTATTTATTTTGTAATTTGTAATGGTGATACGTTTAATACTTATTTAATATTGTAATAGTTTTTATAATTTTCTAACTTTTATTCTTAGATTTTAATAATTTTTTAATGTGGGGTAATATACCAAACTTCAAAAATATGTATATATGTTTGCAGTTTATCTTATGTACACAACAGGGTAAAACAACGCATTTTCAAAGACTGGCATTAAGTTCAGCAAAAGCAACTAATTTTGACGACAAAATGCAAAATATATGTGAAATAATAACAAGACGGAATGAACAAATGATGTGCACCATTTATCATTCATCAAACAAACGCCAATATATTTGGAAACTTTGGTAAAAATTTAATCATTTTCACACAAATCACCCTCAATAATTTAAATTGTTACTGATTTCTTACAAATGAGGGCATTGCAAGATCTTAAGTGTGGGAAGGGGTTAAATTCTTTCGAATTTTAAAATTTTTTATCTTAAACACTGGGTTACCATTAAAAATACTAGTAAAGCAGTAGTTGTATTAGAATCTAGTGCTCTCTGATAATAAAGAACAGCCATAGTCTTATATACTGACTACCCAATTCTAGTAAAATTTTTCAAAATTTTCAATTAAATGAACTCAAAATCATGTTTATACATATTTGTGAACGATAAAACTAGGTTTTAACACCGAAATTATTGTAACCTCGGAAAGGACATAAATTGAGAAACAAACCAAAATGTTAAAATTCATTTAAAATGGAATAGAGGACAATAAAAAGGAAAATAAAAGCCAAGTGTGGGAAAATTCTCCAAGTTATTCAAAACATATATCACATATTTTTGTACAAATAACTGAAAATACTTTTGCTTTGGACTAAACTAAAAAGTTTTACCTGATTTACTGTAAGAGAGATGGATCTACACGATGAATCAATTCCATCATTAAAAGGAAGTAAAGTCTTCCGAAAAAGAAACGCGCTTCTTGATTTAAGTCAGGAAGTTGTCATCCAGACCAGCTGTAGGTTGACGAAAAATCTAGAAAAGTCATCACAAAAATCAGCAGGAAATCCACGAACCTCAGCATTAAACAGGGTCGCCAAGTGGTCAGATTTATCCTAACCATGAGAAGGATTTATCTCGTAAAATGGGGGGGCACCGTGCAAATTAGCTGGATAAGACTAATGAATCAGATCCCCAGAAAGGATAATCTCCTTAAAAGATCAAAAATCAGCTTTTAAGCATGATATTACTCAATCCTTGAGATTGACCTTAAAGATTGAGAATTACAAACTCATGGAATTCAATGATATCTAAACTCGAGCTTGAACGAGAAAATATTTTGATCAAAATTACAAACCGATTTGTTTTCTGAAAACCCTATTTTCAATGCGTTCATTACCATTGAACGTAAAATCCTAGGAATTCACCTGGAATTCATTAGGTCACCTGAACTAAATCGGGTGTCAACCGTAAGAACGGTGGTTGCATAGTGGTCAAAGACAGGACCTTGTGCCAGACCGAAAAATCATAAGGGTGAGCTTTACTATTGCTCCTACCAAGGATAGTAATTGCGTCCGACACGTTATAGACCATAATTAAAAGCATGTCAGGAGACATTGCCTTAACAGTTGCTTGTTCAACGCTTTCCTTTACAACCGGACGGTAGTTTACCGAAAGGTAATATACGGGACAAGTAAACTGGACGTGTTTCTTTCCAAATACAAGGTTAGCAAGTGGGTGACATAAAACCGCAAGTTTTGAGCTAAAATTTTCAAATCTGAAACCCACCAAACCCACAAAAATATTTTGCAAACACCGGTAAAGGGTTATTCCGGAAAACTTATCTAGGGTAAAAAACTAGATTTAATTTTCAAAAGATCAAATGTTTTCATAAAGATCCAATTTCCTTAATGGATCTAAATTTTTATAGTCATGTGGGATTGTAAACCATATCGTTACTACCATTGTTTATACCGCCGTATAGAAATCACTGATGTACAAAGTGTGAAGAATAAAGAAGTGATTCTAGTATTTCAAGACGATATTGCTTGAGGACAAGCAACGCTCAAGTGTGGGAATATTTGATAATGCTAAAAACGAACATATATTTCATAGCATTATTCCTCAAGAAAGACAAGCTTTTAGTTGCAATTGTTCTATTTAAAAGTGATATTCGTTTAAATAATAAAAGGTGAAGACAAAAGATAGATTCGACGAATTGAAGACGCAAACGACCAAAAAGCTCAAAAGTACAAAATACAATCAAAGAAGTTCCAATTATTGATAAGAAACTTCTCGAAATTACAAGAGTACAAGATTCAAAACGCAAAGTACAAAATATAAAATTGTACGCAAGGACGTTCGAAAATCCGGAACTGGGACCAGAGTCAACTCTCAACGCTCGATGCAACGGACTAAAAATTACAAGTCAACTATGCACATGAATATAATATAATATATAAATAATTCTTAAAAATTATATATATATTATATTAATATTTAAAACCGTCGGCAGACTAAGATCCAATTTGGAGTGAGCTGTATTTTCAAACTCCGCGACTCGCGGAGTTTGAAGGCAAAAAATGCCGCGAGTCGCGGAGTATCCCTGAACTCAATTCCCTATAAAGCCAACCGAATTCTGATCATTTTTCACACTCATATATCCATCCATCTATCTAAACGTATATATTTATATTTTAATTTTAATTTTAATCCTAATAATAAGGGTATGTTAGCGAATATTGTAAGGGTGTAAGTCGAAATTCTGTCCGAGTAACGCTACGCTATTTTTAATCATTGTAAGTTATGTTCAACCTTTTTAATTTAATGTCTCGTAGCTAAGTTATTATTATGCTTATTTAAAACGAAGTAATCATGATGTTGGGCTAATTACTAAAATTGGGTAATTGGGCTTTGTACCATAATTGGGGTTTGGACAAAAGAACGACACTTGTGGAAATTAGACTATGGGCTATTAATGGGCTTTATATTTGTTTAACTAAATGATAGTTTGTTAATGTTAATATAAAGATTTACAATTGGACGTCCCTATAAATTACCATATACACTCGATCGGATACGATGAGCGGGGTATGGATTAATAGCCACTAGAATAATTAAAACAGGGGTGAAATTATGTACAAGGACACTTGGTATAATTGATAACAAAATATTAAAACCTTGGGTTACACTCATTCGACATCCTGGTGTAATTATTAAACAAAGTATTAAAATCTTGTTACAGTTTAAGTCCCCAATTAGTTGGAATATTTAACTTCGGGTATAAGGATAATTTGACGAGGACACTCGCACTTTATATTTATGACTGATGGACTGTTATGGACAAAAACCAGACGGACATATTAAATAATCCAGGATAAAGGACAATTAACCCATGGGCATAAAACTAAAATCAACACGTCAAACATCATGATTACGGAAGTTTAAATAAGCATAATTCTTTTATTTCATATTTAATTTCCTTTATTTTATATTTAATTGCACTTCTAATTATCGCATTTTTATTGTTATTGTATTTAATTGCACTTTTAATTATCGTACTTTTTAATTATCGCAAGTTTATTTTTTCGCATTTTTATTAATCGCAATTTCATTATCGTTATTTACTTTACGCTTTAAATTAAGTCTTGTATTTATTTATTATTTTACATTTGGTTTTAACTGCGACTAAAGTTTTAAAATCGACAAACCGGTCATTAAATGGTAAAAACCCCCCTTTATAATAATAATATTACTTATATATATATATTTGTATTTTTATAAAAGTAAACTAATATAGCGTTAAGCTTTGTTTAAAGATTTTCCCTGTGGAACGAACCGGACTTACTAAAAACAACACTACTGTACGATTAGGTAAACTGCCTATAAGTGTTGTAGCAAGGTTTAAGTATATCCATTCTATAAATAAATAAATATCTTGTGTAAAATTGTATCGTATTTAATAGTATTTCCTTGTAAAATTTAATAGTATTTTATATACACCTCGCGAAACATCAACTTTGTCTAACACTTTTCCTAAATTTCCTCCGTAAATTATAGAATCTTTTTGCTATATATTCGTATTCGAGGAGACGAAGATATCATTCAGTATTCAACACCCCATCTCATATCAAAAACCCTTTATCCGATCATATAATATGGATTTTTCACTTGATTCCTCGAGCTCCAATGGCAGCGTAACCGGAATGAACCAACCTATTAGCCATCATCTGTTTTGGATGAAATGGGGATGGGTTCGTAGTCGACTAAATCAATGGAGAAACGAAGAAGGCGATCCTTTCCATCCACCAAATTTTCCTCTCGGCGAAGAACCTAAAGCACTTACAGGCGAACCCGTTCGAAACACCATCTTCACCCTCATTTCCAGAATAGCTCGCAACGACTATATAATATCTAAAATTTTAAACTTCATTCATCCTCTTGTTCCAACCGCCAATCATCCCGGAGTAATAGAAGAAATCAACAGACTTCGCGCCAGAGTAGCGGCTCTGGAAAATATGGTGCGAAATCTACAAGCATCAGCAGCACCAGCAGCATAATCAGCACCACCAGTACCAGCAGCATCACCACCAACAGCAACAGTACCAACAACAACATCCGCATCCCACGCCTCAACATCACACTCGGTACCTCGGATATCAACATCATACACCCCATAGATACCAAGGAATATTAGTACTACCTCCGTCCCATCACAAGTGTCCACATTTCTATTTTGGGATGTCCCATATCAAGTGTCCACTTTGTGTTTCAACCAATGAGAAGAGGTTATTCTGGAGAGAGAAGATTTCTGATTGGTGGAGAATGAAGTTAGTGGGAATTCTAAAACTGTGTGTAAAAAGTAAGTGGACACTTGTAATGGGACGGAGGGAGTAATAATGAGTTAAGATGTATTGACTCAATCTTCCTGAAGAATTATATATGTATACTTTATATATATATGGTTTGGAACAATAATAAATCTTTTCGTACTAAGCTATTACGTGTGAATCTTAACTAGTATGTATTACTTGGTTAATTCATATCATTAATATGCTATGATGTACATCCTTTGTTAATGACTTAACCATCGTTAACTACAATCTCTGTTTCAACTCAATGAATTCCATTTCATAATAAACCAAGTGTATTATTCAAATACATGTTTAATTTTACACTTCTATTTTCGATGTACTCGAAACTTTCTAGAAAACATCATTCGTGCCTTGTGAATTTCACAAGAATTCCACGAGCACCAACATCATATACCGAGGTATATCAATAACAATGAACGATGAAGTATTGATTTATAACTTCATTAAAGAAATATTCCGCTACGATTATGTAATCTAAAGTTTTGGAGATTATCTATTCTCATTCCAACCGTAAATCAAATGAGTTTAATATTATATTAACTCATTAAATCTATATTATATCTGAAGAATACATATATGAACGTATATCTTCATAAAGATTGTAATTAAAAATCCTTTTGTACAAACTGTTAATTGTAAAAATATTTTAACGGGTAGGTAATACCCTAGAAATATTTAAATTTCACATTAATATATCACACTGTACATCCTTCAATTTCGATTCAACAGTCGTTAACTATCCTATTCAACTCCGCAGATATACGTATCCGTTCACCGAAGAACAACCATTTTCAGTCAAATTTAATTTCATATTTGAATTTTGACCGGTCATAATTCAAGTCAAGATTGCCACTTGATTTCATCTTAAATGTAACACCGGCCATTTTTTTTAAACACACAGTGGAAGACTTTATTAACAAACACACTATAAGTCACGTCATTACATTAATCTGAGTAATTAAGTTTAAGTTTACACAATGGTATTACGTTATTACAAAACATGATTTAAACAAAAATCCACATTAGAGTAGGGTTATCAAACATGTCTTCTGCAACAGCACCCATCCCGACTAGCAGTACCTAAACCTGTAAGGGGAGAATATGTGGGGGATTAGTGCACCGCTAAGTGAATGGAATCTTTCTAACAGATATAGCTTAAGTCACATACAAGCTATATACTAACAACAATACTTGCTAACTACCAACTAGCATACAATAAGACAATACGAGGATCGGTGGCTTGTACGAGCACACGAATCCTAGCTGATCGGGCCTGAGTCTACCGATAGTCCCTGCTACTCAATTCACAGTATAGTTATCCAGATGCAGGGGGTGCATCATTCACACTATACTCCACAATCAGTAGCCTATGGACCCAACCTCCACTTGACACGGTTGACCTCATACGGACTCTAACCTCTCCTAGGCACGGTCTCGAGTCCCCAGTCTCCCTAGGCCCGACTGGTGCCATTCACACAGTGTACACATAATTCACATACAACATCAGGCAAACGATATTATTCTAACATGGCAATTTCTACACTAGGCATGGTAAAAGAGTCAACCACAGTAGCATGATATGCTACTTAAACTCTATCTGTAGATAGAACCACTCACCGAATACCAGCAACTAGCTCAGATAATCTATCACTGAGCGGCTTCCTTATCCTTATCACATCTAGCCCAGGTTTCTGTCTGTTACAAATCCACCCCCCTTAAGAAGATTCCGTCCTCGGAATCTGGTCTTGGTCAAACAAACGAGGGTAACGGGTCTTCATCAACTCTTCTGTCTCCCACGTAAGATTTAACCCCAAACTATGCTTCCACTCAATCAGTACCATCGGAATCTCTTTCCTTTTCAGCTTAGTCACCTTTCGGTCAACTACACGGACCGGCTCTTCCACCAATTTCTTATTCAAATCGACCCTTAAATATTCTAAAGGAAGAAGTTGTGTTTCATCGTCGACTTTACACTTACGAAGATAATAGACGTTGAATGTATTATGAATACCATCTAACTCTGGCATAAGATCTAACACTATAGTCTGATCATTCAACACTTCACTGATTGAAAACGGACCAATAAATCTTGGTGCTAACTTACCACGTTTACCGAATCTGATAACCCCTTTCCACGGCTAAACTTTCAGATACACCCGTTCACCCACACTAAAGTTTACCGGATGTCTACGCGAATCAGCATACATTTTCTGCCTGTCTCTAGCGGCTTTCAACTTTTCTCGCGCAATTGCAACTTTTGTCATTCGAACAATTTCAGGACCTGCAAACTGTTTCTCCCCAGCTTCTAACCAACAAGTCAGAGTTCTGCAACGACGACCGTACAACATTTCATAGGGCGGCATCCCTATACTCGAATGATATGAATTATTATACGCGAATTCGACCAACGGCAAATGTGTATCCCACGAACCACCGTATTCTAACACACAAGCCCTTAACATATCCTCTAAAGTCTGTATCGTTCTTTCACTCTGACCGTCTGTCTGAGGATGATAAGCTGTACTTAAATTCACACGTGTACCTAGATTTTGTTGAAGACTATTCCAGAAATTCGACACAAATCTAGAATCCCTGTCTGAAACAATCGATAACGGCACACCATGTCGACTAACTATCTCTTTCACATACAAATCGGCTAACTCACTTAACGAGGCTGTCTCACGAGTAGCAAGAAAATGAGCACTTTTAGTTAGACGATCCACTATTACCCAAATCATATCATGTCTTTTCTGAGTTCGAGGTAATTTTGTCACAAAATCCATCGTTATATGTTCCCACTTCCACTCTGGAATCTGTAACTGACGTAACGAACCATAAGGTTTCTGATGTTCTGCCTTCACTTGAGCACATATATGACACTTTTCAACATATCGAGCGATATCTGTTTTCATTGTCGGCCACCAATACGCTGTTTTCAAATCATGATACATCTTATTACTACCAGGATGTACTGTTAATCTGGATTTGTGAGCTTCTGACATGATTAAATCTCTTAAATCTCCAAGCTTAGGCACCCAAACACGATTGTTTAAAGTCTTTAGTCCACGTGAATCATCAATTAAGTCCACTTTTCATTTGGTCATTTGTTCAGATTTAATATGTTCGTCCTCCAAAGCACAGGCCTGAACGGTTCTTAAGCTGTTAATCTGATCTGAAGTCATATTCAAACGAAGGAATTTCACATTTTCACTTGATATTTTACGACTTAGCGCATCTGCAACAACATTTGCCTTACCCGGATGGTATTTAATTTCACAATCATAATCTTTGATCAACTCTTGCCACCGTCTCTGTCTCATATTCATTTCTTTCTGTGAGAAGATATACTGCAAACTCTTATGATCTGTACAAATAACACAATGGGTTCCATACAAATAGTGTCTCCACAGTTTCAAAGCAAACACTACTGCAGCCATTTCAAGATCATGCACTGGATAATTCTTCTCATGAACTTTCAACTGTCGTGAGGCGTAGGCAATTCCTTTATCTCTTTGCATTAATACATAACCCAACCCAGCATATGACGCATCACAGTATACCACGAAGTTGTCTGAACCTTCTGGTAAAGCTAACACTAGTGCCTGACACAGTAGCTGTTTCAAAATTTGAAAAGCCTTTTCCTGTTCATCAGTCCATCGAAAGGCAACATCTTTACGAGTCAACTTAGTCAACGGACCTGCTATTTTAGAAAAATCTTTGATAAACCTGCGATAATAACCAGCCAATCCCAGAAAACTCTTAATCTCAGTCGGAGTCTTCGGAGAATTCCAATTCATTACCGCTTCTATCTTTATCGGATCAACCTTTATACCTTCAGCACAAATCACATGACCCAAAAACTGCACTTCACGTAACCAAAATTCACATTTTGAAAATTTTGCAAATAGTTGCTCACATTTCAACAAGTTCAAAACCTGTCTCAGATGTTCCGCATGTTCACTTTCTGTCTTTGAATACACTAGTATATCGTCTATGAACACAATCACAAACTTTTCTAAGAACGGATGATATACTCTATTCATTAAATCCATGAAGACTGCTGGCACATTCGTCAACCCAAACGGCATGACAAGAAATTCATAATGACCATACCTTGTTCTGAACGCTGTTTTCGGTATATCTGATTCAGCAACACGAACCTGATGATATCCGGACCGTAAGTCTATCTTAGAAAAGAATGAAGCACCCTGTAACTGATCTAACAAATTGTCTATTCGAGGTAACGTATACTTATTCTTCACTGTTCTTTTGTTCAATTCACAATAATCAATACACATACGCATTGACCCATCTTTCTTTTTAACAAACAATACCGGAGCACCCCACGGTGAAGAACTCGGTCGGATAAACCCACGATCTAATAACTCTTGAATCTGTGACATCATTTCACGGATTTCAGACGGCGCTAATCGGTATGGAGCTTTTGCAACTGGAGTTGTTCCAGGAACCAAATCAATCTTATATTCGACTTCCCTTACCGGAGGCAGACCTGGTAACTCATCAGGGAACACTTCGGGAAATTCTAATACTACCGGAATATCGGCCACTGTTTTCTTTTCTTTCTTTGCATCAATCACATATGCAAGAAATGATTCACAACCCTTTGCGATCGACTTTTTCACTTTCATCATGTTTATTAACGGAAAATTGTACCCGCCCCACTCCCCTCGGGCCACAATACGGGTTCCATCGGTCGAATGAAAGGTAATCATTTTCCTATCACACTTAATATTAGCCCTAAGCGAACTCAGCCAATCCATTCCTAATACTACATCAAAGCTAGGAATAGGTAACACTAAACAAGTCACCGAGAAAGACTTCCCTTCGATCTCTATACAAACCCCAGACACATAGGTTGTGACGGGTGTGATCTTACCATCGGCTACTTCTACACTAACCGGCTTGGGTAACACAGTAACTGGTAAGTTCAACTTAGCACAGAAATCTAGGGACATAAAACACATATTGGCACCACAATCAAACAATACGCTAGCAGGTATTGAGTTGATTAGAAACATACCGGTGATCACTTCGTCGGTTGCCACGGAATTCTCAACCGACATCTAAAAAGCTCTAGCCTCTGCTGTTGGAGGGTTCTTCCTCTTTTGCCCACTCGAGGCAGTTGACCCTACGGCTGATGTCGAACGTGCCCCTGACCCTGCCCCAGAACTACCACTTTTCGACGGACAACTAACTGCACGATACCCTGGTTTGTGACAAGTCCAACACACACTATTCGGATACGGACATGCTGAAGACTCATGCCCAACTACACCGCACTTTAAACATCTTCTTGTAGCCTCAGATGACTGACCACTGTGAGAAGATCGACACGTGTGACACCAATTCCCTTTACCTGATCCAGACCCAGAACTACTCTGACCACTTTTACCCTTCGATTTAAACCCACTAAACTTCTTGGATTTAGATCCTGATTGACCAGATACTTGACCACCTTGTTGTAGCACATTACCAAACATTCTGTTTCTGGCGGCCTGAACATCACTTTCTACCATCTTAGCCATCACAACAGCTTGAGACAACGATGTAGCTGTTCTAACAAAAGTTCGGTACTCTGGCAAAATGATATTAACAAAATGCTGGATACGAGACGCTTCATCTGGCACCCATTGTTGTACAAACCTCAGTTTATCCATATACTTCTCTACTACCTCATCGATCATCATTTGAGGTGTCATCTTCATTTCAAGAAACTCAGTCTTGATTCGGTTCATATCAAACGAATTACAATACTGTTCACACACCTTCCCATAAAACTGCTCCCACGTGATCATACTCACTTGCTCTTTTGGTATACTGGAAATCAAAGAATCCCACCAAATCATAGCCCTACCTTTCAACATTCAACTAGCATACGTTACTTTCAGCTCAGGTTCACACTAACACACTTCAAATACCCTTTCAATTTCTCGCAACCAATTGAGAGTTACAGTCAGATCAGTACTTCTAGAAAACTCGGAGGGTTTGCAATCATGGAAGTTCTTATAAGTACATTTTTTGGGTGGTTGCATGTAAGGTTGATGAAACATTTGCATTTGGTATGGGTTCATCATCATGGGATTTTGGTAAGTAAAAGTGTTTTGCGGTGGCATATAGTATTGGTTAGGTATTTGATTCTGAAACTGGTTCTGGTGCACATTTGGTATCGTTTGGGATTGCGCGGTTGGGAATCCAGGTGGTGTATCATCATTTTCAGAATGCCTCGCTAACTCAAGCTCATTAATTTTATCTTCCGTCTCTTTTAGCTTGCTTTCTAACTGAAGGATGTAACTATTCTAATCATCATCCGACTCAACACCCTCTTCTGGTGCTCTGAACGTTTCGGGGTTGGATGGGCCAGTTGCGTTTATATCAGCCATAACTGTGCTACAAAACAGCTCACACAAAAGCTTAGGGGATAACAGTTAGTTCAATCACAACTAACACACGTATATCCTATTTTCACTTAGCCCCCACTCCCACAGACATGTTTGACCTCAGGGTTTGGGAATAAAATACGCGCACGTACTTGCTGCCAAACCATGCTCTGATACCAACTTGTAACACCGGCCATTTTTTTTAAACACACAGTGGAAGACTTTATTAACAAACACACTATAAGTCATGTCATTACATTAATTTGAGTAATTAAGTTTAAGTTTACACAACGGTGTTACGTTATTACAAAACATGATTTAAACAAAAGACCACATCAGAGTAGGGTTATCAAACATGTCTTCTGCAACAGCACCCATCCCGACTAGCAGTACCTAAACCTGCAAGGGGAGAATATGTGGGGGATTAGTGCACTGCTAAGTGAATGGAATCTATCTAACAGATATAGCTTAAGTCACACACAAGCTATATACTAACAACAATACTTGCTAACTACCAACTAGCATACAATAAGACAATACGAGGATCGGCGGCTTGTATGAGCACACGACTCCTAGCTGATCGAGCCTGAGTCTACCGATAGTCCCTGCTACTCAATTCACAGTATAGTTATCCAGATGCAGGGGGTGCATCATTCACACTATACTCCACAATCAGTAGCCTATGAACCCAACCTCCCCTTGGCACGGTTGACCTCATACGGACTCTAACCTCTCCTAGGCACGGTCTCGAGTCCCCAGTCTCCCTAGGCCCGACTGGTGCCATTCATACAGTGTACACATAATTCACATATAACATCAGGCAAACGATATTATTCTAACATGGCAATTTCTACACTAGGCATGGTAAAAGAGTCAACCACAGTAGCATGATATGCTACTTAAACTCTATCCGGAGATAGACCCACTCACCGAATACCAGCAACTAGCTCAGATAATCTATCACTGAGCGGCTTCCTTATCCTTATCACATCTAGCCCAGGTTTCTGTCTGTTACATTAAACATCCTTTATATCTTGACAATTACAATCAGCGTTTAATCATCTAAAAATATAATTTCTTGAAACCATCTCGGATTGATAACCGATGATTCAGATATGGTAGCATTAAATGCAGAGGCAACAGCAAAATTGTAGATGGTCTAAATGGCCAAAAGTTGATGATAAAAAAATGGAGTGTTATAGAAAATTTGGTACTGAAAAACAGATTGAGCAAACCATGAAGGAGGCTGTGGATAAATCACAAAGACTAAACCTGCCTTCAAAGATTCCAAATGATTCAGTATCTACTAAAGTCATTAACGAATACCTTGCTCCTGACTCTAAACCTTTACGGATAAATCTTTTTTATCATCCTTCGATATTAGAAATTCTAAGATATCATCGTATTTTTCGTTATAAATATATCTTCGATATTTCTGAAGATATCTTCATAACTATTCTTGTCCAAAATTAATTATCTCTTTGCGATATCTTTATCACATCATAAAGGAAACTGTTTTAGTTTCTATATTCTGTAAAATTCAATTTCAAATTATGAATGATTTTTGAAGTAGTGTTGGGAATTGAAGCATGAGTTAGTATAATATAATGACGTCATGCCAATGTAATTATATTACAGTAAGTCATGCTAAATTTTTAATGGAAGATGATAATTCATAGACTTTGCAATCATCATTTTTTATGTTACACGACTCTTACATTCTACCTAATCTCTAAACATATCAAGAAAATATTTTTCTTGATGATTCGGTCTTTTCCGTAATTTCTGGTAATTTAACAAATCATATCGTGCTATTACTATTCTTTTCTTAGAACATTAGTTATGCTCATCTGAAACTTCATATCTACGAATTCTGGATGAATTACTTGCCCTACTTAAAACCAAGAAGAGAAAAACGAAAGCACAAAGCTTCGAAATATAAATAGGAGTATAAATCACAGCAAATAGAAGAGATCATTAACCGTGGATGTCAATAATTATGGAAAGATAGATGCAAGGAAGGATTATGAAAACCACTACCCCAAGAGCGAATTAGAAGTAAACAGATTCCTCCGGTGGGAGTTGGAAAAGAATGATGATTGTTGCGATAGTTAGGAACATATCAAGGATCAGAACTGGATTAAGCATATTGACGAATGTTTTGGAAGTATGAATTGAGGAAGAAAGTATAGAAGTGATGAAGATAATGAAACGGAAGAAGCTAATTTATAGCGAAATTCCAGACACAGCAATCGAGGCAATTCACCGCATTTAATTAAAGAAAATCTCAAATTCCTTAATTACTGGAGAATCAAATCTTATAAAGATTACAAAGATTTTCTTTAAATCCTTTGAAATTTGGAATTAAATCGTGACTACGTCAAAAGTTAAGGCGAACATTTAATTTTCTCATTTCACTCTTTTACGATAACTTCGTTTATACTCTTCCTATAATCGAATCGTTTTATCCATATTATTCAAAGATAATAAAACTCTATTTTTCAACTCATATTCGTCATTAAAATATTCTTGTTGTCAACAATGACGATCTCTATCAAATTTTATGACTGTGATTTTCACGAACTCCTCTCTGTTTGTTTACCCTAGTGTTGTGGCATAAAACGCTCAAGGTTTTAAATGAGCTCAATATTATTCATAACACATTTCATGTGTATTGAAATGCTTGTATAGCATCATCATCTCTTTATGAGAAAACCTAATCAATGACACTCTTATTAATCCTTTAGATAACCTCCGCATTAATAATAAAATTCACTTCGTAGAATTTATGGATCATAAGATTTAAACGCTAGAAACAAAACAATATTCTATTCGTTGGAATTCATGCAAGGCCCCGAGCATACCAGGAACGTGAAGACCAAATATCCTCACCTGTTTACAAACAACGCCGACTGATGGCAACAACTAAATTTCGGGACGAAATTTCCATTAACAGGGGGATACTGTGACAACCCGGAAATTTTTGACAAAATTTAAACAAAATCTTTACATGATTTCATTTAACTTCGATCAATACCGATGATTCATGAACAATTATTTGTAAATAATTACGTATTAGTATTATTATTAATATTGTTTTATACAATATTATTATTAATTATTATTAACATTTACAATCATTATTATTATTATCAGTATTATTAATATTATTATTATTATTATTAATTACTAATATCATTAATATAATACTAATATATTATTAATATTATTAGTATTAACACTTTTACTAAAATTATTGAAATTATTATAAATATCATATTAAAACAACTTATCATTATTATTAATAACATTATATAGTTATTATTATCATTATTAAAAATGATAATTTATCATTTTTATTAAAATTATTATTATTATTATTATTATTATTATTATTATTATTATTATTATTATTATTATTATTATTATTATTATTATTATTATTATTTGTATTTATTATTTATATAAATATTTGTATTATTATTAGTATTATTTTTATTATTAGTATTATTATTAATTATCAAATTATCAATTAAATATAAACATGATAAAGACATTTTTAGGTCATTATTTGCTTTTCATTTTTTTATCTGGATCGTGATTTCCATATCTGCGTTCTATATTTTTTTCTGCTTTTAATTTTTTTATATATATCGTGATATATATTTTAATCCCCTACTGGTTTTAGTTTTGTATTTAGTCGACCCATTATCATTAAAAAAGAAAAATCTCTGCTTTACACGTTCGATTAACAACATCCTTACTATTATATAATGCCTGAAGATTTGCTGCTAATTGAAAATCAAACATAAAAGCCATTTAAAAGCTCGACCTCTGTTCTTATTCCATTTTTCCAAAAGCTCGATTTCTTATCGAATTTCAAAATCTATAATTTCAGTCTTGTTAGAAATCTTATACTCAATCTATCTGAAAAATTTCACATCCCAATTCCTTCTATCGATCACGAATTTTGGAGTCAAAGTTTAATTTTTAAAAAGTCAAACGATTGTTCTTGGTAAAATTCGAGTTTTCTGTTACGATTCAAGTTAAATTGATGATTTGTAAAGTTTATAGGAAGTATTTTAAACTATTTCATGTTACAATAATAGTCTAATACTTACTCGAATTCAAAAATCAATTTTTTTTTTTAAAAGTTACGAAGGCAGCAGCAGCACTCTGCTGTTTTATTTTTTTTTATTTTATTATTTTTCTGTTAATTCTCAAATACCAATTATTTCTAAAACACGTAATTTGTTTAAACAAATAGTTGAATGATTGTTTTGTTTTGATCGATTTCAATTTGAGGAAGATGAAGAAAATAGGGAAAACAGAAGATACGGGTTATAATTATATAAAGTGATAATTTAATCAGAAAAGTAGAAGTAGCAGAATGGTTAAGGTGTTTGTGTGTAAGCGGGAGGTCGCGGGTTCGAGCCCGAGCTGGGGCATTATTTTTTTAAAAGCCTTTTTCTTCGAGGTTCGTGAATCCGAGGTCAACTCTGTACTTGTTCAGCGCCATCCTATGCATATATACTACAAACTGTCGTATCGTATCGTGAGTTCATTTGCTCCCTTTTTATCTATATTTTTGGGCTGAGAATACATGCGTTATTTTTATAACTGTTTGAAAAAATAGACACAAGTACTAAAACTTTATTCTACGTGGGTTAGAATCACAAATCCCCTAGCTTGGTAACTTTAACTATTGGTTTATGAACTAGTAGGCGCGAATCCTAAAGATAGATCTATCGGGCTTAACACCCCCACCCAGTATGTTGTACTAGTCAATGAGTTATATTGGCTTAGAAGAACGGGTGTTTAGTACTTCGAGGTAAACAAACATGCACTTGATTCGGTGTACCTATTATTATAACTCATGGGGTAAACACTTTGTTAAGGCTAGTTACCGGGTGCTCACAACATGGAATACTTTTATACACTGCGGTGTATGTATTTATTTATTGAAACTAAAATCTTGTGGTCTATATCTATTACTGAAATCATTATTTATGACAAACCTATGAACTCACTTAACCCCGTGTTGACTTTTTAAGCATGTTTATTCTCAGGTACTTAAATATTGCTTCCGCTGTATATCTGTTGCTTTGATGATGATTTCTTGCCATGCTTGGAGTCTTCATGCATTACTTACCAATTCATTTAAAAACATTTAATGCTCTAAATACAATGTAATCTATTTATCTTCCGCTGCAAAACTCAATAAAACGTCTCATATAGAGTCGTTCTCGTTTATACAACTGTAATTTGATATAATTAGTCACAAATACCTCAGGCCCTATTTGGGGGTGTGACACCCAAAGCTTCTTGAATAAAACCCTACTAATTAGCATACAGTCAGGAACCAAACTGATATCGTTATCAGTGTGAACAAAATCAACTCCTAAATAGTCGAGCCACTTGGACCTTGGTACTTATATTTCGATTAACTTAATGTAGACGAATTTATAAGGATCTTAGAATCATTCTAGACTCGATCTAATGGCGGAAAACAAAAGAACAAGTATCAATCGAATAACGGGTCTTATGGGGGTCGAATGAATCAAACCTAGGCTATACGCTAGATTAGACCGACTCCTAGATGTGTTGTTCGGTGGGTGTTGGGTTGTGGGAATGACTGGAACCAGCGAATACGAATTATGGTAAAAATGATGTTCAACCTCATAATAAAGGCACGAAACCGTATATATACTGTCTATGACAGTCGGTCGACTGTGTGTATCCAATCGGGCGACTGTGTGTATCCAATCGGGCGACTGTGTGGACAGTTTAACTATTGATATAAAACGTTAACGCACACACATGAAGTTCAATAGTCACAACTACAATATAGATCTTTATTACATGATTGATTTCAATCATAAAGGTTCTTTGAACTAGAGATTAGAAATATGTACCAACACTTAATCCTAAAATTGTATTGATTTTTGAATTTTCTCTATTTAATAAATTAGAATTATAACCAAACAATTATCCGTCTTCTATTTACCACCCAAAATGGTGGCTTCGCATTGGTCGAAAAAACACTATTCACGTTTTGGGGTTTTTTTCACTTTTTTTTGTGCTTTCTAATGCTTTTTTCTATTCTTTTTTTCTTCAAGATTTGTGGGCTGTTTTCTAAGGCATTGCTTTTTAAATGAGCTCTTTTAGATTAGTTGGGCTATCATTTTCCTTAGTTAGACTTATTTTCACTTACAAAAATAAATAATAAAATCGAGGTCGCTTAAAACAGGTTTAAACAGTCACTCGCTGTAGAATCAGACACCTCCCAAGCATGGCCTCCATGTCTTCTGTCATATCCAATTTTTTCAACCCTGAGTTACTAAAGTTCTTCTCTTCTCCAGTTTTTATTATTTGGACGTAATCATCCTTCTTCATCTGCTTTCTTCCTTCTTTTTATTTTCAAAGGTAATTTAATGGTACTTCCTCCATCCCACTATAAGTGTCAACTTGCTTTTTTCACACAGTTTTAAGAAATCTCACTAAGGGTGTGTTTGTTTACCTCTTAATGGAATGGTTCAGCACTGAATGCTGAACCATTCAACATTCAGTGTCTTTGTTTCTGACCTCTGAATGAGATATGGTGCTGAATGGTTCAGTATTCAGTGTTAAACCATTCAGAGTTAAAACAATCTCTTAACCATTAAGAGACTAAATTTTATCTAATATTCTTCTTAAATCATATCCAGAACACTTATCAAATAAGTAAATTGAATTTTTTGTTAATGATAAAGGATAACAAGTTGATTTAATTGATTCAATATTGTTTATTCAAAATGATTATCAAATAGCTTATTGTCATTCAGAACTAAATTCATTAAGAGACTCTGAACCATTCAGATTTTGAACCATTCAGCGCTAAATCATTCAGTTTTATCAAACACACCCTAACTCCATTATTCACCAATAAGAAATCTTCTCTCTCCAAAATAATCCATTTTGATTGGTTAAAATTTTAAGTAAACACGACATCACAAAATAGAAATGTGTAATATTTGTTACTTTGATGTAGTGTTCCTCTATTGTGATTCATCCTTCTCAGTTCTCCAAGATACGCTCCTATTTTTACCCTATTTATATACAGACCCTGGAACTTTGATTTCACAGTGTCATAAAAATTCCATCCTTGTGCAATTCATTGATTAAAGGCACTTTAAGGTACTAATTTAAGCATTTTTCTTCACTAATTATAGTATTTATTATTTGTTTGTATGATGATTATTTTTAATTAGTTTGTTATTTACAGTTAATCTCAGTTAATATCCATGGAGAGAAGAGCTAGAGCTTCACACCGACCATCACAAGGAGAGTCATCACAACAAGTTGCTAAAAGACGACGACTATTAGCCGACCGTCCCATTCTTCCTGGTATTTACGTTGTTGCTCAAGGTGGTTTTTTCGCGTACTGGCGGGGAATAGATGCTGGAGCTTTTCTATATCGTCGAGTTAATGAGTACTATCCCAGACTTGTTAGGGAATTCTATGCTAACTATGTGTTTGATCCTCGTAAATTGAAATGTGTTCACGTGAACATGTTTGGTTATTCCTACGATTGGACGTTGGAGGAGTTTGCTGAGAAACTGGGTATTCCAGATGGAGATTTCAAGTTTTTCAGTCTTAGCAAGGATGTGAAAAATGCCCCGAGGAGGTCAGCTACAGGAAAATCATTCTCACCTTCTGGTTTTGTTATGGGACTATGTAAACCTGGTTTTGACACGCCAAACAGTGGTCCTGTCATTATCAGGGAAGAAGATATTCAGGACCAGTATGTTCAGATGATGGTGGTCATCAAGAAGAATGTCATGTTTCGAGATGATGCTGATGTGGAGCTATATGTAACTGAAGTTTTGATTTTGATGTGTTTGCTCGAACAAATCCCAATTAATCTGGCATATGTGGTTGCTAATCGGATGGCAGGATTGCCTGCAGCTGGTGGGAGAGGATTGCCTTATGGCATGTTGTTGAACAACTTCTTTGCTGATGAACATGAGTTGGTGTATCCTTCTGATCGAGAAGTGTTGAATGCCGAGATTATGTATGCTGCTCCAATTTAATTAATCTGGGTTGATCATGTAATAAAGTAGGTCGTAGGGCCTTTTGTACTACTTTGTTTGTGTGTTTGTAGTATGTCATTCGGGTTAATGAAATGGTATTTTAATTTTAGCCTATATGTTTTATTGCTCATTTTAATTTCAGTACAACTTCAAGGACGACGGGAGTAATTTGGTCAATAACTTTTATAAACTTACACTTAAGCACTAGATAAATATTTTTAAACATAGATGGACATATACATTAACAGAAGTTAAACAAATAAAAAAAACTCAAACAGAAGCAACATAAAATATTAATCATACTATACGCAAAGACGCAAATCAAACCTTGCGACTGGACGCAAGACGCAAAGTTTTTGGTTCTTGCGAGCTTGTGTCTTTGCGTCTTAAGCTTGTTATTATTAGGTTATAAACCTATTTTCACCATTCAATCGACACACACACACATCCCCAGACGCAGAGAAGCAAAATACGGCAAACCTAGCCAAACGCAAATACGCAAAGCTCCATCATCTTCTCTCTCGTTCGGAGAGTAGATCGTAACCACCATCACCACCTACACTACCACCAGTTCATCCATTGTATTCACCATCACCACCTGACTCAAAAGAGTTGGAATATTCCAGAACGGATCTTGCTTTTCTTCTTCATATTGGAATTCTGCGTCTCCGTCTTTTCCTCCATCAGAATCATTATCTTCGACAAGATGTACCTCAAACGGGTGGTCTAATTCTTTAATTTTACATACGTTTTCAAGACCATAGTTATGCAAATCAAACTCTTCTGTGTTTGGAAGTGGCAATTCAGGTTCTTCCACTTCAAAATTGTTACTTGCGAGGTTTCTTCGGTATCATGTTGTAGTAAGAATTGTTGTGGTTGGTGTTTTGGTGGTTTTGGTGATTTTGGTTTTTTTGATTTGGGTGTTTCTTGGTTTTGTTGTAGTAGTGGCTAGTTTGTCGAGTATTTTGTTTCTGGATTTCGTTGTGACTGATGCATTATTACTCTATCGACAATATAAATATCAATAGGACCATTTACAATTGCATATTGTAAAAACTCTTGAAAGTCTTCATCATCATCAGTAATATCAAAAACTTGATTATTAAAAAGGTATCTCATTGAAACAGCTGCATTGGGTGGGAATTCAATCTTTTTAAGAACATTTTTTTAACAATATTCTCCAATTCATTAGTTTTACGGGCGCAATTGGGAGTCTTAACCGAATTCTAAAACAATGTCGTGGCATATATATGGGTATGTTGTTAATGTACTCAAAAGAACCCCCACAACATATATTAACAACAAATTTATCATCATTAACACAATTCATAATGACAAAAATTAGTGAAAAAATGGTTAAAATAGTACCTTAACGTGGGTATAAGCTCTGCATTGAAAACTTTTGAAATTTTTATGAGACTGTGATTTCAAAGTCTCAGGGTCAATCTATATATAGGGACAAAATATTATCCGTAAAAATCTAGGATATCTGACGAAATCTTATCCACAAAATCGTATTTTTGATCAGATAAGGTCGCAAGCTCGCAAGACGCAAGGTTGCAAGCTTGCGCCTTGCGAGGGCAACTCGCAAGGCACCTTGCGTCTTGCGAGGGCAACCTGGCAATTTTTTTTTTGGGCTCCAGCGCAAGAAACTTGCTGGGAATGGGCATTTTGGCTATAATCCCTTGATTTTAACCCCGAAACACGATGAAATTCATTAAGAGTCGCAAGGGTACTATTAATACTATCTTTGTTCCACTCAGACAAAATAATAGCATCATCTGCATAAAAAAGATGGGAAATTTTAAGATCAGACAATCCAACTTTAACTCCGTGTATTGCACCCGCTTCCACCCTTTCTATCAGCAACAAATGTAACCCTTCCATTATAATTAAAAATAAAAATGGGCTTAACAGGTCACCTTGTCTCAAACCTCGGTGTAACTGAAATTCTCCTGTTGGATGACCATTCACCAAAACAGGCGTTCTCGCATTATACAAGAACATTCGTATCCACGCCCTCCATCGATCACCAAACTCCAAAATGACGAACATATGATCCAAAAAATCCCAGCTAACTGTGTCGTAGAATTTTTCGAAATCAACTTTGAAGATCATTAACTTTTTCTTCCGCTGTTTATACCAACTGAAAAGTTCACTGACAATCATCGGACCGTCGAGAATCTGTCTTCCTTTAATGAATGCCTCTAGGAAGCGTTCCTAGTTCGAAGGCACTAATAATCGATTGTATCAGGTCACTTTTTATAGCGTCCCAAAACTTCTTTAGGAACAAAAAAGTAAAATTTTGTTCCCACAATCCCATACAGCTGCTCTTATCTCATCCTCCGTAACACTTTTTTGTAGCAAATTATTATAATCAATGGATAGTTGTTGTTTAGCTTGAAGAATTGGCGCATGACCAACAGTCGGGTTATGAGCAAATTTGAAACGATAAAATTCTTTGAAGGCATTTTTAATTAAACTCGGTTCCATAACCCAAACACCGTTTAGGGATAGACCTTGAATCTTTTGTTTACTCCGACGATGCTTCAACATTCCATGAAAATATTTTGTGTTCTCGTCCCCTTCAACATTCCATTTAATTTTAGACTTTTGAATGACATCTTTATCTTCCATATTTTGTATGTTACCAAGCTCGTGCAATAATTCCAATCTTTCTGAATAATCACTGTCAATTGCCGCGCCAGAGTCAATCTTGTTCTCAATGATAGCCAACATTTCAAGAATAATGGATGCACGTGATTTCAATGATATGCGTTTCTCCTTAACCCATTCTTTTATACTCCCTTTAAGACTTTTAAGTTTGTCATGAAAAACATCAGAGTCCTTGCATATTTGTGATTCCATAGTCACCTTTATCAAGTCATCAAAACCCTCCATACTAATCCAAGAATGAAATTTTTTGAATGGAAGCGGGCCAAAGTCCATTTCGTTATTATGAAACATATTAGGAAAATGGTCCGAGAAACCTCGATTTAATGCAACCAATTTGTATTCTGATAAATCCTCCATGGCATTTTGAGAAACAAAGACTATTAATTCTACTCATCTTAGATGCCACTTTGTTCATCCACGTAAACCTTCGTCCACCTAACGGAATCTTCTCTAACCCGGCATTCCTAATAAATGTATTAAAACATCGTGCCTCGTCCCGTTTGAAATTAGACCCAAAATGCTTGCTTTCATCCCGTACTACATTTCAATCTCCAAAAAATATGTATTCTCTGTTGGTGCATAATTAGTCCCTGAGTTCATTATGATCATGTTAATAAGCTTAATCGTTTAGCTTTCTCTGCTGGTGTGCAACCGCACGGTTGCAACGTGCAACCACACGGTTGCAATGTGTTGTATGTATTTAATGGGTATTTCGGGTTCATTGTTAGGGTTACGTATCCTAGCCTATTTTACACGTACAATCCGATTTCCTGGTGTTCTAGCATTCAATATAGTAGATCTTTAACATATCTAAGTCAATTTTATCATTAAGATCAAAGGTTTACATTGAGTTTTGAGTATAAAACCTAATAACGAGATTTTTCGCACTCGTTATTGAATCTAAGATAGTTTAATCCTGTTTACACGATCCAACAAGTGGTATCAGAGCTTGTGTGATTGATTGAACGATTGGTTTTTGTCAAAATTTGTTAAGAAATTGTGTTTTTAGTGTTTATGTCAAAAACCCATTTGAATCATGATTTTTCATTGTTAATTCGTGTTTTTTGTTGAATAAATGTGTTAGTCTGGTCTAAAACTTTATTTTAGACGTCAAACATACGCTGGTTTTTCTCAAGATTGAGTGCTAGATCAACCAAAACCTTAAACCCGAGATTCTGTGCAGTTTTATGCCCAGATTCGACCAAGCATACAACCGTACGGTTACACACTGTAATCGCACGGGTACACCATCCGGATACCACAACTGTACGAATACGTCTTACATCCGTATAATCTTCACCCGTTTAAACCACAACCATATAACATCACAACAGTACGGATACACACTGCATCCGTCTGGTTATACCTTACACCCGTATAATATTATCCGGTTACACTTTGCAACCGTGTAACTTGCAATCGTGTCAAATCACTTGCATTCGTGTACTGCAACCGTATAAACTACTGCAACCGTATTGTGCAACCGTACGGTTACAATGTCAGACGTGTTTGAATCTCCTGAAATGCAATCAGCTCTTGTCGGTGCTTCGTCGTCAGGTCTTCATCACTTGTTGAAGACAGAAAATGAGATTGGTAGCTCGTATAGGGTACCTAGGCTGGAATCTTTGGATGATTTTGCATAATGGAAGCCTAGGTTCTTGATTTCGCTAAACGGCATAGACTCTAGGTTATATAATTTCTTAAAGGTTGAATATGTGTTTCCGACTAAGGATCATGGGGAAACCAAGACACCCATGGAATTGTCTGCAACTGAGCATGAGGATTATGATCTTGAGTGCAAAGCATATAGTCATCTTACTCAAGCATTGTCTAAAGAGATATTCCATCAATTTGAAACACATTTGACAACCTATGCTTTATGGAATGCTCTAGAAAGTGGTAATGAAGGGACTGCTGAGTATAGAAAAACAAAAGGCAAGGTTCTGAAGAAAGAGTGGAAAAATTTTGCTGTTCAACCTGATGAATCTCTAAAAGATGCTGCTGCTAAATATCATCACTTGTTAACTAAACTCAAACGTGTTGATATTGTCTTTCCTACCAAGAAGCTTGTCCAATGCTTTCGTGAGGGTCTACCGATTAAGTGGGATCCAATGATTTTTGAGATTGAGAAGTCCTTTGCTATCCTGGATAATTCGTTGAGTGCGTTTGTTACTAAGCTTCAGGCAAAGGAGCTAGAATTTCAAGAGAGATTGAAAAGGTTAGAGACGGTTCAGAATCCTGTGAAGTATAATGCTCCAGAAATAGGTTCATCTGAAATGAAACACGCCCAGCCACAGACAGCCTTTACTTCAAATACTGATAAGATAACGTCAAGTTATGTCACTCCTGCACCTCAAAGTGTTCTGTATCAGACAACTTTGAACAAGGGGGCAAGTACTAAGGTTTTGAGAACAGAGAATATTCGCTTGCGTACGATTAAAGGAGTTGAGGAGGATATGGCATTAGTCTCAATGGTAGTGAATTCTTACAATGATTTGTTTCATGGGAGAATTGGTAATAGTCATTTGGAACAGGAAGACTACGATCAGATAGACGAGAACGAGATGGAGAAAATGGATATTCTATGGGCTATGGGAAGTGTGATTCGCAGGGCAAAAAGATATATTGAAAAGACTGGAGAGAAACACTTGGGTGTGAGTAAGAACACCAAGTTTGGTTTTGATATGAACAAAGTACGGTGTCACAACTGTCAAGAGTTGGGTCATTTCAAGCGAAACTGCACTAAACCAAAGCAGCAAGGATTTCATAATCCATTTCATAATCAGAAGCGTGAATCGAAGAATACTGTCAATATTCTGATTATGGATGAATCATCGAAGGCGTTAGCAGTTACTTATGATGATAAGTCCTATGATTGGTCTTTCGATGTGACGGATGCTTTCGATCGTCATGCTAATGTAGTTAGGATTCATATGACCGAGGAAGAGGAAGCAAGAGAAAAGGCTGAGTGAGAAAAGATGGGTTGTGTTAGAAGAGATAAACAATGCAAATGCCTAGGATGTAGGATGGAAGAACGAGTAGATAGGGCATGGTACTGGGCTAATTGTTTACGAAGAGGGTATGTGAATAAAAGGGTTCAAGAAAAGTTTAAATAGTCAAAACATAATGATGGAGATGTTTGGACCGACAGTGAATCTTCCAGCTCAGACGATGAATCGAGGAAGTTCGGTAAAAAACTAGTCAGTTGTCTGGTATCATTACAAAGGGAAGTGTTGGAGATAGGTTTGTGGTGCAGAGAAAGGGTTCATCAGATTTTGGTTCGGATAGCTCTAGTTCGGAATCGGAGTCAGAATCTGATTCAGAGTCTGGTCAAGCTAATGAGAAAGCTCCACGCCTATATGCATTTATGGCTGACTCGTCAAGTAAAGCCAAGGTAACATTTGAAACTGAACTTGTTTGTACTAATTGTGTTAACCTTGAAAAGCAGATTAGTGAACTTAAAGAGTCGGTTAAAATGTGCAATAGATGTGTAACTCTAGAGGATCAGGTTAGAAGATTGTCTGATATTTGCCTAAACTGTAATAATTGTGTTGCTTTAAATCAAGAAATAGATGTCCTTAAAAGGGCTAATCAGGTTCTTAAGAAGCAATATGAGGATAATCTGTATTTTAAGAATAGAGAAAAAGAGTTTAGGGACATAATTAAGACACTAGACGATCAGGTGACCGATTTGAAGTCAAATGTGTTGCTAAATACTCAGACCATAATGAGGCAGATTAAGGAGATATATGAGCTTAAGAGAGAAAAAGAATCATTTAAGATTAGTTTTGAAACTGAAAAGAAAAAGGCCTATATTTACAAGAGATCTGCGTTTGTCCTAGAGTATTGTCAGAATGTAGGAGTAAAAGCAACTAGTGGTGATTATAAACAGTGTCCTCCTCCATTCGAGCATGACTATAGTTTCCGACCTCCGGAGAAACAGTTCGGGAAAGATTATGTTCCCATTTAACCGATCGAACAAGATAAGAGTAACGGGATAGGTACATCTGAGACTCCTAGTGAAGGAGTAGAAAAGACTGAAAATGTAGAAAAACATGAAAAGACTGAAAATGTAGAAAAACCTAACCCTAAAACTGTTAAAATTCTGAAAAACCCGGCAAATCAGAGACCAATAAAGATTAGGAACCGATCGCCAATTAAATTTGTTAAAGGTCCTAATTTTGAGAAGGAGGACTTCTTGAAACCAGCTAGTAATACGCAGTCAAAGTATGTTCCTCCACCAAAACGGTCTCCTGATAGAACTCCTGAACGATCCCCTGTAAATAGGAGATCTCCACCTAGATATTTTAGAAATAGATCTCCACCTGCTTGTAGATCTAGCTTCAATTCCTATTGTAGGGATGATGATATTGAAACTGTGCGTACATGTTTACATTGCGGGTTGGGAGGTCATAGGGCTGTTCATTGTTTTAAACAATTTGTAGCACCCAGAAGGAGGATTGAGCTGAGTCCCCCTAAAAGTTTTCAAAAATTTCGATCAGCTTCTCCTCCTAAGAATCAGATGTCGTCTAGACCTAATTCTCAAGGGTCAAGTCAACATGTGATTTATAAGAATCCATCTAAGATTGAAAATAGAAAAAGGGTTAAGCAAGATAATGTTTATTTTAAGAAACCCTTACATAAAAGCCAAATGTGGGTGACTAATGAGGGTTCTAATGGGACTTGTGGTTCGGGCACCACTTTCAGGGAAAATGAAATAGTTGTTAATGTAAATGGGAAACCCATTACCGAAAAGGTATGGGTATCCCCCTCAAACTAATCATTTTTCTTATTATTTGTGCATGTCGCCTACAGTCCAAACAAAAACACTTAGATTGTTTGATAGTGGGGCGTCCAGGCACATGACAGGAAACATGTCTCTGTTGAATGATGTTAAATCTATTAAGGGTGGACCTGTTTCTTTTGATGGTGATCAAGGAGGGTTTATAACAGCTCAAGGAATGATTTCAAATTCTTCAGTCAGTTTTGACAAAGTGAGTTATGTAAAGGAAATGTCAAATAATTTGCTGTCTGTTTCTCAAGTGTGTGACAAGAGGCACAAAGTTTTATTTGACGAACAACAGTGTTACATCATGAGAAAAGATTATAAAGTTCCTGATGATATGATTCTTATGACGGCAAGAAAATGTCAAGACTTGTACATTCTGGATATGTCAAAGGCTTATGTGAATGCAGCTACGGGACATCAGGCTTTTGTGTCCAAAACTTGTGAACAAGAGTCTATGTTATGGCATAAAAGGATGGGTTATTTGAGTTTAAGGAAAATGAACCATTTAGTTCACAATCGTTTGGTGGAAGGGGTAGATGTTAAAGGGTTTCAGGCTCCTAATGGTTGTGTGCCGTGTAAGAAGGGGAAGCAAGCTAAGAAACCACACAAGGCTAAGAAACATCATTCCATTGATACTCCTCTTGAGATGCTTCATATGGACCTATTCGGTCCAATTAACAAGAAGAGTATTACTGGACACTCCTATTGCTTAGTGGTTACTGATGAATACTCAAGGTTTACGTGGGTTGTGATGCTGAAAAGTAAAGCTGATACTTTTGAACAAATCAAGTTGCTGATCACGAGGCTTGAAACATTGTATAAATTGAGAGTTCGTAGGATCCGAACAGATAATGGGACAGAGTTTAAAAATAGGAAAATGGAAGAGTATTGTAATGAAAGAGGAATTCAACAACAATTCAGTTCACCTTATACTCCGCAGATGAATGGTGTTGCTGAAAGAAAGAATCGTACTCTAATTAAGACTGCTAGGACCATGCTGGCTGACTCAGAATTACCAGTTACCTTTTGGAGTGAGGCAGTTTTGAATGCGTGTTATACAATGAATAGAGTGCTTGTTGTGAAACATCATGGCAAGACATGTTATGAGCTGCTACTGAAAAGAAAATCTCACATTAAACATCTCGAACCGTTTGGTTCTCTTTGTACTATAATGGTTAGAGATACAGGTGGGAAATTCAATTCGAAAGCTGTTACAGGTAGGTTCTTGGGTTATGGGAATGCGTACAAACGAGTTTATAATTTGGAATCGCTGTGTGTTGAAGAATGTACTGAAATTGATATTCAAAGACATGCAGCAATCCCATCCGGTAAAGGGTACACGTGGCAGTTTGATTATGATAAGTTGTTTGATTCATTCAATCTTCCTGAGGATGACTCTGATGAAGAAGAGATAGCTGCACAAATGATGTATAACATGCATCTCTCTGCTGAACGTATGTCTGATGTGCGTGTGCAATCTCAAGTGCCTAAGGCAACTGATTTTATAGCACCAGTGACAGGGTCTAATGATGATGACTCGGACTCAGGCGATTCAGTTTCGGCATTAGAAGAATCGACCTTACAGTCTGAGGGGGAGGAATTTTATCTGGATGAAGTATACGAGGACTTGGTAGTGGAGGAACCGAATAGAACTGTGTTGGAGGAACCGATTCAACATGAGGAACCTATACAAACAGTTGTTATGGATCCTTTACAAATTAATACAGATGACACCACTGAAACAGGCGGACTACGACGGTCTGTCCGTTCAGTATCTCTTCCTAAACGTTTTGATGATTATGTAATTAACCTTGCAGGTGTTTCAGGTGCTAATATAGGTTAATCTTCTGCTTCGGATGAGCGTGTAACACCCTCTGCAAATGTGGTTACTGCTTTTTATACTGAATTGAATCAGACCAGAAGAATCTTCAGGAATGCGTACTGTGCTTTTGTATCGCAAATTGAACCTGAAGAAGTCAAAGATGCTTTGCAGTATGATGAGTGGGTTTCAGCCATGTAGGAAGAACTTCAACAGTTTAATCACTTGGGTGTTTGGAGATTGGTAATATCACCTACAGGTTGTAAGTCGTATGGCCTGAAGTGGGTATTGAAGAATAAGACAGATGATCAAGGTATCGTGATCCGGAACAAAGCAAGATTGGTTGTTCGGGGTTATCAACAAATTCCAGAAGTTGATTATGACGAGGTATATGCGCCGGTTGCCAGACTTAAGGCGATACGGATGTTTTTGGCATTTGCTTCGTGGAAAGGTTTTAAAGTGTTTCAGATGGATGTTAAGAGTGCATTTTTATATGGTACTCTCCAAGAAACTATGTATGTGAATCAGCCACCGGGTTTTGTTGATCCACATCATCCAGAGAAGGTATATCTCTTAGAAAAGGCGCTTTATGGTCTTCACCAAGCCCCGAGAGCTTGGTACGCTACTCTGTCAAACTATATGATAGAGAATGGTTTTAGACGAGGGGTCATCGATCAGACCCTATTCATTAAGGAAAGGGGGGACGATGTAACGACCCGACTTTTTCGACTTGCTTTTATGCCTTGTATTTTTGCGAAACCGCGTATATGTGCGTACTGCGTTGCTTTATGCTTCGGAAACTTGATATACGTGTTTTATATTCGTATATACCTTAAAACGTGCCTTAGTGTATGCGGAATGCTTAACTTGTTCATTGGATGCATTTATAACTGTTAGTGTTACTTGTCGTTACGGATAAACCGCGGACTGCGCGCACGTTTGACTTTTCTCGTAACCGGAACTTTTGGGCAGCGAAATATTAATTATTATTTCATAATAATAATTACTTGGGCCTTTGGATGCTTAATTTTATTTATTTAATTACTAGATCACAATAGTTGGGCTTTTTGGACTTTCTACCTTGTTGGGCTCAAGCCCACCCTACTCTAGCTAGTGACCCAATTAATTAGCCCAAGTATTGTTACTAGTGGCCCATAATAATAAATAAATAATAAATTAATTAATTAGTGAGTCATACTAGCATAATGGATAAGGTTTATCTAATTGTCACATGGGATTCTAACAAAAGGACACACTTTAGACAACCACTAACCAAAAAGCAACATGGTGTCTCCCCCTCCCCTTCTCAAAATTTTGGCCAAATGGCCTTGCCATGTCATCAATCTAAGTGAAATTATGCCTATAAATACTAGCCTTTAGTCTCTCATTTCCACACTTGATCATTTTGGTTTTTTACACACTTGTTCTTTCTTTCTTTCTTTCTTTCCTTTCTAGCATTACTTGTAAGTCTTCTTTTCCTTCTTCTTTTTCTTTTCAAATTCATGATCATCATCATCATTTTATGGAGATCAAAGTTCCTTTTAGCTTTGATCTTACTTATATCTTGTTGATTCAAGCATGAATCTTTCAAGAACATGGAAGATTCAAGCTTTCTAGCTTGAATCTTCATATCTTTTGTAGATCTACTTCTTTTATACTTTAATCTTTCTATTTTATGATAAAGATTCAAACTTTTGTTTGAAATCTTCATGCATCTTCAAGATCCAAGCTTTATGCTTCAAGATCTTCAAGAACAAACAAGATGCAAGCTTTATAGCTTGAATCTTCATATCTTTTTGTTAGATCTAAGTTCTTTTTGCTTTGATCTTGTTATTTTGTTAAAAAGATTCAAACTTGTGTTTGTTATCTTCATATATCTTAAAGATCCAAGCTTTATGCTTCAAGATCTTCAAGAACATCAAAGGTTCAAGCTTTCTAGCTTTGCAACCTTGTAACTTGTGTGAATAGGATCCCAGCTCTCTAGCTTAGGGTTCCATCACCTCATTTGACTTAGATTGTGTTCATACTTATTTGATTGATGTAAAGTTTGTAGCTTTAGTTGTTATTGTGAATTGAAATTGTGTTAAGACTAAGGATATGATGTAACCTTGGTTCATCATCCATCTAAGACTCATGAATGAGTTGTGTTCTTACTTGGTCTTAACATATTGTGTATTGATGGTGAATCTTGGTCAAAAGTGATGCTAAACCATCAACGAGTTGTACGCTTGAAGCTACAAGCATCAAGGATGAGAACCGTGATGAGCATCAAGCATCAAGAACCCCACCGGAGCACTTGTCCACAGATTTTCGTATCTGATTAGACCACTTGGGCTACTGGAAAGTTGATTTTCAGTTAGTTCGGTTCAAGTAGATGATTTTCCGTTTAGGCCTCGTCTTAATCCAAGTTACGGTTTAGGATTTATGGCCCTCCGAGAGTCACTACACCCTATTAACGTTGTGCTGAAATTTCTGACCTACTCGCACTTAAACCGTCGCCACGGTCAAACGAAGACGAGTTAGGTTATGAAAATTTGTCAGCTGATAGGGGACTCATATACGGAGCCATAGCCACTGACTATGCATCTTTTCGATTTACGTAGATGTCGTAGCTGACCGAAATCAGCCTATTGTTTCGATCTCTATTCTTGTCGAACTTACTTAGCTTTTATGATGATGAATGATGATGATGATGACACTTAAACTTATTTTATGCACTATTAGAACTTATAAGGACAACCTACTGACCTAGTAACCTTTGATTTAGGTTGACGACCTTTCGGACCGACTTACTACTTGCGTACTTTCATTACCGACTTTACGCTTTTATCACTGTGAGTTATAGCATCCCTTATTACCACTTTTACTATTTTTGGGACTGAGAATACATGCGCTTTTTTACGTTTTACATACTAGGCACGAGTACTTAAACTTTGTATGTATGTGAGTTATATAACGGCATAAACATTCCCTTTAGCACGGTAACGTTTAGTCATTGGTTTTTGAACCGGTGAACGCGAATCTTAGATATGGATCCATAGAGTTTGACATCCCCACTCGGGCTAGTCGCACTAGCATTTAACGGGTGTTTAATACTTTGTGAACATACGCACTCGCCAAGTGTACTTTCAGGGGGTTATAAACGTTAAGTCTAGTTACCGGGTGCCCACGGTTATACATATACTTTATCATACTAATTTGAATTACTGATTTAAAACGCTTGTTTGAAGCACTGAAATCTCGTGGCCTACTTTACATTACTGATTACAAACAAACTATAGCTCACCAATATTCGTGTTGACTTTTTAAGCATGTATTTCTCAGTGCTTAGACGATGTTGCTTCCGCTGTTTAACTTGTTGTCTTGGTATTAGACTGGCTGTTATAGACTTGTTGTTACAGACTTGCTGTGTTAGACTTCCGCTGCATTACTTAGAGATGTCTCAAGCATGGAACTTTTACTTTGCATTCGCAACTTATGTTATTTTCAAAAAAATAGCTTCGTAATGACCTTAGTATCATGTACTCCTGTTAATGTTCCTATTTATCTTTTGTAAAACGTTATCTTTTCATGAATGCAAATCGGTTTTCAAATAGCATATAGTGTTTGACCATGTAATGATCCTGTTGTTGATGATCCGTACATGATGGTTTTGTACGGGGCGTCACAGTTGGTATCAGAGCATTGGTTGTAGGGAATTAGGTTGCATTAGTGAGTCTGGACTGCACCGAGTAGGATTCGCTAATAGGACTAATCTACAACTTACTTGTTTACCTGTTTCTGCTGAACTGTTGCATGCTACTGTATTATATTATTTCATGCTATCGCTTACTACTACTGCATGCTACTGCTTACTTCTACTGCTGTATGAACTTGCTGCATGCTACCGTTTCCTTTTACTGCTATGTAAACTCGCTGTATGCTTTTGCTTATTCTCGTTACTGCATGCTACTACCTACTTTTGCATGTTACTTCTGTTTAGAACTATTTTCATTGCCATGCTATGCACTGCTGTAGATGATCTAGGCTGCTGTAGTTACTATGCCGATTACGTGCTTGCTACCCGTCTGCTTTTTGCTGTACCGACTTGAAGAACTCATCTTTCCTAGTTCAGATATTTTTCTGAACCCTTTTACCACTCGTCTAACCCTGATGACTAGTATTGTAATCCACCTGTTACTACCGTTCCACCGTTTCAGAGATCGAAACATTACTTCACACAATCTAGGAGGAGTACCCCTCGGATTACACGCCCACTAAAGTTGATCCTCGGAGGAGGAGATATGTGAGGACTTGTTGGATTAACCACACCCCGAGCTCACTCTAATTAGCCACGTACAACGTATGAACATCAGAAGGTTGTTAAGTTTCCGCAAGTTGACCCGTATCCCGTACGCTTTCATGACCGTTACTTTTCTCTTTCATTCTTCACCACTACGCGAAGATCTAACGACACTTCTGGACTTAGGTTCCTAACACTCTTAGGAATTGGAGAAGTCGGAAGGGCATCTCCTTTCACAAGGTCATAGTGTCTTCTACTGATGCTCAGCCATACCCAAAGACTTGAGAGTCACCTCAAGACATATCATATTACTACTTACTACACGTACAACTCGACACAAGGCCCATATTGAATTTCTAGAAAGGAACCTAACAACGTTACCTGAACCCGAACATTTTGAAGAAATTTCGGGACATTTAGGCATTGATGCATGACCTATGGAACCTACGCACCCACACCGAGAAACCGTGAGATTAATTATGTAGATTTTGTTTTGAGATAGCATAGATAAAGCACCGTTAGATGAAATTTAGTAGAACTTGGAAGTGATCACATTACATTGACCATATGGAGTGATATTGGAATGAACATATGATTTAGAACAATATAATGACGCCAGGCCAGCGTGGTTATATTGAAGTAAATCATGCAGAAGTCCCAATGTTACTAGATAAGGAATATGAAGTGATTCAAAGAAAATTTTGGTAGGAACCACTCGAGTGTACGCATTACGGTCTGTTAGAGGTAGGAATAACCACTAGGCCTAGATACTGTACAAGAAGAGCCTTGATTGCAAAATTGATAACCCGATAGTCTGTTATGAATATAGACACTCTAGACACTTAAGGAAAAAGTTCTCAAATAGGGAAAACTTTGGACTTACTTGCGGTAGAGCAATCGTTATCTCAGCTATGGAGACTCGCATAGATCCTGATTTTAGTTAGGGTACGTTTCGTCACAACGTTTTATTGTCTCGGAGTTGTTTAATACTAGAGCGATAGAAACCTTATATCTAAGAACCTTAGTGACTAATAAGCCATTAACAACCATGAGAGTTAAGTATCCTAGAGGACAAACTAATGGTAAGCTGGCAGAGATAGAGGGATAAATTATGGTAGTACCTTAAAATTAACAGGTGGGTCATTTGGAGATGACCTCATGCCAACAAAACTTGGAAGTTTTATAGTAGTAGTTGGAAAGGATTATTTACCCACGCACAAGCAGATATTATTTGAGAAATTAATAGAATTTTTCACGGCAGTATAATAAGATTTGGTTGGAATGGACCTTAAGATTAACCTAATACTCATCAAGTTAGGATGCTTGATGTAAAAGTTGGAATGAACTTTAGGGTTAACCTAATACTCATCGAGTTAGGAAGCTTTGATGAGATATTTGGAATGAACTGGCTTTCAAGGATAAAAGCAAAAGTTATTTATAGTAAGCGAGATTATTCGTATACCTCGCGAGAATGGTGAGCCAAAAGCCATCTGGGTTACTTCAATAACCCGAGATCCCACAATGGAAATGGGAAGGGATGACGATGGATTTCATCCTGAAGCTACCAAAAACAATAGGCAGTTATGACACTATCTGGATTATCGTTGACCGCCTCACCAAATCTGCTCACTTTCTAGCCATAAAAGAAACCGATACAATGGATAAACTTGCACAACGATACATAAAGGAAATTGTATCCCGTCACTTCAGCGATTCAAATTCTATCTTAAAGACTACCCAAGAATCTTATTTGATACTCATCCTTACGCGACTCTGAATCCTAACTTATTCCGAGAGAATTCTTAATCGATGATAACCACACCATCACCCTTCTTACGTCAATATTAGTCGTACCAGTTCGAAATTTCCAAAATCAATGGGAAGTTAATTCCCATCCTCCTACTCTCCCTTTCGTACCTCGCATATAAAGAACAACTTCACACTTAAACATTTTTGGTCGAAGGACTTATGCCTTACTAATAGTCATCAACCACATTTAAATTCAATAGTTTTATTACCTCAAATATCACCCAAAATTTTCAAAATCTTTTACTCAGTCCTCATCAATCTTTTTCCAACTTGTAACCTCCGAAATATGAAAATTTTGTTTGCCAAAAATTTTTCACACTATTTTACGGTACGATCCTCTCAAGTTTTATAAAAGTAAATTTATTTTATGTGCCATTCGTGCAAATTTTTGAAATCGTATATGTTATATAAAATAAAGTAAATGATTACTCATTTTGACAAATACATATGAAATTTTACTTTCACTTTTACAAATCCAATCTTTTATTCAAAAGATATTTTACCTTGAATGGTACGTGTCGTACATAACCCTAGTTTGCTAGGAACTTCGTTTCTTTTCTTACATTTTCACCTAAAACGGTTTCTATAAAACTTTCGTTGCTTATTATATAAAATTTTCCGTTGCTTATTGGTATCCAAGTCATCATGAAGACTTTACAACCGTCGAAATCGAGAGATTCATGTGTATGTATGTGATGAAGGCACTTACTACCACGTCATGCAGAGCCTTCGGGCATCCACTAACACTTAAACCATTCAAAATTTTTGCATTACCCCAAGGATCGTATTTGCCACACCTGTTGGAACGATGCTCCTTCTTACGTAACTCTAAGTCCTGGCTTATTCCAGGAGATTCTCAGCTAGTGATATTAACACCATCAGTATTCCGACTTTAATATTAGTCATAACCTGATTGGCATTCTGCAAAGTCAAGAAGCGATTAACTTCTCATCCTCACGCTTTATCCTTCGTACCTCACTTTTTAGCAAAGGCTTCACACGTGAACATTTTTGCCCAAAGACTTATGTTATCAAAACCACATTTAATTCATTAGTTTTCATTACCTAGTAATGTGTCACCTGATGATTCAAAGATTTTTCACTCAATCTTTTTCAACTCGTAACCTCTGAAATGCGAAAAACTATGTTTATCAAAATTTTTACACGATGTGTATTTACGCGGTCCTCGCGAGATTTATGGACAAATGAAAGTACTAAAAACTTTTCTATCACTTATGCGATTTATAAAATCATATATGTATAAATTTACCCTTACTTATTTTGGTTAGTACATACCAAGTTATACCTCCAAATTATTTAAAAATCGCTCCTTTATTGAGCTGTTTAACTTAAGTCAAAATAGTTTTGTGCAAAATGGTACTCGCTGTACATACTTCTAAATTTACCAAGAACTTCGTTCCGTTTATGTTGTTACATCAAACGTTTAAAGGTTTTTTAAAACTTTCTTGATTGATTTTATTAAAGGTTTTCATATTAAACTACACCATGTATGGATCACACTTCTTCTCTTCCCCCGTTTAGGGGTGAAGCTTACTATTAAGATCTTTGTTAAAACTCTTGAGCCACTTTGGATGGCAGTTTCATAAAACTTGTTAGGAAGTCTTTGCGTTCATAAAATGTTCCTTTTAAGGTTAGACATGGCAAAAATGTGGGCCGATAAATCCATCTTCTGAGGTACACTTAGTGGTCACCCTATCGTAGGAAGGGCACTAGGTGGGTTTCTACTCTCAATGTTTCATGACTAATCACAACACCCTCGTAAACATCATCTTTATCAATCAGTATGTTGAGGTACAAGAATCATTTTTGAGATTCTTTTCACTCGGAGAAAACCATTCTTTATGACCAAGAGTTCACGTATCTTCTCATCCGCGCATCCCCTAAGTATAAGGATAAATTCAGGACGAACTGCTCGAAGAGTTCACCCTCGTTTAAAGACCACAACTTTCGTGCGATTCTATTTCAGAAATGTAATGATAAATACTTTAGGAATCTATGAATCTTGTTATCCTCTTGGAAGGGGACTGCTTAAAACATCTACGACACTGATGTGGTTACTCTACATATTCCTTCCTTCGTTGGTTACAACTATACGTTGTTCTAGTTAATGTTAACTCTAACTTCAACATGTAACTGAAAGGATAAAGTTACATTATGGAACTGTGCTTTCATTCCATCTAAGGGCAAGTTCACCTGCAGTATGGTAAACTGGGTGATATCCTTCATTGTTCGTTCAGACTGTCCTGAAGACACTATAAATAATTATGGCTTGTATTACATATAAGTCTGATTAGTCACTTTCAGCAAAAATTTCAATTCATTTAGTCAAATAAAACGTTCTTAAATATCGGGTTCCTTATACCTATGGTCTCCTTTTGAAATCAAGGGGTTAGTAAAAATTCGTGGCTAACACTATCTAGACATCAGATCGCATGGTTGTGATCATCATGTTTTCCATTCTACTTGTCAGCTTTGCATTGCGATATAAGCGCTCAATGTTTTAGATAAGTTTAGTAACATTCATGGTGTATTTCATGCACCCAGCTTACTGAAGATGCCGGTAAGGCTAAAAACATCATCTATCCTTTTGTGGGTATATACATTCAGAGGACATACTCATGTTAACTAGAAACGAAATAAATTTGTTGATCTCTTCGGACAAGAGACTTAGTTAATAGCATATACCTATTCTTACTTTTATACGCCCGAGTACCTTTCAAGGTAAATAGCTCACTTCTGAGTCCACGAATCTTTCGGAACTTTGATACGCTACTTCTTATTTAAATACGGTACCATTTTTAGTCACTTCTCAAATTTCGGGACGAAATTTCCATTAACAGGTGGGTAATGTAACGACCCGACTTTTTCGACTTGCTTTTATGCCTTGTATTTTTGCGAAACCGCGTATTTGTGTGTACTGCGTTGATTTATGCTTCGGAAACTTGATATACATGTTTTATATTCGTATATACCTTAAAACGTGCCTTAGTGTATGTGGAATGCTTAACTTGTTCATTGGATGTATTTATAACTGTTAGTGTTACTTGTGGTTACGGATAAACCGCGGACTGCGCGCACGTTTGACTTTTGTCGTAACCGGAACATTTGGGCAGCGAAATATTAATTATTATTTTATAATAATAATTACTTGGGCCTTTGGATGCTTAATTTTATTTATTTAATTACTAGATCACAATCGTTGGGCTTATTGGACTTTCTACCTTGTTGGGCTCAAGCCCACCCTACTCTAGCTAGTGACCCAATTAATTTTCCCAAGTATTATTACTAGTGGTCCATAATAATAAATAAATAATAAATAAATTAATTAGTGAGTCATACTAGCATAATGGATAAGGTTTATCTAATTGTCACATGGGATTCTAGCAAAAGGACACACTTTAGACAACCACTAACCAAAAAGCAACATGGTGTCTCCCCCTCCCCTTCTCAAAATTTTGGCCAAATGGTCTTGCCATGTCATCAATCCAAGTGAAATTATGCCTATAAATACTAGCCTTTAGTCTCTCATTTCCACACTTGATCATTTTGGTTTTTCACACACTTGTTCTTTCTTTCTTTCTTTCCTTTCTAGAATTACTTGTAAGTCTTCTTTTCCTTCTTCTTTTTCTTTTCAAATTCATGATCATCATCATCATTTTATGGAGATCAAAGTTCCTTTTAGCTTTGATCTTACTTATATCTTGTTGATTCAAGCATGAATCTTTCAAGAACATGGAAGATTCAAGCTTTCTAGCTTGAATCTTCATATCTTTTGTAGATCTACTTCTTTTATACTTTAATCTTTCTATTTTATGATAAAGATTCAAACTTTTGTTTGAAATCTTCATGCATCTTCAAGATCCAAGCTTTATGCTTCAAGATCTTCAAGAACAAACAAGATGCAAGCTTTATAGCCTGAATCTTCATATCTTTTTGTTAGATCTAAGTTCTTTTTGCTTTGATCTTGTTATTTTGTTAAAAAGATTCAAACTTGTGTTTGTTATCTTCATATATCTTAAAGATCCAAGCTTTATGCTTCAAGATCTTCAAGAACATCAAAGGTTCAAGCTTTCTAGCTTTGCAACCTTGTAACTTGTGTGAATAGGATCCAAGCTCTCTAGCTTAGGGTTCCATCATCTCATTTGACTTAGATTATGTTCATACTTGTTTGATTGATGTAAAGTTTGTAGCTTTAGTTGTTATTGTGAATTAAAATTGTGTTAAGACTAAGGATATGATGTAACCTTGGTTCATCATCCATCTAAGACTCATGAATGAGTTGTGTTCTTACTTGGTCTTAATATATTGTGTATTGATGGTGAATCCTGATCAAAAGTGATGCTAAACCATCAACGAGTTGTACGCTTGAAGCTACAAGCATCAAGGATGAGAACCGTGATGAGCATCAAGCACCAAGAACTCCACCGGAGCACTTGTCAACAGATTTTCATATCTGATCAGACCACCTGGGCTACTGGAAAGTTGATTTTCAATTAGTTCGGTTCGAGTAGATGACTTTCCGTTTAGGCCTCGTCTTAATCCAAGTTACGGTTTAGGATTTATGGCCCTCCGAGAGTCACTACACCCTATTAACGTTGTGCTGAAATTTCTGACCTACTCGCACTTAAACCATCACCACGGTCAAACGAAGACGAGTTAGGTTCTGATAATTGGTCAGCTGACAGGGATATACGGAGCCATAGCCACTGACTATGCATCTTTTCGATTTACGTAGAGGTCGTAGCTGATCGAAATCAGCCTATTGTTTCGATCTCTATTCTTGTCGAACTTACTTAGCTTTTATGATGATGAATGATGATGATGATGACACTTAAACTTATTTTATGCACTATTAGAACTTATAAGGACAACCTACTGACCTAGTAACCTTTGATTTAGGTTGACGACCTTTCGGACCAACTTACTACTTGCGTACTTTCATTACCGACTTTACCGCTTTTATCACTGTGAGTTATAGCATCCCTTATTACCACTTTTACTATTTTTGGGACTGAGAATACATGCGCTTTTTTACGTTTTACATACTAGGCACGAGTACTTAAACTTTGTATGTATGTGGGTTATATAACGGCATAAACATTCCCTTTAGCACGGTAACGTTTAGTCATTGGTTTTTGAATCGGTGAACACGAATCTTAGATATGGATCCATAGGGTTTGACATCCCCACTCGGGCTAGTCGCGCTAGCATTTAACGGGTGTTTAATACTTCGTGAACATACGCACTTGCCAAGTGTACTTTCAGGGGGTTATAAACGTTAAGTCTAGTTACCGGGTGCCCATAGTTATACATATACTTTATCATACTGATTTGAATTACTGATTTGAAACGCTTGTTTGAAGCACTGAAATCTCGTGGCCTACTTTACATTACTGATTACAAACAAACTATAGCTCACCAACATTTGTGTTGACTTTTTAAGCATGTATTTCTCAGGTGCTTCGACGATGTTGCTTCCGCTGTTTAACTTGTTGTCTTGGTATTAGACTGGCTGTTATAGACTTGTTGTTACAGACTTGCTGTGTTAGACTTCCGCTGCATTACTTAGAGATGTCTCAAGCATGGAACTTTTACTTTGCATTCGCAACTTATGTTATTTTCAAAACAATAGCTTCGTAATGACCTTAGTATCATGTACTCCTGTTAATGTTCCTATTTATCTTTTGTAAAACGTTATCTTTTCATGAATGTAAATCGGTTTTCAAACAACATATAGTGTTTGACCATGTAATGATCCTGTTGTTGATGATCCGTACACGATGGTTTTGTACGGGGCGTCACAGACGACATTATGTTGGTACAAGTTTATGTGGACGATATCATCTTTGGGTCAACCGATCAGAGAATGGTTGATGAGTTTCAGGGCATAATGCAAAAACAATTTAAGATGAGTTCACTAGGGACCATTAATTTCTTCTTAGGGTTGCAGGTTGACCAAACTGAAAAGGGCATTTTTCTACATCAATAAAAGTATGTAGTTGACATCTTGAGCCGGTTCAAGATGGAAGATGAACGAATTGCCAAGAATCCTCTGTCGGTGAATCACGGGATTACACCAGAAAATACAGGGCCAAAAGTCAATCCGACTCTATATAGGGCTATTATTTGTTCTTTAATGTATCTTACAGCGTCTCGCCCAGATATCATGTTTGCTACTTGTTTGTGTGCTCGTTATCAGGCACAACCGAATGTGAATCATATGTTAGCAGCAAAGAAGATCATGCGTTATCTAAAGGGAACTCCAAGTTTGGGCTTATGGTATCCAAGAAAGGATGGGTTCGATCTAACGGCATTTAGTGATTCTGATTATAGGGGTTGTAAGCGAGACTTCAAATCAACTTCGGGAGGTTGTCAGTTTCTAGGTAGCAGGTTGATCAGTTGGCAGTGCAAGAAACAAACGGCAGTCGCACAATCAACGTGTGAGGCTGAATATATTGCAGCGGCAAGTTGTACTTCTCAAGTTGTCTGGATTCAACAACAACTTCGAGACTACGGTTTTCAAATTTCTAACACTCCTATATATGTTGATAATACTGCTGCTATTACTGTTACTAAGAACTCTGTTAATCATTCTAAGACCAAACATATAGGGATCAAGTACCATTTCATTAGGGACTATTATGAAAAGAAACTAATAGATGTCCTACAAATATGTACAACAACCCAAAGGGCTTACTTGTTTACGAAAGCTTTTGACCGACCTCGTTTCCTATTCGTGTTAAATGTGTTAAGAGTGAAAGATAGGGCGGAGGTTGTGATGACTCGGGAATTTCCGATCAAATTTAAACTTGAATCTTATATGGTTTCGACACGATAAGAAAAGTCTGTAATGTTGAAGTCTCAAAACCTTTGAACTGTGTTCATGTAAACATATGACCTTTGACTATTCCCGACAATTCACGAACAATTGTTTGTAATTGAATAAGTACATATATATATATATATATATATATATATATATATATATATATATATATATATATATATATATATATATATATATATATAAAAGTAAATATATATAATGATTTGAAATTAGATATTATAATTTTAGATATTGTGATTAATGTTAGTATTATTATTATTTGTTGATATCAGATATTAATATTTGTAGGATTAATATTATTATGCTTCTTTAAATATTTAATATACAAATATTATTATTACTAATGTTATTATTAATAACTAGTATTATTATTATTATAAATATCATTACTAATCCTATTATTGACAATTTCATTAAAATCCTTAATATTGTGACTTATTGTTACTTTTATTTATATCATTATTTTTATTAATAATTATTACTATTCTTATTATTACTCATTATTATCAATATTAATAAAATTATTTTTATTATTAGTATTAATATTTTTTATTACCAATATAATTATTATTATTAGCATTACTAGGAACATTATTATTAATAATTATTATTATCAGTATTATTATTATTTATTTATTTATTATTATTATTATTATTATTAAGATAATTATTATTATTATTAACATTATTAGAATTATTATCAATATTAATATAATATTTAATTATTTAAAGTAACTAAATATGATCTATAACACAGGAAAATTCGTACAGTTTGTTATACATCTTAATCAAATTATATATTCTTGTCTGTACTAGTTGATCTTCAATTCATACACAAACAAGAATTGGTTTCATGTCATTATCTGCTTTCTAATTTATTTTTATTTTTTCTGTACGACCAATGGATTCGTTCGATTTTGTTTTGCTACAAGACATCCAAACTATCCATACTTATTAGCAATTAAAATCATTACAACTGAGTTGATTAAACTTAACAGAAAATACATCAAGAACCTATCTTTCTTTTGCTACTAGTTGACTTCCACAATCACAAGAAATTCATTTGAATCGACCACTTAATGATGTCGTTGTTTATTGTTGCTACTTACTCTTGTTACTCAATCACCACTCGCAAACAACCATCACCTTGCTCATTGTTACTTTTTGTAACCACGGCTATACACCATCTTATAATCATAGTGAGACCACTTCAAACCCATTTAAAATACCAACATCACCTTAAAACCTTCGAACCACCCATATTGTCACCACCAATTGAACCACCCTTTAATTATCTTTTTCTGCTTCTTCTTCAAACACCATGAAACCCGTCACCTTTGCCATTTTCACTACCTCTCATAGCTATATATATATATATATATATATATATATGTTTCTGTCACAACCGTTAACCACGAACACTAAGGCAAGAATCACCACCTTTGATCATTATAAAACCCTCTTAAATTCGGCCACAGCTCGTTACACTTCTATTAATTTGTGATCACCGTAAGAAACAAGAAGAAGGAAGATAAGAAATGTGATAAGTTTAAAGTTGGTAACTTGCTTATAATATATATTTATACAGCGTTTCTTTTTCTTTTTAAATAAATAAGTGGGTCAAGATGTGAAGTTATGGCAGACCAAAAGTGGGATATTCAAAAGAGGACGTGTTTTTTTTTTCTTCTCTATTGTATGAGTTACCAACCTCCACTTCTAACTTATTCTTTGGTTGCCATTCATATAACAAGGAATCTAAGAAAAACTGATTTGTATTTTGCTTAGCAAATGGGGTCGTGAGGATTAATGAATCAAAAAGGTGGTCTAATAATTTAATTGTATGGGTCAATTTATACATAACTTGGGCCACATATTTGAATTAAGGGAGTAGGTCGTTTATTTTTTTTTACTTGATAAAGTTAATCAATGATGGTGATGTGCTATGATGATGAGGTGACCCGCGGGTTTAGGTGATGAAGGAATTTTGATGATGAAGAATGATATATATGATGAACGCGAAGGAATGGTGATGATTATGGTGATGCATGATAAAGAAAAAGAAGATGAAATATAATTAGAGCATGCGTTTTTTTTCTCTCTCATATATGCTTCTGCCATTCGAAATCCTGGTTACCAGACCACAAGCCACGAATCTCTAGTTGGGCCGATGGTGTTATTGGGCTGCTATTTAATTAATAAGCTTGGGTCATAATTGAGCTGCTGTGATTGGATTTTTGGTTGGGCCGAAATAAAACAGAAACGGGTTATATTTGTTACCATTGGGGATATAATAGAAAAACGTGACAGAGTAGCTGGTAAGGTGTGTTGTTGAGAAGCGGGAGGTCACGGGTTCGAGACCGGGTGTGGGTAGTTTCTTTGAATTTTTCTTTGAGAGGTTCGTGAATCCGAGGCCAACCCTGCATTGTTCAATTTAGTCATATGTATTTTTACTACAAAATACAGTATGGTGAGTTTCATTTGCCCTTTTGCTCTTTACATTTTTGGGCTGAGAATACATGCAAATGCTTTATTAACTGTTTTACAATATTTATATGCGTGAGTTTTATTTGCCCTTTTTACTCTTTACATTTTTGGGCTGAGAATACATGCAAATGCTTTATTAACTGTTTTACAATATTTATATGCGTGAGTTTCATTTGCCTTTTTTACCCTTTATATTTTTGGGCTGATAATACATGCGTTGCTTTTATAACTGTTTTACGAAATAGACACAAGTACGTGAAACTACATTCTATGGTTGAATTATCGAAGTCGAATATGCCCCTTTTTATTAAGTCTGGTAATCTAAGAATTAGGGAACAGACACCCTAATTGACACGAATCCTTAAGATAGATCTATCGGGCTCAACAAGCCCCATCCAAAGTACCGGATGCTTTAGTACTTCGAAATTTATATCATGTCCGAAGGAGGATCCCGAAATGATGGGGATATTCTTATATGCATATTGTGAATGTCGGTTACCAGGTGTTCAATCCATATGAATGATATTTTTGTCTCTATGCATGAGACGTATGTTATGAGACATGGAAATATGAAATCTTGTGGTCTATTAAAATTATGAAATGATTATTTATGTTAAACTAATGAACTCACCAACCTTTTGGTTGACACTTGAAAACATGTTTATTCTCAGGTTTGAAAGAAATCTTCCGCTGTGCATTAGCTCATTTTAAGGATATTACTTGGAGTCATTCATGACATATTTCAAAAGACGTTGCATTCGAGTCGTTAAAGTTCATTAGAGATTATTATTAAGTAAATGATGGATTAGGTCATTTATAGTTTGGATATTATGAAATGATATGCATACCTGTCAACTTTCAATGAAATGAAAGATTGTATTTTAAAAACGAATGCAATGTTTATAAAATGTATCATTTAGAGGTCAAGTACCTCGCGATGTAATCAACTATTATGAATCGTTTATAATCAATATGGACTTCGTCCGGATGGATTAGGACGGGGCATTTCAGTTGGTATCAGAGCGGTGGTATTAGCGAACCAGGTCTTGCATTAGTGTGTCTAACTGATAGTCGTTAGGATGCATTAGTGAGTCTGGACTTTGACCGTGTCTGCATGTCAAAAGTTTTGCCTATCGTTTTTGTAGGAAATCATCTGCTTATCATCCTTAGGAAATTACCTGCTCATTATTCTTAGTCTAGACATGTCTTACTGCCTCTGTTGCATAGACAGTGTATAGATAAATTCATATCTTAGCGTATCTATTATTGTTGCCTTTGCCTGACAGCTTTCGTAGATTCCTCTGTAACTTATGGGATTTTAGTATTATATATGCATATGTAAATTATGTATTGCAAGGTACTAATCTACATCCTATAATCTATTTCTTATCGAAAAGTCCTTCATCTGATCGTACGAGATGAATCCCTCAACCAGTTCAAATTCCTCGAATTCCGACAGCTATTCCGATATGGAGTTTCACCTATCAGCGTCACCGGAATGAATCAACCAATCATTCATCCCCAATTCATTTAATGAGTTCGTAGTCAACTTAAACAATGGAGACGCGAAGAAGGCGATCCCTTCCACCAACCGAATTCACCTCTTGACAATGAACCTGAAGCGGTTACCGGTGAACCTGTTCGAGACACCATTTTCAGTCTCATTTCCAGGGTAACTCGACAAGATTATATTCTATCCATAATTCTGAACCTTATTCATCCTCTCATTCCGACCGACAATCATCCCGGAGTAATCGAAGAAGTCAACGAGCTTCGCGCTCGAGTAATCAATTTGGAGAACATGGTGCAAAACTTACCAGCTTCAGCAACGTCACCGGCACCAACAGTACCACCAACAATCCAAGTCTCAACATCACATGTCTCAACATCTCATTCCGTACCTCGAGTATAATCATCGTTCGACGTATCGTTCTACCTCATTTATCTTCGTTCGACATGGCGAATCTGTAATCTCTAAAGTTTTAGAGATTATTTATTCTAGTTCCAACCGAAAAGCAAATGAGTTTAATATCATATTAACTCATTAAATCCATGAATATATCTGAAGAAAATATATATGTATATATATTTTCATAAAGATTGTAATTAAAATTTTAATTGCACAAACTGTTACTGGTGAAAATATTTTAACGGGTAGGTAATACCCGAGGAATATTTAGATTTCACATTAATAAGTTACACTGTACATTCTGCGAATCTGATTCAACTGTTATTTGCTATCCTACTTACAACCACAGCTATACGAATCCGTTCACCACAAAATAACCATTTTCATTCAATTTTATATTTAGATTTTGACCTATCAGAATCCAACAAGTGGCATAATGAAGAAAACATTGGACAAAATAAAATTTGTTAGAAACAAACAAATTAACTATGAGAAATTTTGTTAAGAATCCACGCTAACAAAATCCTAGCTAACTGTTAATTCCGTATTACATTTTAATTATCGCAATTTATTTATCGCAATTTATATTCTCGTAATTTTATTTATCGTCATTTAATTTCTGTTATTTACTTTACGCATTTAATTTATCGTCATTTAATTTCTGTTATTTATTTTACGCACTTTAAATATCGGGACACGTATACAAGGTTTTGACATATCATATCGACGCATCTATATATATTATTTGGAATCACCATAGACACTCTATATGCAGTAATGATCGAGTTCTCTATACTAGGTTGAGGTTGATTCTATAATAATATATATACTTTGAGTTGTGATCGAGTCTGAGACATGTACACGGGTCACGATACGTATTAATTAATTCGAATGTTATATATTAAATTATATATGAATATGAATTATTGGACTCTCAACTGTGGACTATCGACTGTGGACTAATAACATTGGACAATTAAAATGAATTAAAATATTGACTATAACATATGAAACTAAAAAAAAAAAAAAAAATTCTTCAAGTTTGCTACTTGATTTCATCTTAAACCTCATTTGTATCTTGACGATTACAATCTGCGTTCAAAACCTTTCATGACTCTTAAAAACACCTCAATCGAGAGAATGAACCAACCGCACTTCATCTACGAAAGGAAGAACTTATGCATATAGTTATGCATCTGAAAACACTAGAAACCTGAGTAAACGTTTAAAACGTATTTGTGCTAGCTCCTTTGGCGTTGTTATTACCGAAAATAACTTTGCAATCCCTTTTCAAATTAGCAAATTTTGTCACAGCTTCAACAAGTCAACTTCGACTTTTCATTTGGATTAACCTTATTATAACTTTGATATATATGCGTGCTCTTTTATTATTACCGGGGAACCTTTTATAATCCATCATATTATCAGCAGACGTACCAGCAACCTTGTTGCTCCTTGACTTAAATCTCTCCGACAAATCACTATATTTATCTATTGAAGTCTCATCATGTACTCATCCGCATCTTGTAACAAGAACTGCCATACCAATTATCGGGAATCAGCAATCAGTACTTTGAAAACTCACAGCATATCTACATCAACAGTTATATGTATAACGTTTATCTCTTAGAATTATGATCTTTCAGTATGAAATTCTGAAAAGCACTCAGTCTACAAATAAATATTCTGAATGTTAAAAAAGCTGAATGAAGCAGCAGAAACCGTAGACTACCGTAAACGACCTTAATCATCGAAAGTTTGATAATAAAGAATGGTATGTTGGAAAAGCTCAGAAAAATTGGAACTGGAAAACAGATTGAGCTAATCACGAAGGAGACCAAGGACAAATACAAGGACCATACCCTATATTCAAAGAATCCAAGTAATTCTCAATCCGAGGAAACCTTCAACGAATATCTTGCTCCAAATTCATGTTAAAATCTTGCGAAAAATTTTTCTTCATCAACCATCGAATCTAGAAATTTCAAAATATCATCATAAATATCTTCGATATTTCTGAAGATATTTTCATAACTATTCTTATTTGAAACCATTAATCTCTTCGTGCTATCAGTGTTACATCATATAGAAACTGTTAGTTTCTATATTCTGTAAACTTTCGAGCTTAAAATATGAATGTTATTGAAGTAATGTTGGGAACTGATGCATCAGTTAGTATAATATAATGACACTTGATCAACGTGATTATATTACAGTAATTCATGCTGAGTTTCTAAATGGAACATGATGATTCACAGATTATAACGTCATCATGTGTCATGTTACATAACTCTTTCATTCTGATTAACTTCTGAACATATCAAGAAAATATATTCTTGATAGTTCTATTCTCAGTGATTTTGGTAATTTGACAAATCAAATCATGCCATTATGTTCTTTCTTGTTTAGAACATTAAGCTCATTCGAAACTCCACACCTATGAATTCTGGACCGTTACTTGCAAAAAGAAAACAAAAGCATGAAGCTCTGAAATAGAAAGGGGGTATAAATCGCAACAAATCAGAGAGAGCATTAACTGTGGATGACAATGATTATAGAAAACAGAAGCAAGGACTTCGAAGTATAAGGGAAGATATAAAGTCCGATAACAACACATAAATTACAAACTGTGTATATCAATGTTTATAGCAACATAAAGACACGGGAGGATTAAAAGCACTATAACCCCAAGGGCAAAGTAGAAGTAAACAGATTCTTCTTGTAGAAGATTAAAAAGAAGGATGACAGAAAGGATAATTAGGAAAATATCAATGATTAAAACTGGATGAAGCATTTTCAAAATCTTTTAGAAGTAAGAATTAAGAATGAAAGTATAGAAAATGGGAGTGGTGGAAAATAATGGAACGGAAAAAGTTTAATTTATAATAGAAATATTAGACAGAGTAATCAATGCAAATCACCGTATTTAATTATAGAGATCTTAATTTCCTTACTCGCCGAAGAGTCAAATCTTTTAGATTTCCAAGATTTTCTTTCAAATATCTTGAATTCCGGAATTCAACCAAGGCAACGTCAAAGGTTAAAACGAAACTTCATTTATTCATTTCATTTTTTTTTTTGATAGCTTCATTCGTGCTCTTCGAATAATCGAATTATTTTATTTGTATTATTCAATAATGATAAAACTCTATTTATCAGTTCATATGCGTCAGGAAAACATATTTATTGTTAGCCATGACGACCTCACTGAAATTTCGGGACGAAATTTCTTTAACGGGTAGGTACTGTGATGACCCAGGAATTTCTGATCAAATTTAAACTTGAATCTTATATGGTTTCTACACGATAAGCAAAGTCTGTAATGTTGAAGTCTCAAAACCTTTGAACTGTGTTCATGTAAACATATGACCTTTGACAATTCCCGACAATTCACGAACAATTGTTTGTAAATGAATAAGTACATATATATATAAAAGTAAATACATATAATAATTTGAAATTAGATATTATAATTTTAGATATTGTGATTAATGTTAGTATTATTATTATTTGTTGATATCAGATATTAATATTTGTAGGATTAATATTATTATGCTTCTTTATATATTTAATATACAAATATTATTACTACTAATGTTATTATTAATAACTAGTATTATTATTATAAATATCATTACTAATCCTATTATTGACAATTTCATTAAAATCCTTAATATTGTGACTTATTGTTACTTTTATTTATATCATTATTTTTATTAATAATTATTACTATTCTTATTATTACTTATTATTATCAATATTAATAAAATTATTTTTATTATTAGTATTAATATTTTTTATTACCAATATAATTATTATTATTAGCATTACTAGGAACATTATTATTAATAATTATTATTATCAGTATTATTATTATTTATTTGTTATTATTATTATTATTAAGATAATTATTATTATTATTAACATTATTAGAATTATTATCAATATTAATATAATATTTAATTATTTAAAGTAACTAAATATGATCTATAACACAGGAAAATTTGTACAGTTTGTTATACATCTTAATCAAATTATATATTCTTGTATGTACTAGTTGATCTTCAATTCATACACAAACAAGAATTGGTTTCATGTCATTATCTACTTTATAATTTATTTTTATTTTTTCTGTACGACCAATGGATTCGTTCAATTTTGTTTTGCTACAAGACATCCAAACTATCCATACTTATTAGCAATTAAAATCATTACAACTGAGTTGATTAAACTTAACAGAAAATACATCAAGAACCTATCTTTCTTTTGCTACTAGTTGACTTCCACACTCACAAGAAATTCATTTGAATCGACCACTTAATGATGTCGTTGTTTATTGTTGCTACTTACTCTTGTTACTCAATCACCACTCGCAAACAACCATCACCTTGCTCATTGTTACTTTTTGTAACCACGGCTATACACCATCTTATAATCATAGTGAGACCACTTCAAACCCATTTAAAATACCAACATCACCTTAAAACCTTCGAACCACCCATATTGTCACCACCAATTGAACCACCCTTTAATTATCTTTTTCTGCTTCTTCTTCAAACACCATGAAACTCGTTACCTTTGCCATTTTCACTACCTCTCATAGCTATATATATATATATATATATATATATATATATATATATATATATATATATATATATATATATATATATATATCTGTTTCTGTCACAACTGTTAACCACGAACACTAAGTCAAGAATCACCACCTTTGATCATTATAAAACCCTCTTAAATTCGGCCACAGCTCGTTACACTTCTCTTAATTTGTGATCACCGTAAGAAACAAGAAGAAGAAAGATAAGAAATGTGATAAGTTTAAAGTTGGTAACTTGCTTATAATATATATTTATACAGCGTTTCTTTTTCTTTTTAAATAAACAAGTGGGTCAAGATGTGAAGTTATGGCAGACCAAAAGTGGGATATTCAAAAGAGGACGTGTTTTTTTTTCTCTCTAGTGTATGAGTTACCAACCTCCACTTCTAACTTATTCTTTGGTTGCCATTCATATAACAAGGAATCCAAGAAAAACTGATTTGTATTTTGCTTAGCAAATGGGGTCGTGAGGATTAATGAATCAAAAAGGTGGTCTAATAATTTAAGTGTGTGGGTCAATTTATACATAACTTGGGCGACAGATTTGAATTAAGGAAGTAGGTCGTTTATTTTTTTTTACTTGATAAAGTTAATCAATGATGGTGATGTGCTATGATGATGAGGTGACCCGCGGGTTTAGGTGATGAAGGAATTTCGATGATGAAGAATGATATATATGATGAACGTGAAGGAATGGTGATGATTATGGTGATTTACGATAAAGAAAAAGAAGATGAAATATAATTAGAGCATGCGTTTTTTTTCTCATAAATGCTTCTGCCATTCGAAATCCTGGTTACCAGACCACAAGCCACGAATCTCCAGTTGGGCCGATGGTGTTATTGGGCTGCTATTTAATTAATAAGCTTGGGTCATAATTGAGCTGCTGTGATTGGATTTTTGGTTGGGCCGAAATAAAACAGAAACGGGTTATATTTGTTACCATTGGGGATATAACAGAAAAACGTGACAGAGTAGCTGGTAAGGTGTGTTGTTGAGAAGCGGGAGGTCACGGGTTCGAGACCGGGTGTGGGCAGTTTTGTGACGACCCGGAAATTTCCGACCAAATTTAAACCTAACCTTTATATGTTTCCGACACGATAAGCAGAATTTGTAATGTTGAATCTCAAAAAGTTTGAAACTACATTCATGTAATCAATTACCCTTTGACCGTGTTTAACGATTCACGAACAATTATGTGTATATAGATATGTATATATAATATATAATAACTGAAAACATTAACAAAGTATTTGATATATATGATACTTTACATGAACGTATTTGTTTCGATATATTTATCGACAGAATTAAGAGATAATATCAAATGATTGAATTATCAGATACATGATGATATGATTATGGGCCAATGTTATGAGGTCCACTGTGATTTAAGAAATCTATTCTTTTTGACAATATTCGGAAAATGGTAAAGTGATCTATAAGTAAGAATGTGGAGTGTAAATAACTTAGATGTTGGATATCGACAAGTTAAGTAACTCGACATTTTTCATTAAGATGATTTCATACGTTTATTAAACCTTTGGACTTTATCTCATGCTTCACCAACATACTGTAATTTAAAAACTTGAAACCTATTATGAATATATATAATTCTACTTTTCTAAAATGTTTTATGATATAACAATTTAAATTAATATTAAATATATTTATACTCGTATTATACGTACATAGTTTTATACTTTTACTATACTTTAACTTTACCTTTACTTTACTTTTACTTTACTTTTACTTTACTTTTACTTTACTTTAACTTTAATAATTCACTTTAATAATTCACTTTAATAATTCATACTTTAATAATTCACTTTAATAATTCATACTTTAATATTTCACTTTAATAATTCATACTTTAATAATTCACTTTAATAATTCATACTTTAATAATTCACTTTAATAATTTAAAAATCTATTATAAATAGAATTCAATAGGTTTCATTATTTCATAGAAACTTGAAAATATATTTCTCTAAACTCTCTCAATCGAATTACATATATATATTTACTTAGTATTATTTCAAGATATTATTAGTATACATAAAATACTACGACGGAGTTATATTCAGACGATTTCAAAATAAGTTTTCAAACGGGATAGAGCTAAGGAAATTATGGGTTATAGCTATGGAGGTTATGGGTATTGTTCGAGGGTATTGCTCGTCAGGTCAACCTAACGTTTATCATTTTCGTTGCGTCTACGTACTTTCCTGCAATATTGAATCACAATATTGATATGTGAGCATTCATATCTTATTTTTTTTATATTCATAGTGTATCCCTGACTAGTGCTCGAGTATATATGATTATGCATGTTTGTATGCTTAGTTTCGTCATTAAATAGTTTATGATAAATCACGAATTTGATACATATGCTACTGAGATAAGGTATATGATATGCATGTCGTTAAAAAGCTAAAGAAAAATTAATAACTTTTCATTTAGAAATCGTGTGGGTTCGATGAACGGATTAAAAGATATGGCCAACTGAATTATTATTAATTTTAATATTATTATTAAAACTATTATTATAATTGTTATCAGTTGATGTTATTACTAAAATTATCTTTATTACTAAAAATTAATATTTTTATTGAAACTATCATTTTATTATTTGTATCATTATTATTATTATCAATATTATTTAATCAAATAAATATGCGTACAAAGATATTTTTACCACACGTAATATAATTACATTAATAATACATACCACTATATTTTTATGATATTAAGTGAATTTTATAAATTTTATTACTTGAGATTTATAAAAGTATATTTTTATCATATATGAATTTAAATATAAATTTTTACTTATTAATAAATGACTTGTATTATTTAGTATAATAAGATCTGATAAATATATTTAAATATATAAAACGACTATATATAAGTTATATAATAAACATGTTTAGATTTTGGAAGTCATTTTGGGTCAAGTTGACTTTTGTTGACTTTTACATGTCGGTCTCGAGCATTAGGATTGTGATACACTACGACTTGACCTAAATTGTTAGACAGATATTGACCAACATATAAATATATATATACTTAATATAGGTTCGTGAATCCGAGACAAACTGATAATGCTAAAAACGAACATATATTTCATAGCATTATTCCTCAAGAAAGACAAGCTTTTAGTTGCAATTGTTCTATTTACAAGTGATATTCGTTTAAATAATAAAAGGTGAAGACAAAAGACAGATTCGACGATTTGAAGACGCAAACGACCAAAAAGCTCAAAAGAACAAAAGACAATCAAAAAGGTTCCAATTATTGATAAGAAACGTCTCGAAATCACAAGAGTACAAGATTCAAAACGCAAAGTACAAGATATTAAATTGTACGCAAGGACGTTCGAAAAACCGGAACCGGGACCAGAGTCAACTCTTAACGCTCGACGCAACGGACTAAAAATTACAAGTTAACTATGTATATAAATATAATATAATATATAATTAATTATATTAATTATATATATATTATATATATATATATTATTAAAACCGTCGGCAGCCAGAAACTCCAAGGGTGTAAAATGAAAATACCTCTCCGCGACTCGCGGAGTTTTAAGGCCATTTTGCCGCGAGTCGCGGAGCCCCAAATTTCACTTCTGGCTATAAAGCCAACCGAATTCTGATCGAATTTTACATCTTTTTTTTCATCTCTCTCTCAATATATACGAGTAATATATATTTATATTTATAATTTATATTTTAATTTTAATTATAATTCTAATAATAAGGGTATGTTAGCAAATGTTGTAAGGGTGTAAGTCGAAATTCTGTCCGTGTAACGCTACGCTATTTTTAATCATTGTAAGTTATGTTCAACCTTTTTATATTAATGTCTCGTAGCTAAGTTATTATTATGCTTATTTAAAACGAAGTAATCATGATGTTGGGCTAATTACTGAAATTGGGTAATTGGGCTTTGTACCATAATTGGGGTTTGGACAAAAGAACGACACTTGTGGAAACTAGGCTATGGGCTATTAATGGGCTTTATATTTGTTTAACTAAATGAAAGTTTGTTAATGTTAATATAAAGATTTACAATTGGGCGTCCCTATAAATTACCATATACACTCGATCGGACACGATGGGCGGGGTATTTATATGTACGAATAATCGTTCATTTAACCGGACACGGGAATGGATTAATAGCCACTAGAATAATTAAAACAGGGGTGAAATTACATTCAAGGGTAATTGGTGTAATTGTTAACAAAGTAGTAAAACCTTGGTTTACACGCAGTCGATAACCTGGTGTATTCATTAAACAAAGTATTAAAACCTTGTTACAATTCGAATCCCCAATTAGTTGGAATATTTATCTTCGGGTATAATAATAATTTGACAAGGACACTTGCAATTTATATTTATGACTGATGGACTGTTATGGACAAAAACCAGACGGACATATTGAATAATCCAGGACAAAGGACAATTAACCCATGGGCATAAAACTAAAATCAACACGTCAAACATCATGATTACGGAAGTTTAAATAAGCATAATTCTTTTATTTCATATTTAATTTCCTTTATTTTATATTTAATTGCACTTCTAATTATCGCACTTTTATTTATTGTTATTTCATTTTATCGCACTTTTAATTATCGTACTTTTTAATTATCGCAATTTAATTTTATCGCATTTTTATTATTCGCAATTTCATTATCGTTATTTACTTTACGCTTTAATTTAAAGTCTTGTATTGATTTAATATTTTACATTAGGTTTTAACTGCGACTAAAGTTTTAAAATCGACAAACCGGTCATTAAACGGTAAAAACCCCCCTTTATAATAATAATATTACTTATATATATATTTGTATTTTTATAAAAGTAAACTAATATAGCGTTGAGCTTTGCTTAAAGATCTCCCTGTGGAACGAACCGGACTTACTAAAAACTACACTACTGTACGATTAGGTACACTGCCTATAAGTGTTGTAGCAAGGTTTAAGTATATCCATTCTATAAATAAATAAATATCTTGTGTAAAATTGTATCGTATTTAATAGTATTTTCTAGTAAAATATAAGCTATTTTATATACACCTCGTTCGACATCAAGTATTTTTGGCGCCGCTGCCGGGGAACATCTTAAAAGCCGGAAGCGCAACGCTAATAAAAAAAAAAAAAAAAAATTTTTATTTACTTTTATTAAAAGTCGTTTTTGTAAAAATTACGTTTTAATTATTCAAAAATATAAAAAGAAAAACAAAAATATAAGTATTTTTAGGATTTTGTTAAATATTTAAGTTTTATAAGTTTCTTTATCTTTATTTTAATTTATAAAAATATAAATTTTATTAAAAATCGTTTATTTAAATTAAAAACAGAAAATAAAAAAAAAAAAAAAATAAAAAGAAAACGCGTAAAAACAAAACCTGTCAACTGAATTCCTGAACCCCGCGACTCGCGGAGGTTTTCTGACACACGGACAAAAACCCTAAAACCTTATTATTATTATTTAAACATTATTATTATTATTATTATTATTAGTTTTAAGTTTTATTTTTATTTAATTTATGTATTTAGTTTAAATAAGTTTAATTAAATTGTAAAATTAGTAGTTTTATTAAATAAATAATATAAAAATAATATTTTTATAAAAATTGTACTTTTTACAACTTTTTGTATATTTTTATATTTTGTACCTTTTTAATCGTTGTAGCGTAATATTTGTATTTTTTTTAGCTCATATTTAATTTTAAACTTAGTTTTTACTATAGTTATTTTTACTCCTAGATTTTTAGGCTTTGCCGTAGAATTCCTTAAGTGCTTTTTCTTTAGATTAAGATTTAGGTGCTTTAGAATTTTGCGACGTCTTTTTAAGTTTTAGTTTCTTTTTAAGTTATTTCCATTTGGGATTTAGTTTTTCCCTGTAAGCTTTAATATTTTTAGACCTTTTACTATGTATCAATTATCATTCCAATTAGTAATTTCAATTTGCGATTATAATTTTAAGTTAGTTGTAGTAATAAGGTTAAATTAGTTAAGTATTTTTAAGTTTTTTTTAAGTTTCTTTTATTTTTCCGTCACCTTTTATTTTTCAACCATTTTTCTTTTTCGACCTTTTTCGACGAACTCTTTGTCTTTCTTATTTCTCGCTATTCTAGTTTTTAGGACTTAGAATTTTATTCTACTTCTTATCTAAATTTCTTAAAATTACGAAAATTTATTTTAAGTAATTAAATTGATAGACATCAAAATTTTCTGGTTCGTAGTAATAGTTGGATTTGTACGTGGACCGGGTTATTGGAGCCAAACAGTCCTCAATTATATTGAGACCAAACGAATCCTGCCCCTCTGCTGCATCTTTTGGCTATTCGAAACGTGGGCAAAATCAGAAAAGTCTATTGATTGGATAACTTATTATAATTTTTCTTTCCTTTTAAAAACTAATAGGATATTCAGTGAATGCACCGAGCAAGACGTTCACCACCTTTTGTACGTTCACCACCTGTAACTCGATCAAGACATCGTTTAACAAATATAACCGCCGTTGATTTTTCTTTAGAATCGTCATCCAGTCGACCAAGTACTTCAGTTCAAATTTCCGATAATCCATTTTTTGAACCCAACCTCACAATTGAGAATCCAGAAAATATTCAGGAACGGTTCATAGATCCTGAACCATTAAACTTTCCCCCGGAACCACCAATCATTCAAACAGAGATTGTTGAGGAACGAACTATTAAATCAGAATCATCTAGTGATACCGAGTCAACAAATTCAATTATGGAGAATCTGGAACCTTTAAGTATGGAAGACCGAATGAGAGCTAAACGCACTGGCCAAGGTCACGCAATTACTCATCCAGACATTAATGCGCCAGATTATGAAATCAAAGGACAAATTCTACACATGGTGACTAATCAATGCCAATTTAGTGGTGCGCCGAAGGAAGATCCAAATGAACATCTACGTACCTTTAATAGGATCTGCACACTATTTAAAATACGAGAAGTGGAGGATGAACAGATATATCTCATGTTATTTCCCTGGACTTTAAAGGGAGAAGCCAAAGATTGGTTGGAATCATTACCTGAAGGGGCGATTGATACATGGGATGTTTTAATTGACAAATTTCTTAAACAATTCTTTCCTGCATCTAAAGCCGTAAGACTTCAAGCAGAAATTGTTACGTTCACACAGAAACCAAATGAAACTCTATATGAGGCGTGGACAAGATATGGAAAGTTACTAAGAGGATGTCCGCAACATGGTTTAGACACCTGTCAAATAGTACAAATATTTTACCAAGGATGCGACATCACTACAAGAAAAGACATAGATATAGCAGCTGGTGGTTCTATTATGAAGAAAACCGAAACTGATGCTTACAAAATTATAGATAATACTGCTTCCCACTCGCATGAGTGGCACCAAGAAAAAGATATCATTAGATCATCTAAAGCAGCTAGAGCCGATTCTAGCCATGACTTAGATTCCATTTCCGCAAAGATAGATGCTTTCGAGAGACGAATGGAAAAGATGACTAAAGATATTCATGCTATACGAATTAGTTGTGAGAAGTGTGGAGGACCACATTTGACAAAAGATTGTCTCAGTATTGAATTAACAATGGAACAAAGAGAGAATATTTCATACATAAACCAAAGGCCTGGAAATAATTATCAGAATAATTATCAACCGCCAAGACCGATTTACAATCAAAACCAGAATTATAACCGAAATATTCCATACAACAACCAACAAGGTCCTAGCAATCAACAAGTATCCAATAATACTTACAATCAGCAAAGACCGAATTTTCAAAACAAACCACCACAACAAACCGATGATAAAAAGCCGAATTTAGAAGATATGATGACGAAGCTAGTTGAAACTCAAACGCAGTTTTTCACATCTCAAAAACAAACAAATGAACAAAATGCTCAAGCATTTAGAAATCAACAAGCTTCTATTCAAAATCTGGAACAAGAAGTGAGCAACCTAGCAAGGTTAATAGGTGAAAGAAAACCGGGAAGTCTACCAAGTGATACAAATGCTAACCCCCGGAATGAAACAGCTAAAGCTATTACCACAAGAAGTGGTACAACACTTAAACCACCTGAAATACCTGTAACTTCTGATGAAACTATTCCTACTACACAAGAACCACAACCTGATCAAGATAAGGAAAAAGAACCGGTAGTTGAAAAGGTTAATGAAGATAACACAGTTAAGGATAAACCTTATGTTAAACCATACCAACCACCTCTTCCTTATCCGAGTAAAATGAAGAAAGAGAAACTTGAAGCCGAGCAATCCAAATTCTTGGATATGTTTAAACAGATAAATGTAAATCTTCCTTTCATTGATGTGATTTCAGGAATGCCTAGATATGCTAAATTCTTGAAAGATCTAATCACGAATAGAAAGAAAATGGAAGAACTCTCGGCTGTTACTATGAATGCTAATTGTTCAGCAGTGCTGTTGAATAAGATACCAGAAAAACTATCTGATCCAGGAAGTTTCACAATTCCATGTTTTCTGGGTAGTCTTAGTTCAATAGAAGCATTGGCTGACTTAGGTGCTAGTATAAATCTAATGCCGTATTCACTATACGCTAAACTAGACCTTGGAGAATTGAAACCAACAAGAATAAGCATACAACTAGCCGATCGATCAATAAAATATCCTAGAGGGATAATGGAGAACATGCTAGTTAAAGTTGGTACTTTAGTATTTCCAGTAGATTTTGTTGTCTTGGACATGGAAGAAGATTCTCAAGTTCCTCTCATATTAGGAAGACCATTCTTAAACACGGCTAAAGCAATGATAGACGTGTTCGGTAAGAAACTGACCCTAAGTATAGAGGATGAGAGTGTTACCTTTTCAGTTGATAGAGCAATGCAACAACCACAATCTGCAGATGATACATGTTATTATATTCAAACTATAGATGCACATGCAGAATTATTAAAAGAATTTCCAGAATTACAAGGAACAGGAGAATGTTCTTTAGGAGAAGGTAATGAACCAATTGATGAAGCTGAAATGTTAGCTACACTTATAGCTAATGGATATGAACCAACAACAGAAGAAATTCAAATGCTAAAAGAAGAAGACAGATATCGATATAAATCATCGATAGAAGAACCTCCGAAATTAGAATTAAAGCCACTTCCAAACCATTTGGAATACGCTTATTTACATGGTGAATCTGAATTACCTGTAATAATATCGTCTTCTCTTACTGAAAATGAGAAATCACAGCTCATTTCTGTGTTGAAAGCTCATAAACCAGCCATTGCATGGAAGATTCATGATATTAAAGGAATAAGTCCTTCGTATTGCACACATAAAATCCTTATGGAAGAAGGTCATAAAACGTATGTGCAACGTCAACGAAGACTAAATCCTAATATGCAAGATGTAGTTAAGAAAGAGATTATTAAACTGCTAGATGCAGGTTTGATATATCCAATCTCTGATAGTCCATGGGTAAGCCCAGTTCAATGCGTGCCTAAGAAGGGTGGCATGACTGTCATCACAAATGAGAAAAATGAGCTTATTCCTACTAGGACTGTAACAGGATGGCGTGTATGTATTGATTATAGAAAATTAAATGACGCCACCAGAAAAGATCACTTTCCCTTACCTTTCATAGATCAAATGTTGGAAAGATTAGCCGGAAATAGTTACTATTGTTTTCTAGATGGATTTTCCGGATATTTTCAAATTCCAATAGCACCCGAAGACCAAGAGAAAACCACATTCACGTGCCCTTATGGTACTTTTGCTTACAAAAGAATGCCATTTGGACTTTGTAACGCCCCTGCAACCTTTCAAAGGTGTATGATGGCGATTTTTCACGACATGATAGAAGAATGCATGGAAGTATTCATGGATGACTTTTCAGTCTTCGGTGATACATTTAAATCATGTCTAGTTAATCTGGAACGAATGCTAATTAGATGCGAAAAATCAAATCTAGTACTTAATTGGGAGAAATGCCATTTCATGGTTAAAGAAGGCATCGTTCTTGGACACAAAATTTCAAAAGAAGGAATTGAAGTGGATAGAGCTAAAGTAGATGTAATTGCTAAACTTCCACATCCCACCAATGTTAGAGGAGTTAGGAGTTTTCTAGGGCATGCCGGTTTTTACCGACGTTTCATAAAAGATTTTTCTAAAATTGCCACTCCTATGAATAAACTCCTAGAAAAGGATGCTCCATTCATCTTTTCAGATGAGTGTATCAAATCTTTTAATATTCTTAAAGAAAAACTCACTAATGCACCGATCATGATAACACCAAATTGGAATCTACCATTTGAACTAATGTGCGATGCAAGTGATTTTGCAATGGGAGCCGTTTTAGGACAAAGGATTGAAAAACGATTTCAACCTATATATTATGCTAGTAAGACATTACAAGGAGCACAAACGAACTATACAACTACTGAAAAAGAACTCCTTGCTATTGTCTTTGCTTTTGACAAATTTCGGTCATATCTCGTTCTAGCAAAAACGGTGGTCTATACCGACCATTCTGCTCTTAGATACCTATTTTCAAAACAAGATGCTAAACCAAGATTAATCCGATGGATCTTACTCTTACAAGAGTTTGATATTGAAATCCGAGATAAAAGAGGAGCAGAAAATCTCGCCGCTGATCATCTTTCTCGTCTTGAAAATCCCGAATTAGAAGTTCTGAATGAATCGGCCATACAAGACAACTTTCCTGATGAATATCTATTGAAGATAGATTATAAAGAAATCCCATGGTTTGCAGACTATGCAAACTACTTAGTTTGTGGATTCCTTGAAAAAGGATTATCGTACCAAAGACGAAAGAAATTCTTCAGTGATATAAAACACTATTTCTGGGAAGATCCACATCTGTTTAAAAGTTGTCCCGATGGAATAATACGCCGATGTGTATTTGGAGATGAAGCTAGTAAAATATTAAACCATTGTCACACAGGACCAACAGGAGGGCATTATGGGCCTCAACTAACAGCAAGAAAAGTTTATGAAGCTGGATTCTATTGGCCTACAATTTACAAAGACGCACACCTTCTTTGCAAATCCTGTGATGCATGTCAAAGGGCCGGAAAAATAAGTCAACGTGATGAAATGCCACAAAATGTCATCCAAGTATGTGAAGTATTTGACATTTGGGGTATTGACTTTATGGGTCCATTTCCAAAATCTCATAATAATCTATATATACTCGTAGCCATTGATTATGTATCTAAATGGGCGGAAGCACAAGCTCTCCCAACTAACGATGCACGAGTTGTAGTAAACTTTTTAAAACGTCTTTTTGCAAGGTTTGGAACACCGAAAGCTTTAATAAGTGATCGGGGTACTCATTTCTGTAATAATCAACTTGAGAAAGTTCTTAAAAGATATGGAGTAACTCATAAAATCTCCACCGCATATCATCCACAAACAAGTGGACAAGTTGAAAATACCAACCGAGCTTTAAAACGTATTCTAGAGAAAACCGTAGGATCAAATCCAAAGGAATGGTCCATTAAATTGGAGGATGCACTCTGGGCTTTTAGAACAGCCTACAAAACTCCAATTGGAACCACACCTTTTAGACTTGTGTATGGAAAAGCATGTCATCTTCCAGTAGAAATTGAACACAAAGCATTTTGGGCTTTGAAGACATGTAATCTTGATTTACATGAAGCTGGACGTCTACGATTAAGTCAACTAAACGAATTAGAAGAATTAAGACATGAAGCATACGATAATTCGTTAATCTATAAAGAAAGAACGAAGAAATGGCATGATAAAAGAATCAGAAGTTCAAAAGAATTTAAAGAAGGAGACAGAGTTCTTCTTTTCAATTCACGATTCAAGCTATTTCCTGGAAAATTGAAATCAAGATGGTCTGGACCATTCATAGTCAAAAGAGTTTTCCCATACGGAACGATAGAATTAATAAATTCAAATGGGATTGAATTTAAAGTTAATGGTCACAGAGTTAAACATTACATACATGGTCCGATGGAAGTCGACAACGAAGTTAATCACAATTTCGACACCACAACTAACTAAGTGTGGGGAGAATCAAGTCTTTAAAGGATAATATGTATTTCTGTTAGAGTTAGATTGTCTGTTTTCGTGTAGTTCTCGAAAATGGAACACGTATGGTCTTTCCCTAGCAGACCCTAAAGAACTAGTCTTCTCCCCCCATTCTGAATTTTTATTTTTTTTAGGTTTTTACAAAATGAAGACTGCCTGTGAATTAAACCATGGTCTAATGCTACACGCTTTGATCACTAAACGTAATAATGACATACTCCCGAGTGAAATAGTATCAGTAATCAGAGAAAGAATGGACGGAGTTAGAAAAGGATCCAGATGCGAAGATAATAAGTTACAATTTGGTAAAGGAAAATCAAAATCCGCAGCGAAAAGAAGAGCACGACACCTAGAAAAATGTCACAAATGCGGAAAATGGTCACATGGAGGTAAATGTTCAAATAATCAAACCTATTCAAATACCGAATTTGTTACTTTATGCAGAGACGGACCGTTCATATGTTTAGAAGAAAAGACAATGAATGCTCGAGGTTACGCTTATGCAGCCATGGAAAACCAATTAAACCGACTATCTTATGAATATAATAGATCATATAACTAAGAAATCTATTTCACAGGTATGTCTGTATAGTTTTTATTTTTATTTTTAACCTTTTGATAATAAACGCTAATTTGTTCGCTAAAAAGTATTAAATTGGTATTAAATAAAATTAGGTTTGGCGACCGAAATTATTGATATCCTTCAAAAATTTATTACATCACTGCGAAATTTAACGTTTATTCTTAAGGTATAAATATCTTTAATCAATCAACCCAAAATATTTCAAAAATTCGTCATGAGTTAAATTAGGTCTTAGAACCGAAATTACTTTACCGAAAAGAGGGGCGCATATTTTTGATAATATTTGATTGATTAAAGTGGGATAAAAAGACAAAAAGATTTTTAATTTATTTTTACCATGTTTTTAAAATTAATATTTAAATCTTAAATTAATATTGTAAACTTTGTAAAAACAATATATTTAAAATTGTAAATATTTGAATTTTTAAATTAAGTTTGGTGTGAATTTTTAATTTTTAAAATATGAATTTTTAAATTAAGTTTGGTGTGAATTTTTAATTTTTAAAATATTAATTTTTAATTTTATGCATTTCAAATTTTAAGTTTGGTGTGAATTTTTTAATTTTTAATTTTGAATTTTATATTTATGTTGTGTGAATTTAAAAACAAAAATTTACTTTATCTCATTAAGTTAAAAATATGATTTTAAAATTCGTCGTAAGTTGAAGACTAGGTCTTTGAACCGAAATTGCTTTACCCGAGGGAGGGACGAGAACTTTTATTATCATTATTTTTAATCTTATTGATTTAAAGTATGCCAAAAACATTAAAAAACCCAAAAATCTTAGCTTTTAAAACAATCGCTACAAAAAGACAAATTTTAAAATTTTGTCGGAGGACGGACTAGGACATCGATCCGAAACGACCTCGTCCTAAATAACAAGGGAAACAAAATTTTAAAATTAATTTCTTAATTGTTTTATAAGTTAAAGATTATAAAAAAAAAAAAAAAAAAAAAAAATAAAAATAACTCCGCGACTCGCGGAGTTTTCAGTGAAAACCGCCGCGACTCGCGGAGGGACAAAATTACAGAAAAAAAAATATAACCAGCTGCACGATCTGTACACACAAAACACAAAAACACAGAAAAAAAAAACTGCGAAAAAGAGCTCGAGAAAACCCACGAAAATCATCCCAAAAACTCGATTTTTCACCGTTAATCTTCAAATTTTTCACTACAATCATGTTGAGGAGGATCTTATCTAAGAATTACTCAAGAAAACAGGTACAATTACACCCCAAATCACCTTTAAATCCGAATTTTAGTGTGTTCTTGAGCATATTTTCATAATTTGAATTTTGTTAATTTTTAGTGTAATTAGTGTTAAATTGTTAGTATATTATGCATGTATAACCTAGATTGATGCTTGTTAACATGATTTGAAGCCAAAAACTTCAAAATCTTTAGAATCTAGGGTTTGTGTTCTTGAGCAAATTTGGGGCTTTTTGATATAAACAGGTTATGGCCGATTTTTGTCATGAATTGTTGCTAAATTGAGTAGTGTAACATGTCTAGGTAGTTAAATGATCCAAACTTTGAGCCTAAACATGATTTTGAGAATTAAAGTGGACTTTTTCAAGTCCAAAATTCATGAACTTGATTTTTGAAAGATAATGCCATTTGAGACTTGTTTATTTTCTAGTAATGATTATTTTGACATGTTATTTGAGTTGAATGCTTATGAACTTGGCGAAAATTTTCGTATATGCTTATTTGAAAAAGTGTAGATTTGATAAAAATGTGAAAATGAGCTTAAGTTTGATATAAATTGATAATGTCATTGTAATTATTTTGATTGATGATTTTGCTGACACTAATGCATATTTGGATGCACAAAATTTGTGTTTGATGTGTTTTGCAGAATGAAAGGGGTGAATCTTCATCCCAAGCCCGTCATGCTCCTGCTGAGAACTTGGAACAACAGGAGGTAGATAACTACTACAAGCAGGATGTACCTCATCCAGTCATGACCTTTTCAGATATGCACTTGGAACAGTTGCACCCGAACCTGAGATTTGACAGACTTTGGATAGATTATCCAAAATATCAACGGGGTTTGCATACTCTTCATTCCAAGGTTGTTGAGGTACCGAGGGTCATAGAATGGGGACCCTTGGAAGCTGTAGAATTGGCCGGGCCAATTAGGGAATTACTGGTACAGAGGTATGGTAATTCTTATTTTAATGACTGGATATGTTTATTCACCATACGCAGACCTGTATATAAAGTATGGTGTGAAGAGTTGTTATGTAGTATAGAGTTGAATGATCGGGTAGCTAGTTTAACCGATCGTTCTTTTGTTAGATTTTTGTTAGGCGGTTCGATGCGCCACATGTCTTTACTAGACATGGCTCAGGCTTTACGTATATATACGCCTGAGGAGTTAGCGTCTGCCGATTGTAGAGGATTGATACTAAACGGTAGGAAAATAGATGAAAATTTTGATACACACGGTGTGTGGAGTCAAATGACAAGCCATCACCGTTTTAAAGGGGGAAACTACTCTTATTTGGATATAGATAGAGCCGAATTAAGAGTAATACATAGGTTTTTAGCTAACTCGATTACACAAAGGGGTAAAAACAAAGAAAAGGTAAATGAACAAGATTTGTTTTACCATATGTGTATTCGAGACCCACACAACGCTGTAAGTATACCATATTGTGTGGGTTATTATTTATCAGCTATGGTTCGAGGGATGCGTCCACATAGCATAATAGGAGGTGGTATTTTTATTACTTTGATTGGTGAATATCTCGGTGTGGATATAAGTCGGGGGGGATTATTAGTAGAAGAGCCGGAACCCCGCGACACTATAGGTTTAAATGTATACCATGGTGCGAAAGTGTTGAAGCGGCGAAATAACGCCGCAGTACGATACAATGGTAGACATCCACAGGTAGAGAGAAACCAAGAACAAGGTAATGTAGGAGGGGGGAACCAGATGCAAGAAATGCAAAGGTTTATAGCTTCTCAGGAATACGAAAATGCTAGACAGAGAGCATTTGAAGATTGGCAAGTTCATCAGAACCAGATCATAGCGCATTGCCAACACATAGGTAGAAACTATATTCCTACACCGAAACCCGTCTTCCCTCCTTGGTCGATAGAGATGCAGCCACCATATCCTACGTATGACCCTGCCGAAGCATTCTATAGCACTTATGGTTATGCGTGGAACCCCTATTGGTACCAATATCATCCTTAGTTTACTTTTTATTTTTATTATTTTGTAATATGTAATTATTGATATGTTTAATACTTTTGTTAATATTGTAATCATTTTTATAATTATCTAACTTTTATTCTTAGATTTTAATAATTTTTGAATGTGGGGTAATAAACCAAACTTCAAAAATATGTATATATGTTTGCAGTTTATTTTATGTACACAACAGGGTAAAACAACGCATTTTCAAAGACTGGCATTAAGTTCAGCAAAAGCAAGTAATTTTGACGACAATGATGCAAAATGTATGTGAAATAACAACAAGACGGAATGAACAAATGACGTGCACCATTTATCATTCAGCAAACAAACGCCAATATATTTGGAAACTTTGGTAAAAATTTAATCATTTTCACACAAATCACCCTCAATAATTTAAATTGTTACTGATTTCTTGCAAATGAGGGCATTGCAAGATCTTAAGTGTGGGAAGGGGTTAAATTCTTTCGGATTTTAAAACTTTTACTTTATACACTTGGTTACCATTAAAAATACTAGTAAAGCAGTAGTTGTATTAGAATCTAGTGCTCTCTGATAATAAAGAACAGCCCTGGTCTTATATACTGACTACCCAATTCTAGTAAAATTTTTAAAAATTTTCAAATAAATGAATTCAAAATCATGTTTAAACATATTTATGAACGATAAAACTAGGTTTTAACACCGAAATTATTGTTACCTCGGAAAGGAGATAAATTGAGAAACAAACTAAAATGTTAAAATTCATTTAAAATAGAATAGAGGACGATAAAAAGAAATAAAAAGCCAAGTGTGGGAAAATTTACCAAGTTATTTTAAACATATGCCACATATATTTGTAACAAATAACTGAAAATACTTTTGCTTTGGACTAAACTAAACTGTTTTACCCAATGAAAGAAAAGAAGAGATGGATCTACACGATGAATCAATTCCATCATTAAAAGGAAGTAAAGTCTTCCGAAAAAGACACGCGCTTCTTGATTTAGGTCATGAAGTTGTCGTTCAGACCAGCTGTAGGTTGACGAAAAATCTAGAAAAGTCATCACTAAAATCAGCAGGAAATCCACGGACCTCAGCATTAAACAGGGTCGTCAAGTGGTCAGATTTATCCTAACCATGAGAAGGATTTATCTCGTACAATGGGGAGGCACCGTGCAAATTAGCTGGATAAGACTAATGAATCAGATCCCCAGAAAGGATAATCTCCTTAAAGATTAAAAATCAGCTTTTAAGCCTGATATTACTCAATCCTTGAGATTGACCTTAAAGATTGAGAATTACAAACTCATGGAATTCAATGATATCTAAACTCGAGCTTAAACGAGAAAATATTTTGATCAAAAATACAAACCGATTTGTTTTCTGAAAACCCTATTTTCAATGCGTTCATTACCATTGAACGTAAAATCCTGAGAATTCATCAGAATTCATTAGGTCACCTGAACCAAATCGGGTGTCAACCGTAAGAACGGTGGTTGCATAACATGGTCAAAGACAGAACCTTGTGCCAGACCGAAAAAATCATAGGATGAGCTTTACTATTGCTCCTACCAAGGATAGTAATTGCGTCCGACACGTTATAGACCATAATCAAAAGCATGTCACGGGACATTGCCTTAACAGTTGCTTGTTCAACGCTTTCCTTTACAACCGGACGGTAGTTTGCCGAAAGGTAATATACGGAACAAGTAAACTGGACGTGTTGCTTTCCAAATACAAGGTTAGCAAGTGGGTGACACAAAACCGCAAGTTTTGAGCTAAAATTTTCAAATCTGAAACCCACCAAACCCACAAAAATATTTTGCAAACACCGGTAAAGGGTTATTCCGGAAAACTTATCTAGGGTAAAAAAAAAACTAGATTTAATTTTCAAAAGATCAAATGTTTTCATAAAGATCCAATTTCCTTAATGGATCTAAATTTTTATAGTCATGTGGGACTGTAAACCATATCATTACTACCATTGTTTATACCGCCATATAAAAATCACTGATGTACAAAGTGTGAAGAATAAAGAAGTGATTCTAGTATTTCAAGACGATATTGCTTGAGGACAAGCAACGCTCAAGTGTGGGAATATTTGATAATGCTAAAAACGAACATATATTTCATAGCATTATTCCTCAAGAAAGACAAGCTTTTAGTTGCAATTGTTCTATTTACAAGTGATATTCGTTTAAATAATAAAAGGTGAAGACAAAAGACAGATTCGACGATTTGAAGACGCAAACGACCAAAAAGCTCAAAAGAACAAAAGACAATCAAAAAGGTTCCAATTATTGATAAGAAACGTCTCGAAATCACAAGAGTACAAGATTCAAAACGCAAAGTACAAGATATTAAATTGTACGCAAGGACGTTCGAAAAACCGGAACCGGGACCAGAGTCAACTCTTAACGCTCGACGCAACGGACTAAAAATTACAAGTTAACTATGTATATAAATATAATATAATATATAATTAATTATATTAATTATATATATATTATATATATATATATTATTAAAACCGTCGGCAGCCAGAAACTCCAAGGGTGTAAAATGAAAATACCTCTCCGCGACTCGCGGAGTTTTAAGGCCATTTTGCCGCGAGTCGCGGAGCCCCAAATTTCACTTCTGGCTATAAAGCCAACCGAATTCTGATCGAATTTTACATCTTTTTTTTCATCTCTCTCTCAATATATACGAGTAATATATATTTATATTTATAATTTATATTTTAATTTTAATTATAATTCTAATAATAAGGGTATGTTAGCAAATGTTGTAAGGGTGTAAGTCGAAATTCTGTCCGTGTAACGCTACGCTATTTTTAATCATTGTAAGTTATGTTCAACCTTTTTATATTAATGTCTCGTAGCTAAGTTATTATTATGCTTATTTAAAACGAAGTAATCATGATGTTGGGCTAATTACTGAAATTGGGTAATTGGGCTTTGTACCATAATTGGGGTTTGGACAAAAGAACGACACTTGTGGAAACTAGGCTATGGGCTATTAATGGGCTTTATATTTGTTTAACTAAATGAAAGTTTGTTAATGTTAATATAAAGATTTACAATTGGGCGTCCCTATAAATTACCATATACACTCGATCGGACACGATGGGCGGGGTATTTATATGTACGAATAATCGTTCATTTAACCGGACACGGGAATGGATTAATAGCCACTAGAATAATTAAAACAGGGGTGAAATTACATTCAAGGGTAATTGGTGTAATTGTTAACAAAGTAGTAAAACCTTGGTTTACACGCAGTCGATAACCTGGTGTATTCATTAAACAAAGTATTAAAACCTTGTTACAATTCGAATCCCCAATTAGTTGGAATATTTATCTTCGGGTATAATAATAATTTGACAAGGACACTTGCAATTTATATTTATGACTGATGGACTGTTATGGACAAAAACCAGACGGACATATTGAATAATCCAGGACAAAGGACAATTAACCCATGGGCATAAAACTAAAATCAACACGTCAAACATCATGATTACGGAAGTTTAAATAAGCATAATTCTTTTATTTCATATTTAATTTCCTTTATTTTATATTTAATTGCACTTCTAATTATCGCACTTTTATTTATTGTTATTTCATTTTATCGCACTTTTAATTATCGTACTTTTTAATTATCGCAATTTAATTTTATCGCATTTTTATTATTCGCAATTTCATTATCGTTATTTACTTTACGCTTTAATTTAAAGTCTTGTATTGATTTAATATTTTACATTAGGTTTTAACTGCGACTAAAGTTTTAAAATCGACAAACCGGTCATTAAACGGTAAAAACCCCCCTTTATAATAATAATATTACTTATATATATATTTGTATTTTTATAAAAGTAAACTAATATAGCGTTGAGCTTTGCTTAAAGATCTCCCTGTGGAACGAACCGGACTTACTAAAAACTACACTACTGTACGATTAGGTACACTGCCTATAAGTGTTGTAGCAAGGTTTAAGTATATCCATTCTATAAATAAATAAATATCTTGTGTAAAATTGTATCGTATTTAATAGTATTTTCTAGTAAAATATAAGCTATTTTATATACACCTCGTTCGACATCACAAACCCTGCACTTGTTCAGTTCCGTCATATACATAATTGCTACGAAATACAGTATTTTGAGTTTCATTACTCCCTTTTTATATATATTTTTGGGCTGAGAATACATGCACTGTTTTATAACTGTTTTACGAAATGGACACAAGTACTAAAAACATATTCTACGTTGAGTTGTACCACTTTGCATATTTTTCCCTAATAGCTTGGTAACTACCATTTACATGCGGTATTGTAAACGCGAATCCTGTTGATAGATCTATCGGGCCTGACAACCCCAACCGGACTGGACGACCAGTATTCAACGGTTGCACAGTACTTCGTTTCAGTGACTACACTTGGTACAGTGTAGTGAGATTTCATAATAAAGGGAATATGCGACGTTGATTAAATGTTAAGTATGGTTACCAAGTGCTCAACCACTTAGAATATTTTTATTAAAACGTTTATGTATATGAAATCTTGTGGTCTATTACTATTACGGAAATGATTGATTATGATAAACTAAAGAACTCACCAACCTTTTGGTTGACACTTTAAAGCATGTTTATTCTCAGGTATTAAAGAAATCTTCCGCTGTGCATTAGCTCACTTTAAGGATATTACTTGGAGTCATTCATGACATACTTTGAAAGACGTTGCATTCGAGTCGTTGAGTTCATCAAGATTAATATTAAGTCAATTATAGTTGGATGTAATATGAAATGGTATGCATGCCGTCAATTTTTAATGTAAAGAAAGTTTGTCTTTTAAAAACGAATGCAATGTTTGTAAAACGTATCATATAGAGGTCAAATACCTTGCGATGTAATCAACTATTGTGAATCGTTTATAATGTATATGAACGGGTCCTTTCAGTTGGTATCAGAGCGGTGGTCTTAGCGAACCAGGTCTTGCATTAGTGTGTCTAACTGATAGTTGTTAAGATGCATTAGTGAGTCTGGACTTCGACCGTGTCTGCATGTCAAAAGTTTTGCTTATCATTTTTAGTCAGAAATCATCTACTTACCATCCTTAGGAAATTACCTGCTTATCATTCTTAAGTCTAGACGCGTTTTCCTACATTTATTGCATAATAATGTATAGACAAATTCTTATCTTAGCATATCTGTTACTGTGAACTTTGATTGACATCTTTCAAAGATTCCTCCATAATTTATGGAATTTTGGTATTATATATACATATGTAAATTATGTATTGAAGAATACCAAATCTAAATTCTACAATCTATTTCATACCAAAAATTCTTTCCCTGATCATACAAGATGGATCCCTCAACCAGTTCGAGTTCCTCGGATTCCGACAGCTATGCCGATATGGATTTTCACATGAGCTCCGAAAGCAGCGCGACCGAAATGGATCAACCAATTAGACATCATCTATTTTGGATGAATTGGGGATGAGTTCGTAATCTACTTAACCATTGGAGACAAGAAGAAGGTGATCCCTTTCATCCACCACATTTCCCTCTTGGCAATGAACCTGAAGCATTTACCAGTGAACCTGTCCGAAACACCATTTTCTCTCTCATTTACAGAGTATCTCGTCATGATTATATACAACACCAAATTCTAGATCTTATCTATCCGCTCGTCCGAACCGACAATCACCCCGGTGTAATAGAAGAAGTCAACGAGCTTCGCGCTCGGGTAGTGGCTTTGGAGAATATGGTGCAAAGGTTACAAACACCAGCAGCATAACCAGTACCACCATCAATAACATCAACAGTACCATTACCACCACCAACAACAACCGCTTTGCAAACCTCAACTTCACAATCTGTCCCACGAGCATCGACGTCATACGCCATGTAGATACCAAGGAATACCACAACGATGAATTATTGATTCATAACTTCATTGGGGAAACATTCTACGACGATTATGTAATTTCTAAAGTTTAGAAATTATCTATCCTAGCCTTAACCATAAATCAAATGAGTTTAATTTAATATTAACTCATTAAATCTATATTACATCTGAAGAAATATACACATATATATTTCCATAAAGACTGTAATAAAATTCTTTTGTGCAAAATATTAATTGTGAAATTTTTTTTTAACGGGTAGGTAATACCCGAGAGATACATAAATTCACAATTAATATGTTACATTCTTCGAATCTGATTCAGCAAATCATCCATTATACTCCCTACTTTCACAACAATATACATTCTTTTATAGAAATCAAAACAACCATACTCATTCAAAATCTAATTACATATTCTGATTTTGAAATCTCAGAATTCGATTCAAGATATAACCGAAATCATCACTCTTAGATTTCTACATCTTTCAAAACTATACTTTGACTTCAAAACTGTCCTAGAACCTCATTTCTATTCATGAAACTCACAAAAATATTTGTATCATTCAAAATCTTAGAACATCATATGTATATTAACAATTACAATATGTGTTCAAACACTTCGAAATTCTTAAAGACATACGAGATGATGATCCAACCACACATTACCCACTGTCATGCACCTGAAAAGCTCTCGAAACTAAAGTTATAGTTTAACACGTATCCGTGTGAGATCCTTTGATATTTATTACCAAATATAATTTTTCAATCTCTTTCCAAAATAGACAATTTTGTCATAGCTTCAACAAATCACCTTCATTTGTTTATACGAATAAACCTTATTATAACAATTACCCCTTCATCATTGTTACCGGGAAACCTTTCATATCTCGCCACATTAGCAGTAAACTTATCAACAACTTCATTAACCTTCGACTTAAGCCTCTCCGAAAAGCCACTATACTTATTCATTAAAACCCCATCATGTACTTACCTACATCCTGTAACAATAATTGTCACACCAACTACTGGGAATTGGCAATCAGTATTTTGAATTTCACTACAATTTTACGTCAAAAGTTATATGTATACATATAACGTCTATCTCCTAGACTTACATACTTCGAATGTGAATTTTCTGAAAAACATCCCAAACTATGAACTAGTTCTCCGAAATTGGAAAAATGCTGATGAAGCAGCAAAAACTGTAAACGACTTAACAGTCAAAAGTTTGATGATAAAGAATAGTATGGTGGTAAAGTTGAGAAAAAGAGAAGGTTTAAAACTGGAAAACGGATTGAGCAGACCATGAAGGAGGCTGTGGACAAATCACAAAGACTAATCCTGCCTTCAAAGGATCCAAATGATTCAGTGTCTACTGAAATCGTTAGCAAACACCTTACTTCTTATTCTAAACCTTCACAGACAAATATTCTTCATCATCCATCTATGTTAAGAATTCTAAGAAATCATCGTATCTTTTATTATAAATATCTTTGATATTCCTGAAGATATTTTCACAACTATTCTTATCCGAAATCTTCTATCTATTCGCAATATCTGCATTACAATATAAAAAGAAACTGTGTTAGTTTCTAAATTCTGAAGAAAAAAAAAATTCGAATTTAAAATAGGAATGTTTTTGAAGTAGTGTTGGGAACTGAAGCATGAGTTAGTATAATATAATGACACTTGATCAATGTGATTATATTACAGTAAGTCATACTGAGTTTCTAATGGAACGTGATGATTCACAGAACATACCGTCATCATGTACTATTTACACGACTCTTACATTCTACCCAATTTCCAAACATATTAAGAACATATCATCTTGATAGCTCTATATTTTCGGATATTCTGGTAATTTGCCAAATCAAGATCGTGCCATTACGATTTTCTTCTTGGAACATTAACTATGTTCATCCAAAAATTCATATCTACAAATTCTGGACCATTATCTGAAATGTCCCGTTCTTATTGATTAAAAACGTTCCATATTAATTGATTTCGTTGCGAGGTTTTGACCTCTATATGAGACGTTTTTCAAAGACTGCATTCATTTTAAAACAAATCATAACCTTTATTTCATCAATAAAGGTTTAAAAAGCTTTACGTAGATTATCAAATAATGATAATCTAAAATATCCTATTTACACACGACCATTACATAATGGTTTACAATACAAATATGTTACAACAAAATAAGTTTCTTGAATGCAGTTTTTACACAATATCATACAAGCATGGACTCCAAATCTCGTCCTTATTTAAGTATGCGACAGCGGAAGCTCTTAATAATCACCTGAGAATAAACATGCTTAAAACGTCAACAAAAATGTTGGTGAGTTATAGGTTTAACCTATATATATCAAATCATAATAATAGACCACAAGATTTCATATTTCAATACACATCCCATACATAGAGATAAAAATCATTCATATGGTGAACACCTGGTAACCGACATTAACAAGATGCATATATAAGAATATCCCCATCATTCCGGGACACCCTTCGGATATGATATAAATTTCGAAGTACTAAAGCATCCGGTACTTTGGATGGGGCTTGTTGGACCCGATAGATCTATCTTTAGGATTCGTGTCAATTAGGGTGTCTGTTCCCTAATTCTTAGATTACCAGACTTAATAAAAAGGGGCATATTCGATTTCGATAATTCAACCATAGAATGTAGTTTCACGTACTTGTGTCTATTTTGTAAATCATTTATAAAACCTGCATGTATTCTCATCCCAAAAATATTAGATTTTAAAAGTGGGACTATAACTCACTTTCACAGATTTTTACTTCGTCGGGAAGTAAGACTTGGCCACTGGTTGATTCACGAACCTATAACAATATATACATATATATCAAAGTATGTTCAAAATATATTTACAACTCTTTTAATATATTTTGATGTTTTAAGTTTATTAAGTCAGCTGTCCTCGTTAGTAACCTACAACTAGTTGTCCACAGTTAGATGTACAGAAATAAATCGATAAATATTATCTTGAATCAATCCACGACCCAGTGTATACGTATCTCAGTATTGATCACAACTCAAACTATATATATTTTGGAATCAACCTCAACCCTGTAGTTAACTCCAACATTCACATATAGAGTGTCTATGGTTGTTCCGAAATATATATAGATGTTTCGACATGATAGGTCGAAACATTGTATACGTGTCTATGGTATCTCAAGATTACATAATATACAATACAAGTTGATTAAGTTATGGTTGAAATAGATTTGTTACCAATTTTCACGTAGCTAAAATGAGAAAAATTATCCAATCTTGTTTTACCCATAACTTTTTCATTTTAAATCCGTTTTGAGTGAATCAAATTGCTATGGTTTCATATTGAACTCTATTTTATGAATCTAAACAGAAAAAGTATTGGTTTATAGTCGGAAAAATAAGTTACAAGTCGTTTTTGTAAAGGTAGTCATTTCAGTCGAAAGAACGACGTCTAGATGACCATTTTAGAAAACATACTTCCACTTTGGGTTTAACCATAATTTTTGGATATAGTTTCATGTTCATAATAAAAATCATTTTCTCAGAATAACAACTTTTAAATCAAAGTTTATCATAGTTTTTAATTAACTAACCCAAAACAGCCCGCGGTGTTACTACGACGGCGTAAATCCGGTTTTACGGTGTTTTTCGTGTTTGTAGATTTTAAATCATTAAGTTAGCATATCATATAGATATAGAACATGTGTTTAGTTGATTTTAAAAGTCAAGTTAGAAGGATTAACTTTTATTTGCGAACAAGTTTAGAATTAACTAAACTATGTTCTAGTGATTACAAGTTTAAACCTTCGAATAAGATAGCTTTATATGTATGAATCGAATGATGTTATGAACATCATTACTACCTTAAGTTCCTTGAATAAACCTACTGGAAAAGAGAAAAGTGGATCTAGCTTCAATGGATCCTTGGATGGCTCGAAGTTCTTGAAGCAGAATCATGACACGAAAACAAGTTCAAGTAAGATCATCACTTGAAATAAGATTGTTATAGTTATAGAAATTGAACCAAAGTTTTAATATGATTATTACCTTGTATTAGAATGATAACCTACTGTAAGAAACAAAGATTTCTTGAGGTTGGATGATCACCTTACAAGATTGGAAGTGAGCTAGCAAACTTGAAAGTATTCTTGATTTTATGAAACTAGAACTTTTGGAATTTATGAAGAACACTTAGAACTTGAAGATAGAACTTGAGAGAGATTAATTAGATGAAGAAAATTGAAGAATGAAAGTGTTTGTAGGTGTTTTTGGTCGTTGGTGTATGGATTAGATATAAAGGATATGTAATTTTGTTTTCATGTAAATAAGTCATGAATGATTACTCATATTTTTTGTAATTTTATGAGATATTTCATGCTAGTTGCCAAATGATGGATCCCACATGTGTTAGGTGACTCACATGGGCTGCTAAGAGCTGATCATTGGAGTGTATATACCAATAGTACATACATCTAAAAGCTGTGTATTGTACGAGTACGAATACGGGTGCATACGAGTAGAATTGTTGATGAAACTGAACGAGGATGTAATTGTAAGCATTTTTGTTAAGTATAAGTATTTTGATAAGTGTATTGAAGTCTTTCAAAAGTGTATAAATACATATTAAAACACTACATGTATATACATTTTAACTGAGTCGTTAAGTCATCGTTAGTCGTTACATGTAAGTGTTGTTTTGAAACCTTTAGGTTAACGATCTTGTTAAATGTTGTTAACCCAATGTTTATAATATCAAATGAGATTTTAAATTATCATATTATCATGATATTATCATGTATGAATATCTCTTAATATGATATATATACATTTAAATGTCGTTACAACGATAATCGTTACATATATGTCTCGTTTCGAAATCCTTAAGTTAGTAGTCTTGTTTATATGTATATAACTCATTGTTAATATACTTATGGAGATACTTACTTATCATAATCTCATGTTAACCATATGTATATCCATATATATATCGTCGTGTCGTTTTTACAAGTTTTAACGTTCGTGAATCGCCGGTCAACTTGGGTGGTCAATTGTCTATATGAAACATATTTCAATTAATCAAGTCTTAACAAGTTTGATTGCTTAACATGTTGGAAACATTTAATCATGTAAATATCAATCTCAATTAATATATATAAACATGGAAAAGTTCGGGTCACTACAGTACCTACCCGTTAAATAAATTTCGTCCCGAAATTTTAAGCTGTTGAAGGTGTTGACGAATCTTCTGGAAATAGATGCGGGTATTTCTTCTTCATTTGATCTTCACGCTCCCAGGTGAACTCGGGTCCTCTACGAGCATTCCATCGAACCTTAACAATTGGTATCTTGTTTTGCTTAAGTCTTTTAACCTCACGATCCATTATTTCGACGGGTTCTTCGATGAATTGAAGTTTTTCGTTGATTTGGATTTCATCTAACGGAATAGTGAGATCTTCTTTAGCAAAACATTTCTTCAAATTCGAGACGTGGAAAGTGTTATGTACAGCCGCGAGTTGTTAAGGTAACTCAAGTCGGTAAGCTACTGGTCCGACACGATCAATAATCTTGAATGGTCCAATATACCTTGGATTTAATTTCCCTCGTTTACCAAATCGAACAACGCCTTTCCAAGGTGCAACTTTAAGCATGACCATCTCTCCAATTTCAAATTCTATATCTTTTCTTTTAATGTCAGCGTAGCTCTTTTGTCGACTTTGGGCAGTTTTCAACCGTTGTTGAATTTGGATGATCTTCTCGGTAGTTTCTTGTATAATCTCCGGACCCGTAATCTGTCTATCCCCCACTTCACTCCAACAAATCGGAGACCTGCACTTTCTACCATAAAGTGCTTCAAACGGCGCCATCTCAATGCTTGAATGGTAGCTGTTGTTGTAGGAAAATTCTGCTAACGGTAGATGTCGATCCCAACTGTTTCTGAAATCAATAACACATGCTCGTAGCATGTCTTCAAGCGTTTGTATCGTCCTTTCGCTCTGCCCATCAGTTTGTGGATGATAGGCAGTACTCATGTCTAGACGAGTTCCTAATGCTTGCTGTAATGTCTGCCAGAATCTTGAAATAAATCTGCCATCCCTATCAGAGATAATAGAGATTGGTATTCCATGTCTGGAGACGACTTCCTTCAAATACAGTCGTGCTAACTTCTCCATCTTGTCATCTTCTCTTATTGGCAGGAAGTGTGCTGATTTGGTGAGACGATCAACTATTACCCAAATAGTATCAAAACCACTTGCAGTCCTTGGCAATTTAGTGATGAAATCCATGGTAATGTTTTCCCATTTCCATTCCGGGATTTCGGGTTGTTGAAGTAGACCTGATGGTTTCTGATGCTCAGCTTTGACCTTAGAACACGTCAAATAATCTCCTACGTATTTAGCAACATCGGCTTTCATACCCGGCCACCAAAAATGTTTCTTGAGATCCTTGTACATCCTCCCCGTTCCAGGATGTATTGAGTATCTGGTTTTATGAGCTTCTCTAAGTACCATTTCTCTCATATCTCCAAATTTTGGTACCCAAATCCTTTCAGCCCTATACCGGGTTCCGTCTTCCCGAATATTAAGATGCTTCTCCGATCCTTTGGGTATTTCATCCTTTAAATTTCCCTCTTTTAAAACTCCTTGTTGTGCCTCCTTTATTTGAGTAGTAATGTTATTATGAATCATTATATTCATAGATTTTACTCGAATGGGTTCTCTGTCCTTCCTGCTCAAGGCATCGGCTACCACATTTGCCTTCCCCGGGTGGTAACGAATCTCAAAGTCGTAATCATTCAATAATTCAATCCACCTACGCTGCCTCATATTCAGTTGTTTCTGATTAAATATGTGTTGAAGACTTTTGTGGTCGGTATATATAATACTTTTGACCCCATATAAGTAGTGCCTCCAAGTCTTTAATTCAAAAACAACCGCGCCTAATTCTAAATCATGCGTCGTATAATTTTGTTCGTGAATCTTCAATTGTCTAGACGCATAAGCAATCACCTTCGTTCGTTGAATTAATACACAACCGAGACCTTGCTTTGATGCATCACAATAAATCACAAAATCATCATTCCCTTCAGGCAATGACAATATAGGTGCCGTAGTTAGCTTTTTCTTCAATAACTGAAACGCTTTCTCTTGTTCATCATTCCATTCAAATTTCTTCCCTTTATGCGTTAATGCAGTCAAGGGTTTTGCTATTCTGGAAAATTCTTGGATGAACCTTCTGTAGTAACCAGCTAGTCCTAAAAACTGGCGTATGTGTTTCGGAGTTTTCGGGGTTTCCCACTTTTCAACAGTTTCTATCTTTGCCGGATCCACCTTAATACCTTCTTTGTTCACTATGTGACCGAGGAATTGAACTTCTTCCAACCAAAATGCACACTTTGAAAACTTAGCGTACAATTCTTCCTTCCTCAATACTTCTAACACCTTTCTCAAATGTTCACCGTGTTCTTGGTCATTCTTTGAGTAAATAAGTATGTCATCAATGAAAACAATGACAAACTTGTCAAGGTATGGTCCACACACTCGGTTCATAAGGTCCATGAACACAGCTGGTGCATTAGTTAAACCAAACGGCATGACCATAAACTCGTAATGACCGTAACGTGTTCTGAAAGCAGTCTTTGGAATATCATCTTATTTCACCCGCATTTGATGATACCCGGAACGTAAGTCAATCTTTGAATAAACAGACGAGCCTTGTAGTTGATCAAATAAGTCGTCGATTCTCGGTAGTGGGTAGCGGTTCTTGATGGTAAGTTTGTTCAACTCTCGGTAGTCGATACACAACCTTAATGTACCATCTTTCTTCTTGACAAACAAAACAGGAGCTCCCCACGGTGATGTGCTTGGTCGAATGAAACCACGCTCTAAAAGTTCTTGTAATTGGCTTTGCAGTTCTTTCATCTCGCTGGGTGCGAGTCTGTAAGGAGCACGAGCTATTGGTGCAGCTCCTGGTACAAGATCTATTTGAAATTCAACGGATCGATGTGGGGGTAATCCCGGTAATTCTTTCGGAAATACATCGGAAAATTCTTTTGCAATGGGAACATCATTGATGCTCTTTTCTTCAGTTTGTACTTTCTCGATGTGTGCTAGAACAGCATAGCAACCTTTTCTTATTAGTTTTTGTGCCTTCAAATTACTAATAAGATGTAGCTTCGTGTTGCCCTTTTCTCCGTACACCATTAAGGGTTTTCCTTTTTCTCGTATAATGCGAATTGCATTTTTGTAACAAACGATCTCTGCTTTCTCCTCTTTCAACTAGTCCATACCGATTATCACATCAAAACTCCCTAACTCTACTGGTATCAAATCAATCTTAAATGTTTCGCTAACCAGTTTAATTTCTCGATTCCGACATATATTATCTGCTGAAATTAATTTACCATTTGCTAATTCGAGTAAAAATTTACTATCCAAAGGCGTCAATGGACAACTTAATTTAGCACAAAAATCTCTACTCATATAGCTTCTATCCGCACCCGAATCAAATAAAACGTAAGCAGATTTATTGTCAATAAGAAACGTACCCGTAACAAGCTCCGGGTCTTCCTGTGCCTCTGCCGCATTAATATTGAAAACTCTTCCGCGGCCTTGTCCATTCGTGTTCTCCTGGTTCGGGCAATTTCTAATAATGTGGCCCGGTTTTCCACATTTATAACAAACTATATTGGCATAACTTGCTCCGACACTACTTGCTCCGCCATTACTCGTTCCGACACCATTTGTTCCTTTCGTTCTATTAACCCCTGGTCCGTAGACCTCACACTTCGCCGCGCTATGACCATTTCTTTTACACTTGTTGCAAAATTTGGTGCAGAACCCCGAGTGATACTTTTCACACCTTTGGCATAGCTGCTTCTGATTGTTGTTGTTATTGCGGTTATTATTGTTGTTAGGATGATTGTTGTAGTTGCTGTTGTTGTTGTTGTTGTTGGGCCGTTTGTTGTAGTTGCGATTGATGTTGCGATTGTTGGGATAATTGTTGCGATTATTGTTGTAATTGCTGTTGTTGTTGTATTGGTGATTCTTATCACCATTTTCCTCCCACTTTCTTTTGACTTGCTTCACATTGGCCTCTTCATTAGTCTGTTCTTTAATTCTTTCTTCAATCTGGTTCACTAGTTTGTGAGCCATTCTACATGCCTGTTGTATGGAGGCGGGCTCGTGTGAACTTATATCTTCTTGGATTCTTTCCGGTAATCCTTTCACAAACGCGTCGATCTTCTCTTCCTCATCTTCGAATGCTCCCGGACACAATAGGCACAATTCTGTGAATCGTCTTTCGTATGTGGTAATATCAAATCCTTGGGTTCGTAACCCTCTAAGTTCTGTCTTGAGCTTATTGACCTCGGTTCTGGGACGGTACTTCTCGTTCATCAAGTGCTTGAATGCTGACCACGGTAGTGCGTACGCATCATCTTGTCCCACTTGCTCTAGATAGGTATTCCACCATGTTAACGCAGAACCTGTGAAGGTATGCGTAGCATACTTCACTTTGTCCTCTTCAGTACACTTACTTATGGCAAACACCGATTCGACCTTCTCGGTCCACCGTTTCAATCCGATCGGTCCTTCGGTTCCATCAAATTCCAAAGGTTTGCAGGCAGTGAATTCTTTGTAGGTGCATCCTACACGATTTCCTGTACTGCCAGATCCAAGGTTATTGTTGGTATGTAGCGCAGCCTGTACCGCGGCTATGTTTGAAGCTAGAAAAGTACGGAATTCCTCTTCATTCATATTCACGGTGTGTCGAGTAGTCGGTGTCATTTCCTTCAAAATAGTCAAATGGAACAAGTTAATCATACAGAATATTAAGAGTAGTTAATAGTATTTCGTAGCATAATATGAACTCATTTATAAAAGCTTTTTCTTCATATTAGCATTTTATAAGTTTAAATTCGGGTAGTACCTACCCGTTAAGTTCATACTTAGTAGCTAATATACAATTCAACTACTACAATTCTATATGAAAAACTGATTATAATAATATTTCGCGTTCAAACTTTTACACAATATTTTACAAACTTACAATACCGCTTATTTTACATATAGCATGAAATATAGCACACAATAAATTTGATACAAGATGGTTGTGAAGATAATTCTAGCTAGTACACAAGTCGTTCAGCAAAGGCAATAAAGACACGTAATTCATACGTCCAGAAACAAGTCATGCATTCTGGTTTTACTAGGATTACTTCCCATACTTGGTCTTGTGGAACATAACCGTTATGGCCATTGATAAAACAGCGTGTTGTAACGTCGTCAAAGGGACGAGGGTTACGTAATGTCCAACAGTCCCGTAACAATCTAAAAACCTCATTTCTTACCCCAATTACCGACTCCGTCACTTGTGGGAACGTTTTGTTTAATAGTTGTAGCCCGATGTTCTTGTTCTCACTTTGGTGAGAAGCGAACATTACTAATCCGTAAGCATAACATGCTTCTTTATGTTGCATGTTAGCCGCTTTTTCTAAATCACGAAGTCCAATATTCGGATATATTGAGTCAAAATAATTTCTTAACCCATTGCGTAAAATAGCATTTGGGTTCCCCGCAATATATGCGTCAAAGTAAACACATCGTAACTTAAGGATTTCCCAATGTGATATCCCCCATCTTTCGAACGAAAGCCTTTTATAAACCAAGGCATTCTTGGAACGTTCCGAATGTCTTACAAACTGATCTCGCCTTAAATAGTTGTGCCGAAGAATTCTGACCGACTCTAGACAAGATTTCATCAATCATGTCTCCGGGTAGGTCTCTTAAAATATTGGGTTGTCTATCCATTTTGTGTTTTTATACTGTAAAATAGACAAGAGTTAGATTCATAAAAAAATACTTATTAATACAAGCAATTTTTACATATATCATAAAGCATAAGCACACTATATTACATATATTACACCACACGAATACAACTATCTTATTCCGACTCGCTTGTTTCTTCTTCTTCGGTTTTGGTTCGTTTTGCCAAGTTTCTAGGGATATATGATGTTCCCCTAATACGAGCCGTCGTAATCCACATTGGTTTAGAAAAACCTGGTGGTTTAGAGGTTCCTGGGTCATTGTTACAACTTAAGGACTTCGGGGGTTGACGATACATATAAAGTTCATCGGGGTTGGAATTAGATTTCTCTATTTTTATGCCCTTTCCCTTATTATTTTCTTTTGCCTTTTTAAATTCAGTTGGGGTAATTTCTATAACATCATCGGAATTCTCGTCGGAATCCGATTCATCGGAGAATTGATAATCCTCCCAATATTTTGCTTCCTTGGCGGAAACACCATTGACCATAATTAACCTTGGTTGGTTGGTTGAGGATTTTCTTTTACTTAACCGTTTTATTATTTCCCCCACCGGTTCTATTTCTTCATCCGGTTCCGATTCTTCTTCCGGTTCCGATTCTTCTTCCGGTTCCGACTCTTCTTCCGGTTCCTCTTCGGGAACTTGTGAATCAGTCCACGAATCATTCCAATTTACATTTGACTCTTCATTATTATTAGGTGAGTCAATGGGACTTGTTCTAGAGGTAGACATCTATCACATAATATCAAACGCGTTAAGAGATTAATATATCACATAATATTCACATGTTAAAAATATATAGTTTCCAACAAAATTTGTTAAGCAATCATTTTTCAAGTAAACACGGTCGAAGTCCAGACTCACTAATGCATCCTAACAAACTAGATAAGACACACTAATGCAAAATTCTGGTTCTCTAAGACCAACGCTCGGATACCAACTGAAATGTCCCGTTCTTATTGATTAAAAACGTTCCATATTAATTGATTTCGTTGCGAGGTTTTGACCTCTATATGAGACGTTTTTCAAAGACTGCATTCATTTTAAAACAAATCATAACCTTTATTTCATCAATAAAGGTTTAAAAAGCTTTACGTAGATTATCAAATAATGATAATCTAAAATATCCTATTTACACACGACCATTACATAATGGTTTACAATACAAATATGTTACAACAAAATAAGTTTCTTGAATGCAGTTTTTACACAATATCATACAAGCATGGACTCCAAATCTCGTCCTTATTTAAGTATGCGACAGCGGAAGCTCTTAATAATCACCTGAGAATAAACATGCTTAAAACGTCAACAAAAATGTTGGTGAGTTATAGGTTTAACCTATATATATCAAATCATAATAATAGACCACAAGATTTCATATTTCAATACACATCCCATACATAGAGATAAAAATCATTCATATGGTGAACACCTGGTAACCGACATTAACAAGATGCATATATAAGAATATCCCCATCATTCCGGGACACCCTTCGGATATGATATAAATTTCGAAGTACTAAAGCATCCGGTACTTTGGATGGGGCTTGTTGGACCCGATAGATCTATCTTTAGGATTCGTGTCAATTAGGGTGTCTGTTCCCTAATTCTTAGATTACCAGACTTAATAAAAAGGGGCATATTCGATTTCGATAATTCAACCATAGAATGTAGTTTCACGTACTTGTGTCTATTTTGTAAATCATTTATAAAACCTGCATGTATTCTCATCCCAAAAATATTAGATTTTAAAAGTGGGACTATAACTCACTTTCACAGATTTTTACTTCGTCGGGAAGTAAGACTTGGCCACTGGTTGATTCACGAACCTATAACAATATATACATATATATCAAAGTATGTTCAAAATATATTTACAACTCTTTTAATATATTTTGATGTTTTAAGTTTATTAAGTCAGCTGTCCTCGTTAGTAACCTACAACTAGTTGTCCACAGTTAGATGTACAGAAATAAATCGATAAATATTATCTTGAATCAATCCACGACCCAGTGTATACGTATCTCAGTATTGATCACAACTCAAACTATATATATTTTGGAATCAACCTCAACCCTGTAGTTAACTCCAACATTCACATATAGAGTGTCTATGGTTGTTCCGAAATATATATAGATGTTTCGACATGATAGGTCGAAACATTGTATACGTGTCTATGGTATCTCAAGATTACATAATATACAATACAAGTTGATTAAGTTATGGTTGAAATAGATTTGTTACCAATTTTCACGTAGCTAAAATGAGAAAAATTATCCAATCTTGTTTTACCCATAACTTTTTCATTTTAAATCCGTTTTGAGTGAATCAAATTGCTATGGTTTCATATTGAACTCTATTTTATGAATCTAAACAGAAAAAGTATTGGTTTATAGTCGGAAAAATAAGTTACAAGTCATTTTTGTAAAGGTAGTCATTTCAGTCGAAAGAACGACGTCTAGATGACCATTTTAGAAAACATACTTCCACTTTGGGTTTAACCATAATTTTTGGATATAGTTTCATGTTCATAATAAAAATCATTTTCTCAGAATAACAACTTTTAAATCAAAGTTTATCATAGTTTTTAATTAACTAACCCAAAACAGCCCGCGGTGTTACTACGACGGCGTAAATCCGGTTTTACGGTGTTTTTCGTGTTTGTAGATTTTAAATCATTAAGTTAGCATATCATATAGATATAGAACATGTGTTTAGTTGATTTTAAAAGTCAAGTTAGAAGGATTAACTTTTATTTGCGAACAAGTTTAGAATTAACTAAACTATGTTCTAGTGATTACAAGTTTAAACCTTCGAATAAGATAGCTTTATATGTATGAATCGAATGATGTTATGAACATCATTACTACCTTAAGTTCCTTGAATAAACCTACTGGAAAAGAGAAAAGTGGATCTAGCTTCAATGGATCCTTGGATGGCTCGAAGTTCTTGAAGCAGAATCATGACACGAAAACAAGTTCAAGTAAGATCATCACTTGAAATAAGATTGTTATAGTTATAGAAATTGAACCAAAGTTTTAATATGATTATTACCTTGTATTAGAATGATAACCTACTGTAAGAAACAAAGATTTCTTGAGGTTGGATGATCACCTTACAAGATTGGAAGTGAGCTAGCAAACTTGAAAGTATTCTTGATTTTATGAAACTAGAACTTTTGGAATTTATGAAGAACACTTAGAACTTGAAGATAGAACTTGAGAGAGATTAATTAGATGAAGAAAATTGAAGAATGAAAGTGTTTGTAGGTGTTTTTGGTCGTTGGTGTATGGATTAGATATAAAGGATATGTAATTTTGTTTTCATGTAAATAAGTCATGAATGATTACTCATATTTTTTGTAATTTTATGAGATATTTCATGCTAGTTGCCAAATGATGGATCCCACATGTGTTAGGTGACTCACATGGGCTGCTAAGAGCTGATCATTGGAGTGTATATACCAATAGTACATACATCTAAAAGCTGTGTATTGTACGAGTACGAATACGGGTGCATACGAGTAGAATTGTTGATGAAACTGAACGAGGATGTAATTGTAAGCATTTTTGTTAAGTATAAGTATTTTGATAAGTGTATTGAAGTCTTTCAAAAGTGTATAAATACATATTAAAACACTACATGTATATACATTTTAACTGAGTCGTTAAGTCATCGTTAGTCGTTACATGTAAGTGTTGTTTTGAAACCTTTAGGTTAACGATCTTGTTAAATGTTGTTAACCCAATGTTTATAATATCAAATGAGATTTTAAATTATCATATTATCATGATATTATCATGTATGAATATCTCTTAATATGATATATATACATTTAAATGTCGTTACAACGATAATCGTTACATATATGTCTCGTTTCGAAATCCTTAAGTTAGTAGTCTTGTTTATATGTATATAACTCATTGTTAATATACTTATGGAGATACTTACTTATCATAATCTCATGTTAACCATATGTATATCCATATATATATCGTCGTGTCGTTTTTACAAGTTTTAACGTTCGTGAATCGCCGGTCAACTTGGGTGGTCAATTGTCTATATGAAACATATTTCAATTAATCAAGTCTTAACAAGTTTGATTGCTTAACATGTTGGAAACATTTAATCATGTAAATATCAATCTCAATTAATATATATAAACATGGAAAAGTTCGGGTCACTACATTATCCGCTTGACTTAAGATCGGGAAGAGAAAACGAAAGCATGAAGCTCCGAAATATAATGGAGAATATAAAGCCCGATAACAACCCAGAAATTATAAACCTTGTATATCAATGCGTATAGCAATATAAAGATACGGGAGAATGAAAAACACAATAACCCCAAGGTAATGGTAGAAGAAAATAACTTCCTCCGGTGGTAGATGAAAAAGAAGAATGACAGATATGAAAGTTAAGAGTATATCAAGAATCAATACTGGATGAAGCATATTAACGAATGCTTTAAAGTATGAATTGGGGAGAAAGACTAGAAGGCGTGAGCTGTGGAAATAAAGAAACGAAGGGGGTGGATTTATAGTAAAATATCAGACAGAGAAATCGAGATAGATTATCGCATTTAATCAAATAAGATCATGATTTCCTTAATCGCCGAAGAACCAAATCTTATAGCAAAGATTTTCCTTAAATTTCATGAATTCCGGAAATCAATCATAACTACGTCATCGGTTAAAACGAATATACGTTTACTCATTTCACTCTCTTGCGATAGCTTCACTTATACTATTCGCGTAATCAAATTGTTTAATCTATATTACTCAATGATGATAAAACTCTATTTATCAACTCATATTCGTCATGAAAACATTTTTAAAGTTAGCCATGATGACCTCGATCAAATTTCGGGACGAAATTTCTTTAACGGGTAGGTACTGTGACGACCCGGAAATTTCCGACCAAATTTAAACCTAACCTTTATATGTTTTCGACACGATAAGCAGAATTTGTAATGTTGAGTCTCAAAAAGTTTGGAACTACATTCATGTAATCAATTACCCTTTGACCGTATTTGACGATTCACGAACAATTATGTGTATATAGATATGTATATATAATATATAATAACTGAAAACATTAACAAAGTATTTGATATATATGATACTTTACATGAACGTATTTGTTTCGATATATTTATCGACAGAATTAAGAGATAATATCAAATGATTGAATTATCATATACATGATGATATGATTATGGGCCAATGTTATGAGGTCCACTGTGATTTAAGAAATCTATTCTTTTTGACAATATTCGGAAAATGGTAAAGTGATCTATAAGTAAGAATGTGGAGTGTAAATAACTTAGATGTTGGATATCGACAAGTTAAGTAACTCGACATTTTTCATTAAGATGATTTCATACGTTTATTAAACCTTTGGACTTTATCCCATGCTTCACCAACATACTGTAATTTAAAAACTTGAAACCTATTATGAATATAAATAATTCTACTTTTCTAAAATGTTTTATGATATAACGATTTAAATTAATATTAAATGTATTTTTACGCGTATTATACGTACATAGTTTTATACTTTTACTATACTTTAACTTTACCTTTACTTTACTTTTACTTTACTTTAACTTTAATAATTCACTTTAATAATTCACTTTAATAATTCATACTTTAATAATTCACTTTAATAATTCATACTTTAATAATTCACTTTAATAATTTAAAAATCTATTATAAATAGAATTCAATAGGTTTCATTATTTCATAGAAACTTGAAAATATATTTCTCTAAACTCTCTCAATCGAATTACATATATATATTTACTTAGTATTATTTCAAGATATTATTAGTATACATAAAATACTACGACGGAGTTATATTCAGACGATTTCAAAATAAGTTTTCAAACGGGATAGAGCTAAGGAAATTATGGGTTATAGCTATGGAGGTTATGGGTATTGTTCGAGGGTATTGCTCGTCAGGTCAACCTAACGTTTATCATTTTCGTTGCGTCTACGTACTTTCCTGCAATATTGAATCACAATATTGATACGTGAGCATTCATATCTTATTTTTTTATATTCATAGTGTATCCCTGACTAGTGCTCGAGTATATATGATTATGCATGTTTGTATGCTTAGTTTCATCGTTAAATAGTTTATGATAAATCACGAATTTGATACATATGCTACTGAGATAAGGTATATGATATGCATATCGTTAAAAAGCTAAAGAAAAATTAATAACTTTTCATTTAGAAATCGTGTGGGTTCGATGAGCGGATTAAAAGATATGGCCAACTGAATTATTATTAATTTTAATATTATTATTAAAACTATTATTATAATTGTTATCAGTTGATGTTATTACTAAAATTATCTTTATTACTAAAAATTAATATTTTTATTGAAACTATCATTTTATTATTTGTATCATTATTATTATTATCAATATTATTTAATCAAATAAATATGCGTACAAAGATATTTTTACCACACGTAATATAATTACATTAATAATACATACCACTATATTTTTATGATATCAAGTGAATTTTATAAATTTTATTACTTGAGATTTATAAAAGTATATTTTTATCATATATGAATTTAAATATAAATTTTTATTTATTAATAAATGACTTGTATTATTTAGTATAATAAGATCTGATAAATATATTTAAATATATAAAACGACTATATATAAGTTATATAATAAACATGTATAGATTTTGAAAGTCATTTTGGGTCAAGTTGACTTTTGTTGACTTTTGCATGTCGGTCTCGAGCATTAGGATTGTGATACACTACGACTTGACCTAAATTGTTAGACAGATATTGACCAACATATAAATATATATACTTAATATAGGTTCATGAATCCGAGACAAACCCTGCACTTGTTCAGTTCCGTCATATACATAATTGCTACGAAATACAGTATTGTGAGTTTCATTACTCCCTTTTTATATATATTTTTGGGCTGAGAATACATGCACTGTTTTATAACTGTTTTACGAAATGGACACAAGTACTAAAAACATATTCTACGTTGAGTTGTACCACTTTGCATATTTTTCCCTAATAGCTTGGTAACTACCATTTACATGCGGTATTGTAAACGCGAATCCTGTTGATAGATCTATTGGGCCTGACAACCCCAACAGGACTGGACGACCAGTATTCAACGGTTGCACAGTACTTCGTTTCAGTGACTACACTTGGTACAGTGTAGTGAGATTTCATAATAAAGGGAATATGCGACGTTGATTAAATGTTAAGTATGGTTACCAAGTGCTCAACCACTTAGAATATTTTTATTAAAACGTTTATGTATATGAAATCTTGTGGTCTATTACTATTACGGAAATGATTGATTATGATAAACTAATGAACTCACCAACCTTTTGGTTGACACTTTAAAGCATGTTTATTCTCAGGTATTAAAGAAATCTTCCGCTGTGCATTAGCTCACTTTAAGGATATTACTTGGAGTCATTCATGACATACTTTGAAAGACGTTGCATTCGAGTCGTTGAGTTCATCAAGATTAATATTAAGTCAATTATAGTTGGATGTAATATGAAATGGTATGCATGCCGTCAATTTTTGATGTAAAGAAAGTTTGTCTTTTAAAAATGAATGCAATGTTTGTAAAACGTATTATATAGAGGTCAAATACCTTGCGATGTAATCAACTATTGTGAATCGTTTATAATGTATATGAACGGGTCCTTTCAAGTTTCTTTGAATTTTTCTTTGGGAGGTTCGTGAATCCGAGGCCAACCCTGCATTGTTCAATTTAGTCATATGTATTTTTACTACAAAATACAGTATGGTGAGTTTCATTTGCCCTTTTGCTCTTTACATTTTTGGGCTGACAATACATGCAAATGCTTTATTAACTGTTTTACAATATTTATATGCGTGAGTTTCATTTGCCCTTTTTACTCTTTACATTTTTGGGCTGAGAATACATGCAAATGCTTTATTAACTGTTTTACAATATTTATATGCGTGAGTTTCATTTGCCCTTTTTACCCTTTATATTTTTGGGCTGAGAATACATGCGCTGCTTTTATAACTGTTTTACGAAATAGACACAAGTACGTGAAACTACATTCTATGGTTGAATTATCGAAGTCGAATATGCCCCTTTTTATTAAGTCTGGTAATCTAAGAATTAGGGAACAGACACCCTAATTGACGCGAATCCTAAAGATAGATCTATCGGGCTCAACAAGCCCCATCCAAAGTACCGGATGCTTTAGTACTTCGAAATTTATATCATGTCCAAAGGAGGATCCCGGAATGATGGGGATATTCTTATATGCATATTGTGAATGTCAGTTACCAGGTGTTCAATCCATATGAATGATATTTTTGTCTCTATGCATGGGACGTATGTTATGAGACATGGAAATATGAAATCTTGTGGTCTATTAAAATTATGAAATGATTATTTATGTTAAACTAATGAACTCACCAACCTTTTGGTTGACACTTGAAAACATGTTTATTCTCAGGTTTGAAAGAAATCTTCCGCTGTGCATTAGCTTATTTTAAGGATATTACTTGGAGTCATTCATGACATATTTCAAAAGACGTTGCATTCGAGTCGTTAAAGTTCATTAGAGATTATTATTAAGTAAATGACGGATTAGGTCATTTATAGTTTGGATATTATGAAATGATATGCATACCTGTCAACTTTCAATGAAATGAAAGATTGTATTTTAAAAACGAATGCAATGTTTATAAAATGTATCATTTAGAGGTCAAGTACCTCGCGATGTAATCAACTATTATGAATCGTTTATAATCAATATGGACTTCGTCCGGATGGATTAGGATGGGGCGTTTCAGAGGTTGTGTCCGAAAAGGAAGTATTGAAGTAACCATCCGATCTGTATCATTTGTATATTTGCATTTGCATTTTGCATTATTTTTGCATGTTACTTAGTTTATTTTTCTGTTTTGCATGATCATTTTATTTTCTGTTATGCATTTTAAAATTGAAAAACCAAAAAGATTGTGTTTATTTGCTTTCTGTTAAGTAGAATAGTTGCGAAAATTGCTTCATCAGAAAATACAAATACAGTGAAAAATGAAAAAGCCATAAAAATCTGAAAATCAGAAAACGAGAAGTTGTTATGTGAAAATGGGAAATGATTGAATTACTGGACTTGCATGTTAAACGTTCTGCGTAAAAAGTAAGTAGTACATGATTAGTTATTGAATGTTGATAAATTTTGAGGATTGAATTTTGGAATGAGAGGATCTCTTGTGCATAAAGTAAATAATCTTGGCAAGGAAATCGCGGAAAGGTTTACAGCGATTGACAGTAGTCACCTACCTATCACTGAGAATGTATTGAGAAACGATTGTTCAGGAACTCAACAGACGGTTGAGGTCTCCCCTACTACGATTTATACTCTAGTGAAGGATTGCCAAGTAAGTCCACAAGGTGAGTTTACTCTGTTTGAACCTATACCAGTTTTTATTTACCTTTATTGCTTGGGCCGAAACGCCTTAGGTTAGTCAGGTATTCAAAGGGGGGTGTTCTCACTATGAACGGGTCGAAAAGTGCAGTTCTGTATCACAGACATTACATCGGTTTGAGAAAGTTATTAAAGGAGACTGCTTCAACGCCAAAGATTAAAGTTGCAGTGTGGTTCATCTCTAAGTGTGGTGCATCATCATCAAAGTTGTATCCATTTATTTTAAGTTATTCATTATTTATGTTTATGTTTGCAAAAGCAAAAGAGCAACATCAGAAAGAAAAAAAATTAGATTATGTTATTGGTTTTTTATTCATGTATATATGTTTTAGAAGAAATAAAAATGATGCACCACATCAAATACAAAGAATTCGTGCTATACAAGTTTAGACTTCGTGTCTATGAGAAATTTAAAGTCTACATGTGAAAGATGATCAAATGCTATGTTGGTCAGAATAATTTAAGTTATCTATATTCGAGGGGGAGAAGTGTGCCAGAGTTTCAGATCTAGAAAACTCAAATCATTCTATCTGTCCTGGTAATCATAATTTTAGCAAGTTTTTGCTTATCATTTAAAGGGACGTTACATCTATTGTCTGTGATATGGGTTGTGTCGATTGATCTAGATAGCTTGGGATATCTTCTGGTGGGTATTCTGACTTAGAATTCCATCACTCCCAAAAATCATCATATCATTCCATCATTATTAGCTTTCCGCTCAAGCATGGGGTTTATAGCGACTGGTAACTGTGTTCTTATGGAGTATGCAATAAAATTGAGATAAACAAAGCCTTCGGAATCGAAAGGTATAAGTTTAAGGTAGAAGCTCATGGCTGACAGGGTTGCTAGAAACATCGTGAGATGTTCCTGTTCAATCTAGTCTAAAGTACATCGAGGTGATAGCGGACATCATCAATATATTGTGCTCAATTAACTACCAAATAAATTTGTGCAATCTCAAGTGAGGACTAAGTTTTAGATTATTTACCCATGTGCGCAAGTGATTTTCAAAAAGTCTGGGAGGAAAGTCTGATAAGTTTATTGATTTTCAAAGACTGAAAGTGTATGTGCTTGGAAATCTAAATGGAACAAAAAGTTCTGAATGAATGAATTTAACGATGTTAATAATTGCAAATTATAGTTCAGTTCTGATCCCAAGAAAAATGTTGATTAATTCATCTTCTCACAAAAATATGTGTTTATGCTATTTTAGCTGTATAGTTTCATTCTTGATAGTTTAATCTGTTTTCATGCTTGTGATATTCACCATGCTAGTTTATTGATTTAATTCAGCATAATGTACATGCATGCATTATTTTAGTTTTCCATAGTTTGCATTATAAAATGGAAAAGACAAAAAGATTTAGTGTGTTTTAATATTTTTGCATGTTTCATACTGTATATTGTGCATATCATTTGGTGGTTACTTCATAAACTCTGTATGTGTGGACGAGGGGGAGTAAGCAAGTATGTAAGTGGTAGTGGGAGAGATCCGTAAAACAAAAAGTTTGTTAAGTCGGGTATTAATTTATTTGACTTAGGTTAAAATGCTTTTGGATCAGGAAAAGATGAGTAAAGTTGAGATTATATGGACTGGTTTACAAAAGTGAGTTGAATTGGTTGAGAATTAGCGTTAGATGAAACGAGAATTGAAAAATTAAAATGTTAATGATTTTATTGAAACCGGACGGTTACACAATGCAACCGCACGGTTACACCATGTAACCGCCCGGATAAGTGTGATTTAAGGGTTTTTGGACTTAAAATCTAACCACACGGATACATATTGCATCCGTACGGTTACATACTTTTGGGCCAGATACAACCCTGCAACCGCACGGTTGCAGGATGGGTATAAATACCCAAAATCAGAACCGTGGGTTGCTTGTGCTCTCATTTGGCTAAGTGTTAAATTTATCAAAAATTGCAAAGTGTTAAGGGGAGCTTTTGATCTCGTTTTTCTGATTCGACTTGAGTTTCTCGTCAATTTCATCTACAACAGGTTCTATTTCATCCATTAAATCTCTAGTTTTAATTAGTTTTTATTTTTTATGAACTTAAGATCAATACAGGGAGTGTTGATGTGTTTTAACTGAAATTGTTGTTTTAAACATGCTAATCGGAGGTATTAGTTGCTATTACAATGATTTGTTTGATGACTAATACTCGTTTTGGTGAATTTGGGTTTTGAAAACCCTAACAGTTCGGACCCTGCAATCGCACGGTTGCACCCTGCAACTGCACGGGTGTGCTTGCAACCGAGTATTATTCTGTGCATCCGCAAGGTTGTACAGCAGTTTCAAAGTACCAGTTAATCAATTTTTGTGTTATGAATTGTAAGATCTATGTTTTGCTTTAACCACTGTTGAGTTTTGTGTGTTATAGTTTATGCTATGGTGAACAGAGCATCACGTAGGATTTCCCAAAGTGAAACTGAGAATGCTATCACTCAGAGAAGAAGTTTGGTTGCAAATCATGCTATCCTCACAGGTTGTCATGTGAGAGCTCAACCAGGTTTTACTGCTTACTGGAGAGGGATAAGTGCTGGAGCTTTTCTGAATAGAGATAGGACTTACTGTCCTAAGCTTATCAGAGAGTTCTATGCTAATTATGAGTTTAATGAGCGAAAGATAAAATCTATTCATTTAAATATGTTTGGGTATCCCTATGATTGGACTCTAGAAGAGTTTGCTGTGATACTAGATATACCTGATGGTGATTTTAAGTTCTTTAGCATGAGCAAGGATATAAACACTGCTCTAAGAAGTTCTGAAACTGGAAACCTGTTTTCTTCACTTGGTTTTGTCTCTGGGTTGTGTAAATCTGGGTTCAAGTGGCCAAGAAGGGGACCAGTAATCATCCGAGAGGAAAACATTCTGGACGAATACAGACAGATGATGAGAATCATCAAGAGAAATGTTATGTTTAGAGATGAGGATGATTTAGAGCTGACTGTGACTGAGGTTCTGATGTTAATGTGTTTGATTAGTCAAATTCCCTTCAACTTTGCTTATGTTGTAGCAAAAAGGATGATAGGGCTGCCTGAGTCTGCTGATCGAGGTTTGCCTTATGGTTTTCTATTAAACAATTTCTTTGATGATGATGATGAGTTGGTGCATCCAACTGATGTGGAGGAAGTTGAAGCTGAAATTCTGTATGCGGCTTAGGCGTTTATTTGATGTTGATTGTCTTTTGGTGATCTCTTGATGAAGCTTTGTTTGTGTAATATTGGTAACTCTGTCTTTTGATTATGGCATGATGGTATGTAAATTATGAACTTGATGGACTGAGATGCTTACATCTGTGTAATATATGACTAGTTTATCTTGCTATGCTTGTGATATCCATGCTTAATGTCTATCTTATGCTTTTGTTTTCATGAACTGTGAGCTTGAACATTTTCCTTTGGATTTTGTTCGATTTGGTTGTAATAACTTGATTTTAACGTTTTAAAATTTTATATTATTGAATGTGTTTGACTGTGTGTTTAGTTGTATTGCAGTGAAAGTACAGTTTGTGATTTTAGATAATGAACTGGGTCCTAGGGGGAGTTTATTGGTGCATAATTAGTCCCCGAGTTCATTATGATCATGTTAATAAGCTTAATCGTTTAGATTTCTCTACTGGTGTGCAACCGCACGGTTGCAGGATGCAACCGTACGATTAGAACACGCAACCGCACGGTTGCAAGGTGCAACCACACGCTTGCAATGTGTTGTGTGTATTTAATGGGTATTTCGGGTTCATTGTTAGAGTTACGTATCCTAGCCTATTCTACACGTACAATCCAATTTCCTGGTGTTCTAGCATTCAATATAGTCGATCTTTAATATATCTAAGTCAATTTTATCATTAAGATCAAAGGTTTACATTGAGTTTTGAGTATAAAACCCAATAACGAGATTTTCGCACTCGTTATTGAATCTAAGATCGTTTAATCCTGTTTACACGATCCAACATTATCCAACATTGTTATTAATGAAGTTCAACAGCCTTTCCCATAACCGTGCCTTATCACCCACCTTCCTTTTACTATAACGAAGTTAATATCGCACCATACTCTACTTTTAACAAAGAAGTCCGGGTCCCAAATCGATATAATACCTCCAGACATACCACGAGATAATGAGCAAGTATAGTCAAACACGTAATTCCCCACATCGTTTTGATTCGAAATAATTCTAAAATCGGCATTTTCGATTCTTGTACCCCTAAAAAATAAATGTTATTCGCATAACACATATCTTTGATCCAAACCCGTTTCTTCCTCTATTTACATCCCCTAATGTTTTATCGATAATAACCTCATTTTTGAAACATTGTGACCCCAATCGATCCTACCAGATGCGAGAACATTTCTCTAGATTTTTCCGCATCAATGCCAAGTTTGGCACCAACAGAGACAAACAGATCCATATCATTTTCACTCCACTTCGAATTTGGTTTGGATGCCCCAGGATGCGAACTTGCACCAAAGTGGACATCCTTGTATTCCACGTTCATCTCACCTGTATTAGAACCGTCAACATTCCCATTCATTTTTGAAGCATCCGAAGAAAACTCATCCCCTTCTATTTTGAAACTCGTTAACTTTTGGTAACTCCTGTTCCTTTTCAAACGTAGTTTCATCAATAGACGACTCGTATTTCTCCGTGAGATTAGTAGACGCATCCTCCTCTGAATCGTTGATATCTTCTTCCTCCAGTTTTATAGACCAAGAAGCAACCTCATGGACATAAACATCATACATCACACCATTGATCTCCACATGTGTCCATTCGTTAATAAAACTTTTTTGTCTCGTTCCGATACAAACCCGACCAAGACTCATAACTTTACCACTTTCTTTATCGAAAAAATATGAATCTACCGAACAATTCAGCCACTCTTTTAAATGCACTCGCTTTCCAAGCACAGAAAGGCATGCCCGAAATCTCCACCCATGTGAGTCTTTCATCCATGACAAAAATTTTTGCAATCGGCTTAGCATATGAATACAAAGTTCTCAGTTTATTATTGACTTTAAACGCAGCACAAGCATCGACCGTGTCAAACATACACCAAATCCACAGCCCCCCAACATACTGAAATTGAACATCTTCGAATCCTTCTTCCTTGAAAACTGTACGAATACTAGACATTGTCTGCACATCCTTTAGTTTTATCAAGATCGATTCCATTGGATTGGACATTTGCACAAGGTCCTGCTCCGTTAGAATGACCTTTTTAACCGGAACATGTTCATTAACCTTAACGGTGTCCGAAACCACAGTAGCACATGTACCATTATTCTTATTACTAGATACAGTATGTGACTCGTCCCCCTTTTTAAATTGATTCTATTCCTGTTATTGAACAGGGGGTTTCGTTTTGTTATATTTTGCATGATATCCTTCTCCACGTTGAAACCTGGCTACTTCGCATAAAGATTCATGTCATCCACTCGTATAGTTGACAAGAGTTTAGCGAACGTTATTGGATCTTTCACATCCTCAAATCCAAATCGTGTACCAAGTCTCGATTTTTTAAACGCCACATATGAGTCCACTATATGGCCATATGATTCACAAATCGACCATAAACCCTTGCGGTCTACCTGATCCGGGATCATTGATATGCTTATTATATACCAATAATTAAATATGCACTGATCTTTACCCTTTGTATTTCATTGTTAGACTATAGTTGTTGTTGAGTAATTTCTTGTGATAGTATGTAGGTGTTTCACATTACTACAAAGGGTATATGAAACTCAAGCCACCAAATGATTTCTTACAATGATCCCGAAGGTCATCAAATTTTGAAATAGGAAAGGGTGAATGCATCTTCTATATCAAATGGACATCTATTAGCCAGTTGATGTAACATACTGAACAAGTTGGTATGTAACTTCTTTTATTCTAGAAAAATTTACTTAATGCATGTGGCAAAATGAGTGGGTTGAACTAATTATCATTCTAAATGGTTGGTGACCCACTTCTGTTTTGCTTTTCTTAAGATGCATATGAAAATGTTTAAAGTATTTTAATGTGGTTTCTGAATCATGTATTTTGGATGAAAGATTAGAAAAATAAAGTGTAAGTTTTATATTTGGTTTCAGAATTATGTATTTTAGATAAAAGATTAGAAAAATAAAGTGTGGAATGAACTTGAGAAGATTAAAGAGAGTACTTTGATTAAAGAGTAGTTTGATATGTATTCTGAAATATGTTTTATATTTTGTATTTTCTTTTGACATATGATGCTATGGTGCATACGTTTCCATGTTCGTTTGTTGAGTCTTTGTCTTTTTAACAACATAACCTTTCATCAATGGGCCTTGGTTATTTTTTTAATTAAAAAAACAAAGAAAACGTATTAAATTAGACTAAATTAGATGGCGTGGTCGAAATTTCAAGGTTTACTCACACCTGCATTCACTCACACTCACCCGACATGCACCATCACTTTCATCACCATACGGCTTAATGTAAAAAATAGCTAATGGTAAATCTTCATAGTGTGTTATACAATTGTTAGCAGCGTAGCGCGCACCCCTCAATCTTATTATAACCATCTACACACAATAGTTTAACCTAACAATAGTTTAAGCATTGGGCTAAATTGTTTAAGCATCATTTTATTATTTTTGTATAACATATAAAATACAGTAGTCCGTAGAAAATATAAATATATAAAATAATTATAAATATAAATATAAATATGTGCGACTTGTTCTAAACTAGTATCTTCCTTTGAAATAGTTTTCCCTCAACATTTGAATGCATATCCTGCCTCCCCCTCTGTTTCTTTCTTTCCTTTAACTTTCTTTTTTATTTTATCCCCTTTTAATTTCATTTAAAATTAACACGAATTTGAAATCTTCATTCCAACTCTCATTCTATCCATCTGTTACCAAATTATCATCTACATTCAAAAACACCATGAAATTCTTTCAATCAGTATCCTCTGATACCCAACTAACCGATTTCAAATGCGCTTCTATTAGCTGTCTTTCAAGACTAATTTACCGCTTGCCATGTTTTAGTAGTCATACCACACACCACCGCATCGCTGAATCAACATAGCTTTGTTATACTGCTGGCAATCCCGGAGTTGTAGCGAAGTTAATGGGATTAGATTCAATTCCACAAAGGGTTCGTTCGGTTAATGAACGAGAGAATAATCATAATTTAAACGCTCAAAGTCAACCCACTAGTCAAACTCCAATGGTTGTAAAGGTTGAAAAAGGAAAATTCTTCGTTCTTGGCTTTGAATCAGGATGCAAAGGTAAAGATAAAAACTTTAAATGATCTGATCTCGCTTATATTCTTCATTTTGATAACCAGACTCAAAACCTTGGTGTTTAGCTGTTATATATAAGTTGACATATATATTGTTTATTTATTTATTTTGATGGTTTCCAGTGGTTTCCAGCCGTCATCTAGATGGCTCTGTTCCAGCCGTCATCTAGATGTTCAAAGCTGCCGACGTTGACAACCCGTATGGAAGTGTCAAACTTGAACACGATGACGGCCGCCAACTTCTGCCAACCTTCTTCGTTCACACCATTCACCGCCATAGAATTTTTGCTATAAATAGAGATGCAAACTTTCATTGTAAATCATCCCAAAATCACTCAGAGAAGTGTAATCACAACCTAGAGAGTGTGTGTGAGTTTGAGAGTTTTTTTTTGTAAGAGTTTTGTAATACTCTGTAATCTATTCTTGTGAGTAATAGAGTTATTTTCTCTCAAATTTATATCTCCCAACGTCCAGGCGATCCTCTCTTCCCAATAAGGGGTATCAAGAGCTTAGTTAGAGACGTTGGTTGAGTTTTTGAGTCTTCTGAAGTTTCCTCAAAATTCAATTTTGAGTGTACCATTGGATTCGTCTCGTCGAACCGAGTCCAACGCAAAAAACGGTGACTTAAACGGAGTTATAACGAGCCCAGAAAACGTGGTCAAAGTTTGGTCAATCGCCGGAATCTTGCCGGAGAAGACGACCGGTGCCGGAATTTTCGCCGGAGAAGACGATCACTGTAGCAGCCATGTAGCAATTCACTGTAGCAGCCCTGTAGCAATTCACTGTAGCAGCTGGCGGCACTGCAGCAAGTTCCTGTAGCAGTACTGTAGCAAGTTCCTGTAGCAGTACTGTAGCAATTCTGAAATTTTACAATTTGGTCCCTGAAATTTTCAGAATTTCATTTTTGGTCCCTGAAGTTTATAAAAATTATAATTTTGCAGCGTAAGTGAAATTTAAGCCGCGAAGTGTCTATTCCACCATTTTCAACCGTTCTGGACGTAACGGTGATTTCTGTTTTCTACAATTCAACTCTGTTTGTGTTGAAAAATTGTTTGTAAGGTGATAATGTCCATAGAAGAGTCAACATCATCTTCGGGAGCTATGATTATGCTCACAGCCACAAACTACACGCTGTGGAAACCTCGGATGGAAGATCTCCTCAGCTGTAAGGATTTGTTCGATCCTATTGAATTGAAGGGTATAAACCCTGATTCTGCCAAAGAGAAATAGTGGAAGAAATCAAACCGAAAAACTATTAGTCAGATCCGTCAATGGATTGATCATAGTGTCTTCCACCATGTTGCACAAGAGACAGACGCATATGTCCTCTGGAAAAAGTTGGAGGACATGTACCAGGCCAAGACTGCTCAGAATAAAGCCCTGTTGATGAGGCGTTTAGTCAACATGAAGCTTAAAAGTGGAACTTCAGTTGCCGAACATACCAGTGAGTTCCAGAGCTTGGTCAACCAGTTATCGTCTGTAGAGATGCCGCTTGGCGATGAAGTTCAGGCACTACTGCTACTTAGTTCCCTTCCCGATAGTTGGGAAACGCTGGTAGTAACACTCAGCAACTCAGCCTCGAATGGCAAACTTACCATGTCAATGGTCAAGGATGCCCTATTCAGTGAAGAGGCAAGGAGAAAGGACATGGGCACAGATCAGACTCATGTCTTTGTCATCGAGAATCGGGGGAGACAACGAATGAGTAGCAAAAACAAATGGAGAGGTAGAAGCAAGAGCAGGGGCAGGTCAGCTGATGGCAGAAAACCGACATATAAATGCCATCATTGTGGATTAGAGGGACATATGAAAAAGAACTGCTATAGATTGAAAGAGGAACAAGGTCAAAGCAGTTCACAGCCGAAGAATAAGGGTGGAGAAACATTAGTTGCTATCACAGGTGATGTAGCTTACTGTTCAACCCATGATGAGACATGCCTTCACGTCTCACGAGAAGACACAGAATGGGTGGTAGATACTGCAGCTTCCTACCACGTGACTCCATACAAGGAATACTTCACAACATACAAAGCTGGTGACTTTGGAGCTGTGATGATGGGAAATTCCAGTTCCGCTGAGATTGTCGGAATTGGTGATGTCAAGATAAAGACAAGTTCTGAGAGCATAATCACTTTGAAGGATGTCCGCCATGTGCCAGATCTTCGGCTGAATTTACTCTCTGTGGTAGCTCTAGACAAACAAGGCTATGATAGTCATTTCTGTAAAGGCACATGGAAATTGTCAAGAGGCGCTATGATAGTCGCTCGAGGACACATTTGTGGCACACTATACAAAACTCATGTGAAGATCTGCACAGACAGCCTTAATGTTGCAGAAAAGGAGGCTTCACAAAATTTATTGCACCAGAGACTCGGTCACATGAGTGAGAAAGGGTTGTCTACCCTAATAAATAAGAAGCTTATCAATGTAGACAAGGACGCTGCACTAGATCCTTGCAATCATTGTCTGTTTGGTAAGCAGCATAGAGTCTCGTTTAATTCCTCTTCAACGAGAATATCAGAGTTACTCAGTCTGGTACACTCTGATGTTTGCGGTCCCTTGGAGGTTGAATCAATTGGCGGCAACCGATACTTTCTAACATTTATCGATGATGCTTCTCGAAAGGTGTGGGTATATTTCTTGCGGACGAAGGACCAGGTGTTCGATTACTTCAAACAGTTCCATGTCATGGTAGAACGTGAGATAGGAAAGAAGTTAAGTGTCTTCGATCCGACAACGGTGGTGAATACTCTTCCAGGCAGTTCGATGCCTATTGCAGATCATATGGCATCCGACATGAGAAAACAGTTCCACGTACCCCTCAACACAATGGTATAGCAGAAAGAATGAACCGAACAATCATGGAACGTGTTCGGAGCATGCTCAGTATGGCTAAGCTACCAAAGCCATTCTGGGGAGAAGCAGTCAGAGCCGCATGTTACTTGATCAACCGATCTCCATCAGTACCACTGAATTTTGAAGTTCCGGAGAAACTTTGGTCTGGAAAGGATCCATCATACTCTCACTTAAGAGTATTTGGATGTTTGGCGTACGCACATGTATCCAAGGAGCTCAGGCAGAAGCTAGATGCAAGGACCACTCCATGCATATTCATAGGCTATGGAGATGAAGAATTTGGATACAAATTATGGGATCCAAAGGAGAAAAAGGTGATCAGAAGTAGGGACGTAGTGTTCCATGAAAGCCAGACAATAGAAGATATTGAAAAGCCCACAATATCTCAGAAGTCAAATGTTGCTGCTCAGGTGCCAGAGGCAACAACGGAATCATTCATGAGAAATGAATTTTGAGTGCAAGAAGAAATGCCAGAAGTAGAAGATAATGAAGAAAATGACGGTGCTGAGCAGGGGGAGCCCCAACCCCATCTGCCAGACATTCCAGAACCATCACAAGGCCAAGATGATGGTGGATCTCCTCAGAATATTCCAGAAGTTCGTAGATCTGAACGAAGCCGGATTCCATCGAGTAGATATCCAGAATCCGAGTACCTTCTACTTACTGAAGATGGAGAACCAGAGAGTTTTCATGAAGAGTAACTCATAAGGATAAAGAAAAATGGTTGCTCGCAATGCATGATGAGATGGATTCTCTGCAGAAAAATTAAACTTATGAGATTGTAGAACTTCCACGCGGGAAGAAGGCACTGAAAAACAAATGGGTGTTCAAGCTGAAAAAGGATGGTAGTGAAAAAGTGATGAAATACAAAGCACGGCTTGTAGTCAAAGGATTCCAACAGAAGAAAGGGATTGATTTTGACGAGATATTTTCACCAGTAGTCAAGATGACTTCAATTAGAGTCATACTTGAATTGGTCGCAAGTATGAACTTGGAGCTTGAACAGATGGATGTAAAGACAGCTTTTCTTCATGGAGATTTACAAGAAGAAATTTACATGGAGCAGCCGGAAGGTTTTAAGGTTTCAGGAGATAACCTCGTATGCAAGCTGAAGAAAAGTTTATATGGTTTGAAGCAGGCACCTAGGCAGAGGTACAAGAAGTTTGACTCGTTCATGGTGAGTCAAGGGTACAAGAAAACTGCAGCAGATGAGTGTGTCTACATTCAGAAGTTTTCTAAAGGAAATTTCGTTGCTCTTCTACTATATGTAGACGATATTTTGATCGTAGGGAAAGACGCAACGAAGATCAACCATCTGAAGAAGGAACTCTCGAAGTCTTTTGACATGAAAGACTTAGGACAGGCTCAACAGATTTTGGGAATGCAGATAACTCGAGACAGGAAGAATAAAAGGTTATGGCTATCTCAGGAGAAGTATATTGAACGAGTGCTTTCACGTTTCAATATGAACAATGCCAAACCTGTTAGCATTCCATTAGCCAACCATTTTAATTTAAGCAAGAGTTCTTGTCCCTCATCCAAGGAAGAGATCGGGGAGATGTCTTCAGTACCATATTCTTCAGCAGTTGGAAGTTTAATGTATGCGATGGTGTGTACAAGGCCCGATATTGCTCATGCAGTGGGAACGGTGAGTCGTTTTCTCTCTAACCCCGAGAAAGAGCATTGGAATGCAGTAAAATGGATTCTCAGATATCTTAAAGGTACAACGAATCTATGTCTTTCTTACGGGGGAGCTGATCCAATCTTGAAAGGCTATACAGATGCGGATATGGCCGGAGATCCTGATAGTAGGAAATCTACTTCAGGATTCATTTACACTTTTGCAGGAGGAGCTATTTCATGGCAGTCAAGACTACAGAGGTGTGTTGCATTATCCACAACTGAAGCAGAGTATATTGCTGCCGCAGAAGCTGGAAAAGAAATGTTGTGGTTAAAGCGTTATCTCCAAGAATTTGGAATCAAGCAAAAGGAGTATAGGGTACATTGTGACAGTCAGAGTGCTCTAGATTTGAGCAAGAACTCCATGTACCATTCCCGTACAAAACATATTGATATTCGCTATCATTGGATACGCGAGGTAATTGATCGACAACTGTTGAGACTAGTCAAGATCCATACAAAGGAGAATCCTGCGGATATGTTAACGAAGGTGGTGACTCAAGAGAAGTTGAAGTTATGCAGAGACATAACTAGAATGTTCGTGGATTCGACTGGAGGGGGAGAATCGATGGTTTCCAGTGGTTTCCAGCCGTCATCTAGATGACTCTGTTCCAGCCGTCATCTAGAAGTTCAAAGCTGCCGACGTTGACAACCCGTATGGAAGTGGCAAACTTGAACACGATGACGGCCGCCAACTTCCGCCAACCTTCTTCGTTCACACCATTCACCGCCATAGAATTTTTGCTATAAATAGAGATGCAAACTTTCATTGTAAATCATTCCAAAATCACTCAGAGAAGTGTAATCACAACCTAGAGAGTGTGTGTGAGTTTGAGAGTTTTTTTTTGTAAGAGTTTTGTAATACTCTGTAATCTATTCTTGTGAGTAATAGAGTTATTTTCTCTCAAATTTATATCCCCCAACGTTCAGGCGATCCTCTCTTCCCAACATATTTATTATTATTTTTTTTATAATGATGTTTGATATGTATATGTATGTACACATGCAGGTAAACGTGATTCGAAATCGGATTCAAAGAGAAAATTACTAGATGATTATGGATCGAAGAAGAAGAAGAAACTTGTGATAGAGGCATCAAAAGTTGATTCCGAGTTGGAGTTTTATGATCAATTGCTTCTCGAATTAATATACATTTTCTGAGTTTTTTTTATTCCTTCTTGTATTTTGGTAATTTTCTCAGTTGCCATTACAATAGATTACATCTTCTGTTTGTGTGCTAAATGTGATACTTCAAGATTCAAGGAATTGAAATGAGGAATGCTTATGTAATTTTATAATTTGCCTTCAAAACGACAAACGACAAACGACAAACTGTTGAGTATTGTTCTTTACTGAGTGATAACAGAAAAACATTAAAAAAAAAAAAAAATCAATCTATAACAATGTCCTTCTAATTTTTTGCAACCAAAAAATCATCAAGAATTATTGAATTTTGTTCAACAAAAAGGTTTTACATAAAACCAAATCAACATGGTAGAATCAATGAATCATTAAGTGGTTGGCCTAATCAAACATTCATAATTCCATGTTTTCTCAAAACCACACATAGGTCATTATCTCATATTACTACAAAATTTTAATTCCAAGATCTTCATAACATGTGTCCGTTGATATCTTAATATGTATCCATAAGAAATGCTGTTTCCTCCTTTTAGAATCATAAGAATCAGTTGCAAGGTAGTTAAATAATCAAAATGCGTTAAACTAAATGGATCATATCATATAAGTAGTAAATGTATCAATCTATTACTACTTGTAATGGGTCAAATCAGCCCAGTACTTGTAATGGGTCATGGATCATAAACACCCAAAACCCATCAACAGCCTAGCTACTAATAGCCCACTCCTCCAAATGGGTCATGGGTCTAGACATACCCAAAACATAAATTTATTAAGTGAAAACTATTTATATATATTAATATATAGTACAGAATAGAATCTCAATTTATTATTTTATTACACAGAAAAGAAGATCATTAATAATTCACACCACAATAACACTCACACTTACGTACTGATAAGCAATTCATAAACTTCACACCACAATAATACTCACACGTACGGATAAACAATTCATAAACTTCAAACCATACCACACCACACCACACCACAATAACATTCACCACGTAGGGATAAGCAATTCATAAATTAACTTCACACCACATAATTAACATTTCATGGATCGTTATGGAAGGAGACAAACGAGGTTGCTAGTTCGTTTCCAAATAAGCTTCCTTTTGTGCCAACCCTTTACCTTTTATGTCGAGGCTAGTTGATCCTTCCTGGGACTCGGCTGATCCTTCCTGGGACTCAGCTTTCCATTTAAAATATGACTCATTGATTCTTGTATCCTCAGATTTGTCTTTCATGACGTTGTACAAGCTGATAAGTAAGGTGGGGTATTCTTCACGTACTATCTCCTCAGACTCTAAAGTAACTTTAGTGTGAGAAATAATATTTCTAACGTTTGTTACCAAGTTTATAGCCGGCTTATCAACAATATCTCTCATTCCTTTCAATCGGTCAACTTGTTCTTTTCGAAGGAAAGTAGCATCCATTCCACGTAACTCATCAATCGCTTTCGATAACATCTCCTTCACTTTCAATGACACCCTATTCACTTCCGTTAACACCTTCTCCACTTCTGGTAACACCGTATTCAATTCATCCGTCGCTTTTGATGATTCCACAGTCATTTTCGGCGACTTGTCACGAATCAGTTGTGATATCTCCCTAATCTCTTGTAATAACACCTCAGGCCCATGATAACGTGTCAATACTTTTGACATTTTTTTCAACTGTTCCAATTGTTTGCTTGAACGGGATTTAACTTTCTTTAACTTCTCAGTGGCTATATGTGATTCATTAGCCACCTTCTGTAGGACCGTATTCAATTTCTCTAACTCGGCAACCACTTTCTTTTTCGCATCCTTTTTCGCATCCAATGATTCCTCACCCACTTTGGGTAACTCTTCAATCCCTTTCAATCGATTCTCAATCGCTATCAATAACTGCTCTCCTTGCTCTGTCTGCTCATCAATATATGTCAATAATTCTTCCATTTGTTTCAATTGTTGTTGTGAGAAGGAAGCAACATTAACTGTGTTTAAATTGTTAATCGCCCTAGTCACTTTCGATGACACATGAGTCTCATTCGATAACTTCGTAGACACATCCGTGAAGTCCGCAAGCACATTAAATAGCTTCTTAAACTCTTCATCCCCTACCGCCCCAGTCCCGTTAATATATGTCGATAACTCTTTCATTTTTTTCGATTGTTCTTCTAAAATGGAAGCAACATTAACATTCTGTAAATTGTTAATCGCCGTCTTCACTTCCGATGACACATTAGTTTCATTCCAAAACTTCGTAATCACTTTCTTTAACTGCTCAATCACTTTCGTTATCACCGCCGTCGCTTTCTTTTTCCCCTCAGCTGCTTTCGATGAAAGCTTCTTAATCGCTTCCACTGAACGATCCTCAATCACTTTCAACAACACCTCAGTCCCGAGAGAATCTGTCAATAACTCTTCAATTTCGTTGTGGAGTCTCGTATCCGTCTTTACCATTTCACCTAGGTAATGACGATTTTCGCTAAAAAAATGGGTGACCTTATGTGGTTCAAAACGGATTGGGTGCGCTTCCACCTCTTCAAACTTTGTTCTAATAATAAAGAGTAACAAACAAAATTAAGCATATACAAATTAGTTTAAATTAATGATGATCAATGTCCACTAACAATTTCTAATTATGTTAGTTTTTTTTTTTTAACGGCGAATTTGCATCAGCGGATCATTTATTTCAACGACCCTCATCATTTGCACCCACACACGCTAGAAGGAAACTTCTACCCGGGTTGCTTGGCAACTAATCGCGGGACCTGGGTTGCTTGACAACTAATCGCAGGAAATTGGAGAGAAAACCTTCCGTCCCAGGAATTGAACCCGGGTTACTTGTCAACTAATCGCGGGCCCTTCCACACTGAGGCTTGATACCGTTGAAGCAAACAATTAATAATACTTAATAAACTATATATATTCACATCTTGTTGAGGGCGTTTTTCTTTTGAAAACAACATCGTTTCTATATAAGTCTTCGTTTTTTCGCCAAAGAAAAAAAAACTATATATATATACAAGACATACCCACTGGAACGAACAAGGACTTTAAAGATGAGATCGTGTGCTTCCGGGTGATCTTTGGAGAGTTTTTCTAAAAACTCTTTAGGATAGTCACCGTCGACATCAAGTTCATCTCCAGTGAGAGCGAGGAAACACACTTTTCGTAAAGCTTTTAATTCTTCCTGGAACGAACTTTCCTCATCTATATGAAGTCGTAGTATAGATGAATCAGTCTGTTATCTAACTTTAACAAATTGCTAAAAAAAAATATTAATATAATATAATTTCCGTCATCATATAGATTAAATCTATAAAAAAAAGACTTGCATGGTTCGAATTCGAATTTATACGGTCCGTCCTCGTCGCCCTTGATCAATTCTTTTGAATCTATATGACGTCATCGTATAGATGAATCAGTCTGTTATCTAGCTTTAACAAATTCCTAAAAATAATATAATATAATATCCGTCATCATATACAAGAAATCTATAAAAAAGACTTACCTGCTTCTTTAGGCTTTGGAATGACTTCGCCCGCGACCGATTTTTTTGAATCTATATGACGTCATCGTATAAATGAATCAGTCTGTTATCTAGCTTTAACAAATTCCTAAAAATAATATAATATAATATCCGTCATCATATATATGAAATCTATAAAAAAGACTTACCTAGGCTTTAGAATGACTTCGCCCTCGACCGATTCTTTTGAATCTATATGACGTCATCGTATAGATGAATCAGTCTGTTATCTAGCTTTAACAAATTCATAAAAATAATATAATATAATATCCGTCATCATATAGATGAAATCTATAAAAAAGACTTACCTGCTTCTTTAGGCTTTGGAATGACTTCGCCCTCGACCGATTCTTTTGAATCTATATGACGTCATCGTATAGATGAATCAGTCTGTTATCTAGCTTTAACAAATTCATAAAAATAATATAATATAATATCCGTCATCATATAGATGAAATCCATAAAAAAGACTTACCTGGTTCTTTAGGCTTTGGAATGACTTCGCCCTCGATCGATTCTTTTGAATCTATATGACGTCATCGTATAGATGAATCAGTCTGTTATCTAGCTTTAACAAATTCATAAAAATAATATAATATAGTATCCGTGATCATATAGACGAAATCTATAAAAAAAAATTACCTGCTTCTTTAGGCTTTGGAATGACTTCGCCCTCGACCGATTCTTTTGAATCTATATGACGTCATCGTATAGATGAATCAGTCTGTTATCTAGCTTTAACAAAATCATAAAAATAATATAATATAATATCTGTCATCATATAGACGAAATCTATAAAAAGACTTACCTGCTTCTTTAGGCTTTGGAATGACTTCGCCCTCGACCGATTCTTTTGAATCTATATGACGTCATCGTGTAGATGAATCAGTCTGTTATCTAGCTTTAACAAATTCATAAAAATAATATAATACAGTATCCGTGATCATATAGATGAAATCTATAAAAAAGACTTACCTGCTTCTTTAGGCTTTGGAATGACTTCGCCCTCGACCGATTCTTTTGAATCTATATGACATCATCATATAGATGAATCAGTCTGTTATCTAGCTTTAAAAAATTCCTAAAAATAATATAATATAATATCCGTCATCATATAGATGAAATCTATAAAAAAGACTAACCTGCTTCTTTAGGCTTTGGAATGACTTCGCCCTCGACCGATTCTTTTGAATCTATATGACGTCATCGTATAGATGAATCAGTCTGTTATCTAGCTTTAACAAATTTCTTAAAATAATATAATATAATATCCGTCATCATATATATGAAACCTATAAAAAAGACTTACTTGCTTCTTTAGGTTTTGGAATGACTTCGCCCTCGACCGATTCTTTTGAATCTATATGACGTGATCGTATAGATGAATCAGTCTGTTATCTAGCTTTAACAAATTCCTAAAAATAATATAATATAATATCCGTCATCATATAGATGAAATGTATACAAAAAGACTTACCTGCTTCTTTAGGCTTTGGAATGACTTCGTCCTCGACCGATTCTTTTGAATCTATATGACGTTATCGTATAGATGAATCAGACTGTTATCTAGCTTTAACAAATTCCTAAAAATAATATAAGATAATATCCGTCATCATATAGATGAAATCTATAAAAAAGACTCACATGCTTCTTTAGGCTTTGGAATAACTTCGCCCTCGACCGATTCTTTTGAATCTACATGATGTCATCGTATAGATGAATCAGTCTGTTATCTAGCTTTAACAAATTCATAAAAATAATATAATATAATATCCGTCATCATATAGATGAAATCTATAAAAAAGACTTACCTGCTTCTTTAGGCTTTGGAATGACTTCGCCCTCGATCGATTCTTTTGAATCTATATGACGTCATCGTATAGATGAATCAGTCTGTTATCTAGCTTTAACAAATTCTTAAAAATAATATAATATTATATCCATCATCATATAGATGAAATCTATAAAAAAGACTCACCTGCTTCTTTAGGCTTTGGAATGACTTCGCCCTTGACCGATTCTTTTGAATCTATATGACGTCATCGTATAGATGAATCAGTTTGTTATCTTGCTTTAACAAATTCCTAAAAATAATACACTTCTTCCGTCCTATATTAATTGTCCCCATTTGACTTTTAAAGTTTTTTGTTGTCAACTTTAACCGTAAATATTTTTATTTGTGTTATAATAATACTCCGTATTTGATAAAATTTATATGAATGAGTGGAGTTTTTAAACTAGTTTTTATTTATATATCTTTTATCAAATCAAATAATATATAATACAAATAAAAATATTTACTGTCAAAGTTGTAAAATAAAGAATTTGAGAACATGTGGATAGTTAATGTGAGATGGAGAGTAATATAATATCTGTCATCATATAAATGAAATCTATAATTGACTTACCTGTTTTTTTTCTACACAAAAGCGATAGATCTTCAACCTTTGCAATGTAAGAATTAACAGAACTATTTTTGCATATCTTGACATTATCTTTTGTTAAATTTACGTGCTTCCTTTTAGGCTTATGGTTATGCAAAGCCACGAATCCTTCAACAATGTCCCTAAATTAATTATTAACTAATTAAGTATTAAAAGGATTTGTAAAATGGATAAAACTATCATGTAAATAATTAAGAATTCGGAATTAGTCAAGAAACAAATATGATGGCAAAGAAAAACACACACACACACATATTATACATGTATTATTAATTACTAGCTAACCTGACAAACTTTTCCTTCATCTCAGGTTTCCGAAGCTCTGGCATTTGTAGAGATTCACTTAAGGTACGGTAAACATCTTCGGAACCATAACGATAGTAGTACGCATCATCGGATTGATGTGTAATTAGAATGTTGGGATGATAATGACGATTTTTGTAACCTTCCTTTTCAAGTCTCTTTAAAAGATCATCACCAACTTTAACATTTTTTCTATCTTTTAGAATCGATGTCATTTTTATTACTGAACCCAAGATGGTTTCTTCTACTTTCTGAGATCTAGTCTTAGAAGCGGCTTCTAACTCAATGCGTTTTTTCTCATTACGTTCAACTTTGGCCAAATACGTATCAAAATTATAAGCTTGGGGAACGGTATTATGTAATGGAGAACTATATACCCCATAACACAGCTTGCAATTTTCATGTCCACCATATTTGAATTCAGTAAACTGGATATAGCGTTGTTCACAACCAAAATAAACTGTGTATACAGTTCTCTTTAGCTTGATTTCATACTCATACTTACCATTACGATTCTTATATTCATAATCATATTTATATACATCAGAATGGTCATCTACTTTTGCATTCAGCCATACTTTATCAGAAGAAGAAGAAGAAGAAGAAGAAGAAGAAGAAGAAGCGTATCCTGCAATTCGAATTACATCACTCATCCCGTTTGGAAGTGGCTGAAAATAGCAAGAGATATTAATTAGGTAAGCTGAGCGAGAGTGATGATATTGAAAAGATTAAGCTAAGCTAGCTTGTCAGTAATTAATGTGATACGATCTCTTGAAAGTTCATTAATTTTTATTTTTTTTACTTTTTTTTCAAGGTTTTATTGTTGGTGTTGCATGTATACCTAAGTATCAAACTTTTTAAAAAAAAAAAAAAAAAAAGTACCAATCATTTAACCATGAACAATATACGGAGTACTTATGTACATTATTTTTTATTATAATTAAATGAAAATGAAAAAAAAGGAGTAGATCGACGGACCCTACGTACATACCTTGTCTTCTTTACCCTCCTTACACTCATAGAACTCCCCGTCAGCTTTGCGACACATGTAGTAACCACACTCTTTGTAATCCCCTTCTATAGAGTATATTGGTTTTTTGCTCAATGGATACACTTTACTTTTATTAGGTTGTAGTATATTTTTAAGATCAACAGATGTTTTCCACACGCGCAGTTCCTCTGTCGATTCATCAATCATCAAACATATTGGGGAGACAGAGAAGACAAAGTTCCATTTTGATATGCCCACAAACCTATAAATAATGATAGGTTCTCCCTTCTTTTGAAGCACTTCATCCTCAGTTTCGAAAAGATGTCTTTGCTCATGGGCCTTAGTCTTATCAGCATTGTCTATAAATTTAAGAACCGGGTGATCTTCTCTTGCAATTCCCATAATTGACGAAACAGTTTTATTGAAATTTGCTGTACTTCTAAAAAAATAACAAAGCAGTTTGACTTGTAATCAAATTTGGGTTATGCAAAAATCATTTACTGTATATATATATCAACTGAAATTTAATATATATCAACTGAAATTTAATTTACTCGTAATATTTTTCTACAAGATGATGGTACTATAAATAAAACAGTATCAAATATATATGCTTGGAATGTGATATACAATTGGTCTGTCTCCTGCACATGATTCGCTTTCAATATAAACACCATATATGCTTAATTAGCACGTGATTAAGATTAGTACTCTAGTAGCTAATAGTAGCCAGATTGTTAGTACTATATATATGTAATTCTGACGTAACAATCATTCGCTTACGAGTTACAACAATTCAAATTCAATTTCATTACTCTATCTTTGTGTGAGTTTCGAAATAGAATCTATTAATTAGTTCAACTTCAGTTACAATTAGCCTAGATGTTCATAACAACTACCGATATCCAGATGACCGATTTGAGAAAAAAAAAAATTTCAGCTAATTTTAGATTCGAGTGTTTAAAGACGATTCAAACTAGTTTACGATGGTGTCATGGTGATATCTAGCTACAACGAGTTCAGCTGTTGATGAGAGTACGAGGAAATATATGAATGATTAGTTGAACAATTAAGATATGGCAGAAAAGAATAATCAAAATTAATTAGGTAGTTTACATGGAGATGAGGGAAAACCACGTACCAGTAAAACACTAGAAGATATGATACTTATTGTTCACCGAAGAATCACGTTAATTAAACATTAAACATAATAATAATAATAATAATAAAGAGAGAACCTTTGATTTGATTTGAAAAGTGTGTTTGTTATGTAATTTATGAAAACCTTTAGATTGATTTTTTAACTGTATATATGAGTAGCAAAGCAACCTTCAATTTGGGGGTATTATTTATCAACACTTGATGGTAATTAAAGACACGTTTTTTGACATTTTCCGGCCGGCCACCTTCCTTTTCTTTTCCTTTTCATTAATTTAAGGTCATCTTGAGGTTGGTCCCACCAATTTTTTTTTCCTTTTTTTTTTCTTTTTCCCTTTGGCTTTTTCTTCTACATTTTCGTCGCAAATGTCTGATGACCCACTTTCCTCATTTTAAACCCTTTTCAAAATCTATATATATTTATATACTAGTTTTATAAACTCGTGCATTACTCGACAATTATATAAATTAGTATTGATACTTATCACATGTATAACATAATTGTTGGAGATATGGAGAACTTTAAACAATTAGAAGGAAGATTCCAGGAAACTCACACGAAACTTCCACGAAGTTGTTAGGAAACTCACAAGTAGCTTCCACGAAGTTGTTAGGAAACTCACATGTAGCTTCCACGAAGTTGTGAGGAAATTCACATTTAGCTTCCACGAAGCTGTCAGAAAACTCACATGTAGCCTCCATGAAGCTGTCAGGAAACTCACATGAAGCTTCAAGGAATTGTTTTTACCTTACTCCTTAAACCATTCTATAAATAGACCCTCTTGTAACTCATTGTAAACACACCACAAATATTCAGTAAATACATTCTCTAGTTGGTCCGTGGACTAAAGCAATCACAACGATTGCATATAACCACGTTATCTCTTGTGTCGATTTACATTTCTTGCATTTTTTATTCTTTCGTTCATTAAGTGAGTTAGTAATCTTGTAGAATTACTATCGGTGAGTGATCTTGTTGAATCACTTGCGTTGTTTTGGGTCCTAATATCATTACAACTGGTATCAGAGCAAAAGGTTTCGTTAAGGGAACGATGGCGGAAGACGGGAAGTTTAGAATCGACCGATTCGATGGGAAAGACTTTGGCTTTTGGAAGATGCAAATTGAAGATTACTTGTATCAAAAGAAGCTACACCAACCCTTGTTAGAGACCAAGCCTGAAAGCATGAACGATGTCGATTGGACGCTTTTGGATCGTCAAGCTTTGGGCGCTATTCGTCTTTCACTTGCTAAGAACGTTGCATACAACGTTGTGAATGAGAAGACAACGTTTGCTTGCTTGAAAGCACTCTCTAACATGTATGAGAAACCTACCGCTTCTAATAAGGTATTTCTCATGCGTCAATTGTTCAATACAAAGATGAAGGAAGGTACGAGTGCAACGGATCATATCAATGAATTTAATAATATCGTTTCAAGGCTTGAATCGGTAGAGATTAAGTTTGATGATGAACTAAAAGCTCTAATCTTGCTTTCATCATTACCGGAAAGTTGGTCGGGTACGGTTACCGCGGTTAGTAGCTCTACGGGAACTACTAAGCTAGCGTTTGAAGCAATAAGGGATTTGATTCTTGGTGAAGATACTCGTAGGAGAAACTCGGGGGAATCGACATCCGGTTCTTTGTTAAGTACCGACAACCGTGGTAGAAAATTTGATCGCGGTGAGAAGAAGGGTAGAAAGAAGTCTAAGAAGAGGTATCCATCGAAAGATAGAAGTGAAGCTGTTTGTTGGGGTTGCAATCAAATAGGGCACTTTCAAAGGAATTGTAAAAATGATCTGGTGAAAGGTGTTGTGATGACCCGGGAATTTCCGACCAAATTTAAACTTGATCTTTATATGTTTTTGACACGATAAGCAAAGTCTGTAATGTTGATGTTTTCAAAAACTTTGAATTGTGTTCATGTAATCAATTACCCTTCGACTATTCTCGACGATTCACGAACAATTGTTTGTAAATAAAAATTTATATATATACAAATATAATTGTATACTTTAAATTTATTATTTTAATATATATATTTAATATACTTATCGATGTAATAAAATTTGATAAAACATAATTGTAGATATTGTAATTTGATTATATATATATATATATATATATATATATATATATATATATATATATATATATATATATATATATATATACATATATACATATATATATATATATACATATACATATATATATATATACATATATATATATATATATATATATATATATATATATATATATATATATAATTTCTATATATAGTTGTTAATTGTATGTATATTATAATATAATAAATTGTATAAATATTAAATATTCAAAATATGATATTATATATATACACTATGAAATATTACATAATATTAATATTATTAGGATTAGTATCATTATTGGTATTATTAATAATATTATTATCAATTTTTATTAAACTTAGAAATTATCATTTTATTATCAATATCATCATATTAATACCATTATTTTAGATGTATCATTATTATTAATTTATAAATAATACTATGATTATTATCATTCATATAATTGTTATTAATTATTATTATCTTACTTATTTATATTATCCTTCAAAATATTAAAAATAATATTGTTATTTTTATTAATAAATATTAATTATTAATATTAATGATAGAACAAAAATCTGTGTATTCTTTTCAAATCTGTTACATGTCGATCCTGCTTTATTTTGATTTTGTTTTTTTGTCAATTGAGTAGTACCAATCAGTGTTGGATTTTAGGAACAAACCCAAAATCTGTTTTCAATCAGTTTCTTCATCTATTTATTTATTTCTTTATTTTCTGCTCTAAAATCCAAATCGAGACCCATAACTTTTTATATAACGATTAAATTACTCAGAGTTATGTTAAACAACACGACATTATCCTATCTATATCAGTTATCAATTATAATTACTTTAATATGGCGAATTAAACTGAAATAAGAGATACATCAGGTACATTCTCTGTTTTTACTATCATTTATTCAACGGCTCGATTTCAAATAATTTATCAAAATCTAATAATACAGTGTTGTTAGGAATGATGTACTTAAACTTTTTGTAAAATTTCAAGAACCAATTCCTCATAACGAATCCAAATTGTTGAGTCAAAGTTTAAAATCAAAAAGTCAAACTAATTGTTCATCACAAAAATTCGTGTTCGTTTTGATGTTTCTGTTGAAATTAACGATCCACAAAGTTTCTAACGATGATTTACCACAGGTTTCATTTTGTAATTATTATGTAAAACAATCTCTAAATCAAAATCAATGTTTATTTTTTTTTCCTGAGTCACGAACGACGGCATCCCTTTTCTGTTTAATTTTTTTTTTCCATTAATACAATTAGTTAAACACTGATTATTTATGATTATATGGATGAATTTAAATCATTGTTATAATGATTTAAATTGTTGGCCGATTATATTGAAATGAAGAATAAGAATAGAGAAAACATAAGACTTAAGATATATATATTTCGGTTTCCTTTTATTCCAGATTATATGAATTGGTGGAGTGGTATGATGTGTTTATGGGTGAGCGAGAGGTCATGGGTTTGAGTCCGGTCTCGGACAATTCTTTTTAGAATGACTTTCCAAAGGGTATACACTTCTTTTTATTATTATTATTATTATTATTATTATTATTATTATTATTATTATTATTATTATTATTATTATCATTATAATTATTATTAGTTTTAGTATTATTATGATTATAATTATAATTATTGTTGTTATCAAGATTGTTGTTACTATGGTTATTATTGTTATTAATTAGTGTTATTTTTTTACTAGTATTATAATTATTATTAGTATTATAAATATCATCATCATTATTATTATTATTACTAATAAAAGTGTATTTATAAAAGATATCATCTAGTACTAAAATAATGTTAGAAACAAATATGATTATTATTAAGATTGTTATGAAAGTAATAAGGATTATTATTACTTTCATTAATATTAGTATTAGTATCAATTTTGTAACTATTAGTATTGTTATTATTATTATTATTATTATTTAAACCAATGTATCATTATCAAAACTATTATTTTCACTATGATTATTATTAAACTTTTCATTTTACTAAAAACTACTGTTATTATCATAAGATTTATTATTAAAACTATCATTAATATTATTATTAATAAAATCATTAATACTATTATCATTATTATTAATATTAGTATTATCATCATCACTAATTTAATCGCTACTAATGTTATTTTAGTATTATTATAATTACTATTTTAACAAACAGATGTATTATATACATATAAAATATTTGATACTTATAACATAACAAAAGTTATATTTTTATATAGTAACAATGAAATATATAAATTAATAATATAAAACATTATATCAATAATAAATAATATATATAATCGTTCGAAAACAGGTATATGTATTAATATATATATGAATGATATAGGTTCGTGAATCCGAGGCCAACCCTGCATTGTTCAGTTATTCAATGTCATCATATGTATTTTTACTACAAAATACAGTACTGTGAGTTTCATTTACCTTTTTACCCTTTTTATTTTTGGGCTGAGAATACATGCGCAACTTTTATAATTGTTTTACGAAATAGACACAAGTAATCGAAACTACATTCTATGGTTGAATTATCGAAATCGAATATGCCCCTTTTTATTAAGTCTGGTAATCTAAGAATTAGGGAACAGACACCCTAATTGACGCGAATCCTAAAGATAGATCTATTAGGCCCAACAAGCCCCATCCAAAGTACCAGATGCTTTAGTACTTCGAAATTTATATCATGTTCGAAGGAGGATCCCGGAATGATGGGGATATTCTTATATGCATATTGTGAATGTCGGTTACCAGGTGTTCAATCCATATGAATGAATTTTATCTCTATGTATGGGATGTATATTGAAATATGAAATCTTGTGGTCTATTAAAATGATGGAAATGATTATTTATGTTAAACTAATGAACTCACCAACCTTTTGGTTGACACTTGAAAGCATGTTTATTCTCAGGTATGAAAGAAATCTTCCGCTGTGCATTTGCTCATTTTAGAGATATTACTTGGAGTCATTCATGTCATATTTCAAAAGACGTTGCATTCGAGTCGTCAAGTTCATCAGAATTATTATTAAGTTAATTATAGTTAAATATATTATGAAATGGTATGCATGCCGTCAACTTTTGATGTAATGAAAGATTGTATTTTCAAAAACGAATGCAATATTTGAAAAATGTATCATATAGAGGTCAAGTACTTCGCGATGTAATCAACTGTTGTGAATCGTTTATAATCGATATGGACTTCGTCCGGATAGATTAGGACGGGTCTTCACATTTGGTATCAGAGCGGTGGTCTTAGCGAACCAGGTCTTGCATTAGTGAGTCTAACTGATAGTCGTTAGGATGCATTAGTGAGTCTGGACTTCGACCGTGTCTGCATGTCAAAAGTTTTGCTTATCATTTCTAGTCGGAAATCATCTGCTTATCAATCTTAGGGAATCACTTGCTTATCATTCTTAGTCTAGACACATCCTACTGCATTGATTGCATAAATAGTGTATAGACAAAATTCATATCTTAGCGTATCTGTTATTGTTACGTTTGCCTGACAGATTCCGTAGATTCCTCCGTAACTTATGAAATTTTAGTATTATATATGCATATGTAGCTTATGTATTGCAGGGTACTAATCTACATCCTATAATCTGTTTCTTATTGAAAATCCTTCAGCTGATCGTACGAGATGAATCCCTCAACCAGTTCGAGTCCCTCAGATTCCGATAGCTATTCCGATATGGAGTTTCACCTAAGCTCCAAAAGCAGTGTAACCAGAATGAACCAACCAATCATCCATCCCTAATTCATCTGATGAGTTCGTAGTCGACTTAATCAATGGAGACGCGAAGAAGACGATCCCTTCCACCAACCGAATTCATCTCTTGGCGATGAACCTGAAGCACTTACCGGCGAACCTGTTTGTAATACTATTTTCTCTCTCATTTCCAGAATATCTCGCCACGATTATATTCTATCCATAATTCTAAACCTTATTCATCCGCTCGTTCCGACGACAATCATCCCAGAATAATAGAAGAAGTTAGCGAACTTCGCGCTCGAGTAATCAATTTGGAGAATATGGTGCAAAATTTACCAGCTTCAACAACATCACCGGCACCAACAGTACCATCAATAACATCACCAGTACCATCAACAATCCATGCCTCAATATCACCATCTGTACTTTGAGTATGATCTTCGTTCTACGTATCTTCTACCTCATTTATCTTCGTTCGATATGGCGAATAAGTAATCTCTAAAGTTTTAGAGATTATTTATTCTAGTTCCAACCGAAAACTAAATGAGTTTAATATCATGTTAACTCATTAAATCCATGATTACATCTGAAGAAAATATATATGAATATATGTTTTCATAAAGATTGTAATTAAGAATTCTTGTGTACAAACTGTTAATGGTGAAAAAAGGGTAGGTAATACCCGAGAAATATTTAGATTTCACATTAATAAGTTACTTTGTACATTCTTCAAATCTGATTCAACATTCACTTACTATCCTACCTACATCCACAGTTATACGAATCCGTTCACCGCAGAATAACCATTTTCATTCAATTTCATATTTGGATTTTGACCTATCAGAATCCAACAAGTGGCATAATGAAGAAAACATTTGACAAAATAAAATTTGTTAGAAACAAATAAATTAACTATGAGAAATTTTGTTAAGAATCCACACTAACGAAATCCTAGCTAACTGTTCCTAGCTAACTGTTCCTAGCTAACTGTTAATTCCGTATTACATTTTAATTATCGCAATTTATTTATCGCAGTTTATTTATCGCAATTTACATTCTCGCAATTTTATTTATCGTCATTTAATTTCTGTTATTTACTTTACGCACTTTATTTATCGTCATTTAATTTCTGTTATTTATTTTACTCTCTTTAAATATCGGGACACGTATACAAGGTTTTGACATATATATATATATATATATATATATATATATATATATATATATATATATATATATATATATATATATATATATATATATATATATATATATATATATATATATATATATATATATATTATTTGGAATCACCATAGACACTCTATATGCAGTAATGATCGAGTTCTCTATACAGGGTTGAGGTTGATTCTACAATAATATATATACTTTGAGTTGTGATCGAGTCTGAGACATGTACACGGGTCACGATACGTATTAATTAATTCGAATATTATATATTAAACTTTATATGAATTATTGGACTGTCAACTGTGGACTATCGACTGTGGACTAATAAGATTGGACAAATAAAATGAATTAAAATATTAAAATATTGATTATAATATATGAAACTAAACAATTCTTCAAGTTTGCCACTTGATTTCATCTTAAACCTCATTTGTATCTTGACGATTACAATCTGCGTTCAAACCTTTCGTAATTCTTGAAAACACCTCAATCGAGAGGATGAACCAACCGCACTTCACCTACGGAAGAAAAGATTTATGCATATAGTTATGCACCTGAAAAATACTCGGAACCCTGAGTAAACGTTTAACACGCATCTGTACTAGCTCCTTCGGCATTGCTATTACCAAAAATAACCATGCAATTCTTTTTCAAAGTAGCCAATTATGTCACAGCTTCAGCAAACCAATTTCAACTTTTCATTTGAATAAACCTTATTATAACTTTGATATATAAGTTTACCTTTCGTCATCGTTACCGGGGAACTTTTCATATTCCACCATGTTACCATCAGCGTTTAATCATCTAAAAACATAATTCTCTTGAAACCACTTCGAATTGATAACCAATGATTCAGATATGGTAGCATTAAAAGCAGAGGAAACATCAAAATCGTAGATGGTCTAAACGGCCAACAGTTTGATAATAAAGAATGGAATGTTGGGAACGCTCGATAGAAAATTTGGTACTGAAAAACAGATTGAGCAAACCATGAAGGAGACCAAGGCCAAATACCAGGACCATACCATATATTCAAAGAATCTAGGTAATTCTAGATCCGATGAAACTTTCAACGAATATCTTGCTCCGTACTCATGTTAAAATCTTGCGTAAAATCTTTCTTCATCAATCATCGAACTTAGAAATCCCAAAATATCATCATAAATATCTTCCATATTTCTGAGGATATTTTCATAACTCTTCTTGTCCGAAATTAGTATCTCTTCGTGCTATCTGGATTACATCATAAAGGAAACCATTTTAGTTTCTAAATTTCTTTAAAATCGAGTTTAAATTATGAATGACTTCTGGAGTAGTGTTGAAAATTAATGCATGAGTTAGTATAATATAATGACACTTGATCAACGTGATTATATTACAGTAAGTCATGCTGAGTTTCTAATGGGACATGATGATTCACAGATCATAACGTCATCATGTGCCATGTTACATAACTCTGTCATTCTGCTTAACTTCTGAACATATCAAGAAAGTATATTCTTGATAATCCTATTCTCAGTAAATTTGGTAATTTGACAAATCAAATCGTGCTATTACGTTCTTTCTTGCTTAAAACATTAAGTTCATTCAGAACTCCATACCTACAAATTCTGGACCAATACTTGCGAAAAGAAAACAAAAGCATGAAGCTCCGAAATAGAAAGGGGGTATAAATCGCAGCAAATAAGAGAGAGCATTAACTGTGGATGACAATGATTAAAGGAGACAGAAGCAGGGACACCGAAATATAAGAGAAAATATAAAGCCCAATAACAACACGGAGATTACAAACCGTGGATATTAATACGAATAGCAATATAAAGACACGGTAGAATTATGAATAGTATCATCCCAAGGTAATAGTAGAAGTAAACAGATTCTTCTGGTAGAAGATTAAAAAGAAGGATGACAGAAAGGATAATTAGGAAAAATATCAATGATTAGAACTGGATTAAGCATTTTCACAATCTTTTGGATATATGAACTAAGAAAGAAAGTACAGGAATGGTGAGAATAATAGAACGGAGGAGTTTAATTTATAATAGAAATATCAGATAGAGTAATCGAGGCAGATCACCGTATTTAATTATAGAAATCTTAATCTCCTTATTCGCCGAAGAATCAAATCTCTAAGATTTCGAAGATTTTCTTTAAATCCCTTGAATTCCGGAATTCAACGAAGTCAACGTCAAAAGCTAAAACGCACCTTATTTTCTAAATTCAACCCTGACTACGTCAAAAGTTAAGGCGAATCTTATTTTCCTCATTTCAATCTTTTGTGATAGCTTCATTCGTGCTCTTCGAATAATCGAATTACTTTATCTGTATTATTCAATATTGATAAAACTCTATTTATCAGCTCATATTCGTCAGGAAAACATATTTATTGTTAGCCATGACGACCTCACTCAAATTTCGGGACGAAATTTCTTTAACGGGTAGGTACTGTGATGACCCGGGAATTTCCGACCAAATTTAAACTTGATCTTTATATGTTTTTGACACGATAAGCAAAGTCTGTAATGTTGATGTTTTCAAAAACTTTGAATTGTGTTCATGTAATCAATTACCCTTCGACTATTCTCGACGATTCACTAACAATTGTTTGTAAATAAATATTTATATATATACAAATATAATTGTATACTTTAAATTTATTGTTTTAATATATATATTTAATATACTTATCTATGTAATAAAATTTGATAAAACATAATTGTAGATATTGTAATTTGATTATATAAATAAATATATATATATATATATATATATATATATATATATATATATATATATAATTTCTATATATAGTTGTTAATTGTATGTATATTATAATATAATAAATTGTATAAATATTAAATATTCAAAATATGATATTATATATATACACTATGAAATATAACATAATATTAATATTATTAGGATTAGTATCATTATTGGTATTATTAATAATATTATTATCAATTTTTATTAAACTTATTGAAATTATCATTTTATTATCAATATCATCATATTAATACCATTATTTTAGATGTATCATTATTATTAATTTATAAATAATACTATGATTATTATCATTCATATAATTGTTATTAATTATTATTATCTTACTTATTTATATTATCCTTAAAAATATTAAAAATAATATTGTTATTTTTATTAATAAATATTAATTATAAATATTAATGATAGAATAAAAATCTGTGTATTCTTTTCAAATCTGTTACATGTCGATCCTGCTTTATTTTGATTTTGTTTTTTTGTCAATTGAGTAGTACCAATCAGTGTTGGATTTTAGGAACAAACCCAAAATCTGTTTTCAATCAGTTTCTTCATCTATTTATTTATTTCTTTATTTTCTGCTCTAAAATCCAAATCGAGACCCGCAACTTTTTATATAACAATTAAATTACTCAGAGTTATGTTAAACAACACGACATTATCCTATCTATATCAGTTATCAATTATAATTACTTTAATATGGCGAATTAAACTGAAATAAGAGATACATCAGGTACGTTCTCTGTTTTTACTATCATTTATTCAACGGCTCGATTTCAAATAATTTATCAAAATCTAATAATACAGTGTTGTTAGGAATGATGTACTTAAACTTTTTGTAAAATTTCAAGTTCCAATTCCTCATAACGAATCCAAATTGTTGAGTCAAAGTTTAAAATCAAAAAGTCAAACTAATTGTTCATCACAAAAATTCGTGTTCGTTTTGATGTTTCTGTTGAAATTAACGATCCACAAAGTTTCTAACGATGATTTACCACAGGTTTCATTTTGTAATTATTATGCAAAACAATCTCTAAATCAAAATCAATGTTTATTTTTTTTCCTGAGTCACGAACGACGGCAGCCCTTTTCAGTTTAATTTTTTTTCTTTTTTTTCCTATTAATACAATTAGTTAAACACTTATTATTTATGATTATATGGATGAATTTAAATTATTATTATAATGATTTAAATTGTTGGCCGATTATATTGAAATGAAGAATAAGAATAGAGAAAACAGAAGACTTAAGATATATATATTTCGGTTTCCTTTTATTCCAGATTATATGAATTGGTGGAGTGGTATGATGTGTTTATGGGTGAGCGAGAGGTCATGGGTTTGAGTCCGGTCTCGGGCAATTCTTTTTAGAATGACTTTCCAAAGGGTATACACTTCTTTTTATTATTATTATTATTATTATTATTATTATTATTATTATTATTATTATCATTATAATTATTATTAGTTTTAGTATTATTATGATTATAATTATAATTATTGTTGTTATCAAGATTGTTGTTACTATGGTTATTATTGTTATTAATTAGTGTTATTTTTTTTACTTGTATTATAATTATTATTAGTATTATAAATATCATCATCATTATTATTATTATTACTAATAAAAGTGTATTTATAAAAGATATCATCTAGTACTAAAATAATGTTAGAAACAAATATGATTATTATTAAGATTGTTATGAAAGTAATAAGGATTATTATTACTTTCATTAATATTAGTATTAGTATCAATTTTGTAACTATTAGTATTGTTATTATTATTATTATTATTTAAACCAATGTATCATTATCAAAACTATTATTTTTAGTATGATTATTATTAAACTTTTCATTTTACTAAAAACTACTGTTATTATCATAAGATTTATTATTAAAACTATCATTAATATTATTATTAATAAAATCATTAATACTATTATCATTATTATTAATATTAGTATTATCATCATCACTAATTTAATCGCTACTAATGCTATTTTAGTATTATTATAATTACTATTTTAACAAACAGATGTATTATATACATATAAAATATTTGATACTTATAACATAACTAAAGTTATATTTTTATATAGTAAAAATGAAATATATAAATTAATAATATTAAACATTATATCAATAATAAATAATATATATAATCGTTCGAAAACAGGTATATGTATTAATATATATATGAATGATATAGGTTCGTGAATCCGAGGCCAACCCTGCATTGTTCATTTGTTCAATGTCGTCATATGTATTTTTACTACAAAATACAGTACTGTGAGTTTCATTTGCCTTTTTACCCTTTTTATTTTTGGCCTGAGAATACATGCGCAACTTTTATAACTGTTTTACGAAATAGACACAAGTAATCGAAACTACATTCTATGGTTGAATTATCGAAATCGAATATGCCCCTTTTTATTAAGTCTGGTAATCTAAGAATTAGGGAACAGATACCCTAATTGACGCGAATCTTAAAGATAGATCTATTGGGCCCAACAAGCCCCATCCAAAGTACCGGATGCTTTAGTACTTCGAAATTTATATCATGTCCGAAGGAGGATCCCGGAATGATGGGGATATTCTTATATGCATATTGTGAATGTCGGTTACCAGGTGTTCAATCCATATGAATGAATTTTATCTCTATGTATGGGATGTATATTGAAATATGAAATCTTGTGGTCTATTAAAATGATGGAAATGATTATTTATGTTAAACTAATGAACTCACCAACCTTTTGGTTGACACTTGAAAGCATGTTTATTCTCAGGTACGAAAGAAATCTTCCGCTGTGCATTTGCTCATTTTAGAGATATTACTTGGAGTCATTCATGTCATATTTCAAAAGACGTTGCATTCGAGTCGTCAAGTTCATCAGAATTATTATTAAGTCAATTATAGTTAAATATATTATGAAATGGTATGCATGCCGTCAACTTTCGATGTAATGAAAGATTGTATTTTCAAAAACGAATGCAATGTTTGTAAAATGTATCATATAGAGGTCATGTACTTCACGATGTAATCAACTGTTGTGAATCGTTTATAATCGATATGGACTTCGTCCGGATGGATTAGGACGGGTCTTCACAGGTGTGAACTTGACCGCGGAAGAAAGTGATGATGCACTTTTATGTAGTGTTGAAAATTCTATGGAGTCTTGGATTTTGGATTCGGGAACTTCGTTTCATGCTACTCATGTCAAAAGCATGATGAAGAATTTTCGTTCATATCAAGGCAAGGTGAGATTGGCGGACGACAAACAACTCAATATAGAGGGCATTGGAGATGTTTTATTGAAGACTACTATTGGCTCTAATTGGACCTTGAAAAACGTAAGGTACATTCCTAAATTAAAAAGGAAACTTATTTCAGTTGGTCAATTAGATGATGAAGGTAATGCGGTTACTTTTGAAAACCGCCAATGGAAGGTGGTTAAGGGTAGTTGTGTAGTGGCTCGTGAACATAAAAGGGGAACTCTTTATATGGTTGAAGTGTTTGATGAAGACACGGTGGTTGCTATGGTTAATGTTGAGTCTGAATCAACTCTATGGCACCGAAGACTCGGGCATATGAGTGAGAAGGGTATGAAGATGCTTGTTTCGAGTGGGAGAATTCCGGTTTTGAAAAAGGTAGAACTTGGGTTTTGCGAACCATGTGTATATGGGAAGCAAAATAAGGTGACTTTTGGGAAATCGGGGAATGCTCCTAAGTTGGAGAAATTGGAGCTTGTTCATACAGATGTATTTGGTCCAACGAATGTAGAATCACATGGAGGTTCTCGCTATTATGTCACCTTCATTGACGACTCCACTCGAAAGGTATGGGTTTATTTTCTTAAAGCTAAATCTGATGTATTTAATACTTTTGTGAAGTGGAAAGCTATGGTAAAAAATGAGACTAATTTGAAAGTCAAGTGCTTGAAGTCGGATAATGGAGGGGAATATGGTAGTCTTGAGTTTAAAGACCATTGTGAAAAGCTCGGTATTAGAATGTTGAAAACGGTATCTGAGACACCGCAACACAATGGGGTCGCCGAACGTATGAATCGTAAGATAAATGAAAGGGCTAAGAGTATGAGACTACATGTCGGTTTGCCTAAGATGTTTTGGGCGGATGCAGTAAATACGGCGGCTTATTTGATAAATAGGGGACCCTCAACACCGTTGGGTTTCCGAATTCCCGAGGAAGAATGGCAAGGTAAGAAGGTGAGTTATAATCACCTTAGGATCTTTGGGTGTAATGCTTATGTGAAGACCAAAGATGCAGATAGAGACAAACTTGAAGCTAAGTCAAAGAAGTGTATTTTCGTAGGCTACGGGTCAGATGAAATGGGTTATCGTTGTTAGGATAACTAAGCTAGAAAAGTGATTCGTTCTCGTGATGTTACCTTTGATGAAGATTCGGTTTATGGCAAACCGGAAACGGGGAGTTCTAAACCGGGTCATGTTACTTTTGATGATGTTTCTATTGATGATCTTGCAGGTTCTAGTGGGAGTACGGGTAATAATGAATTGCCAATTAACGGTGAGGCGTTGGAAAATGCTAATGATGGAGATGGTTCGAAAAGCGGTGATGATTCCGAACATAGTGCGAGTTCTAGTGATGAGGAGGACACAAATGAAACCGGTCCAACCATTTTGGTTGCTCCTACACTAAGACACTCGACTAGAGTGCCCAAACCTGATCCTAGGTATTATCCATCAGCAAACTACTTGCTCTATACCGAGAATGGTGAACCCGAAAGTTACTTTGAGGCAAGGAAAACAAAAGAATCCATACAATGGGAGCTTGCTATGAAAGAAGAGATGGGGTCACTTGAGAAGAATAAAACTTGGTCACCAGTGAAATTACCTCATAATAAAAGGGCGTTGCAAAGTAAATGGGTGTATCGAATCAAGAATGAGTTGGATGGCAAGAAAAGGTACAAGGCTCGTTTGGTGGTTAAAGGCTTTCAACAAAAGAAAGGAGTTGACTACCAAGAGATATTTTCACCGGTGGTGAAGATGACTACTATTCGTTTGGTACTTTCTATGGTTGCATCCGAGGACTTACATTTAGAGCAACTAGATGTGAAGACCGCATTCTTACATGGTAACCTTGATGAAGAAATCTATATGAGGCAACTCGAGGGCTTTGAGGTAAAGGGTAAAGAGAAGTGGGTTTGTAAGCTAAAGAAAAGTTTGTATGGATTGAAGCAAGCACCTCGTCAGTGGTACTTGAAGTTTGATGATTTTATGAAGAAGATTGGTTTCTTAAGATGTGAAGCGGATCACTGTTGCTACTTGAAGAAACTCAAGTCTTCTTATATAATCTTATTGTTGTATGTTGATGACATATTACTTGCAGGTTCTAACATGTCCGAAATTAACAAATTGAAGGGATTACTTTCCCGTGAATTCGAGATGAAAGATCTTGGTGGTGCTAGGCAAATACTTGGCATGAGTATTGTGTGTGACCGTGTGAAAGGTACTCTATACTTGTCTCAATCCAAATATATTGAGAAAGTAGTAGAGAGGTTTAATATGGAGAATTCAAAGGCTCGTTCTATGCCTTTAGGTAGCACGATTAAGTTATCGAAAAGTCAATCACCAAAGATGGTAAAAGACAAAACGGATATGGAAAAGGTTCCATATGCATCGGCCGTGGGTAGTATTATGTATGCCATGGTTTGTACAAGACCCGATATTGCTCAAGCAGTAGGAGTTGTAAGTCGTTATATGTCTAATATGGGGAAAGAGCATTGGGAAGCGGTCAAATGGTTGCTTCGTTATTTGAAAGGTAATTCTAATATGAGATTGTGCTTCTCTAAAAGCAATGTCATACTTAGGGGTTATGTGGATGCTGATTTGGGTGGATGTGACGATTCGGGGAAAAGCACTACGGGTTATGTTTTCACAATAGGGAAGACGGCGGTTAGTTGGATGTCTCGACTACAAAAGAGTGTTGCTTTGTCAACCACCGAGGCCGAATATATGGCTATTGCAGAAGCTTCTAAAGAGCTTGTTTGGTTGAAAAACTTCTTAGGTGAGTTGGGTAAAAGACAAGACTATTGCGTCTTGAATTGTGATAATCAAAGTGCGGTTCATCTTGGGAAGAATCCGGTGTTTCATAGTCGTACGAAACACATCAAGATAAGGTATCATTTTATTCGACAACATATAAATGATGGTACTTTATTATTGGAGAAAATCCTTGGTACGAAGAATCCTGCATATGTTTACTAAGGTTGTTACGACAGAGAAATTGAGGTTTTGCATTACCTCAATTGGTCTTCAAATGAATTGATAAGAGAAGACCCCAACTAGAGAATTAGAGAGTTAATGTTTCAATTCTAACAAGTAGTGTTGAAGACCTTGTATCGAAAGTCTGCTCATCCGAAGTATGTGTTGAGTGTGCGTGTCCCAAATGGAGTTTGGCGGTATAATGGTGGTTTAACGTTCTTGGTTAGATCGTTGATATTTTGGGTTGACGAAGGTTGGGTTTGTTCAAAGTCTCCAAGTGGGAGATTGTTGGAGATATGGAGAACTTTAAACAATTAGAGGGAAGATTACAGAAAACTCACACGAAGCTTCCACGAAGTTGTTAGGAAACTCACAAGTAGCTTCCACGAAGTTGTTAGGAAACTCACATGTAGCTTCCACTAAGTTGTGAGGAAATTCACATGTAGCTTCCACGAAGCTGTCAGGAAACTCACATGTAGCCTCCATGAAGCTGTCAGGAAACTCACATGAAGCTTCAAGGAATTTTTTTTAGCTTACTCCTTAAACCATTCTATAAATAGACCCTCTTGTAACTCATTGTAAACACACCACAAATATTCAGTAAATACATTCTCTAGTTGGTCCGTGGACTAAAGCAATCACAACGATTGCATATAACCACGTTATCTCTTGTGTCGATTTACATTTCTTGCATTTTTTAATCTTTCGTTCATTAAGTGGGTTAGTAATCTTGTAGAATTACTATCGGCGAGTGATCTTGTTGAATCACTTGCGTTGTTTTGGGTCCTAATATCCTTACAACAATTACAAAAAAACAACCCTTTTATTAATACATTAAAACATTTGTATCGAATACATTAAAATATTGAATAATAACGCATAAATTTTGAACTTGTCCGTTGAAATAATTTTAACTTCAATTAATAAATACGTAGTAATCGATAAAACACTAAACATGAGACCATAAAAAGTTGCTTTAAAACTTATCGTTAATAATAATTTTTATGTACATCTCTAATTATATACTCCTATGATTTTTGTACAAACTAATTTCATTATATTAAAACTTAAGTTGTAGCTCAAATATTATGTAACCATATTATATATTTTCTATTTGAATTAAAATTAAAATTTTGTCATAATATTATCCTAATTACTTACGGAGATATATCAACTACTTAAATAGTGGGATATTCATGCACATTATTTATAGACTTTATATTGCAAAAGGATTATTAAGTTTTTTTTTTTTTTTTTTTTTTTTAATCTCACCTCGTTCAATTGTCTACGCAGAAAATTTTTATAAATTATCTACATATTAAGTTTTATTTTTAATAAATAAATTCCTAATTAGCTTTCACGAATAATTGATATTTTTTTTTAAATTACTCTGTATTGACTATTTATTTAGTTTAACACGTGGTAATATTTTTAAAAGAGAAGTTGAGTATATATAATTTAATATACCTATATTGGTACGTGGTATATTGATTGTACTGAAAACTAAGCACATGCTTTTTAAATGAAAGATATGTATGGATAAAATTTTTAAATCTATATAATCTAATTAAGAATTGATAATTTATAGAGTTATTTTAGGATTATAATTAATATTTAATTTAGTTTAATAATAATATGACACGTATGATTAGTTTAATTGAGAATTTACAATTGGGATTATTTAATTCAGATTAATTGAAAAAATAACACATAGAATTTATTTCACGCGCTTTATAATAATGTATAGATAGATTCTTTTCCCTCCCTTCGTTCCAAAATTTATTATTCTAGATAAAAATCATACCATTCAAGAAAATATAATTCTTACATGTATTTTTTTAGCTTTTAATTTTTACTCATTATTACTTTTTATTTATTTTGCATATATAAAGTAAAAACATAAAAGAAAATTATTGTATTTTTCTAACAATGTTTATAAAAGTAGACAATTAATTTTTTTTAAAAAGAATAATGAAAAATAAACATAGAACTAATAGAGTATATAATAAAAAATTTGTTTTTACCTAATATATTTTTTTGTTTTGTTTAGTTGAAAAAAACAATGATTAAGATTAGTACTTGTAGGATCATGTAAACAGGATTAAACGATCAATACTTCAATATCGAGTGCGGAATAACTCGATATTGGGTTTTATATCAAACAAACACTTTAAACAAAGATCTAAACTCGTTATTATGACTTTAGAATGTGTTAGATCGAACCACACAAGTGCTAGTACCTCTGGATGTCGGATACAAGAGTTGAAATGGTTTAGAGTTCGTAACCCTAACAATGAACCCGAGATTAACATTAAATACTACCAGCACATGCAACCGTGCGGTTGCAGGATGCAACCGTGCGGTTTCCCATTGAACCTGTACAGATTCACTATGCATCCGTGCGGTTGCACAAAAGTGTGTAAATTAAACATTAAACGTATAGTAACTCGTATACTATTACACACCGCATATAAACCACGATATGACGCTTATAATGAACTTGGGACTAACGTTATGCACCAACAACCTCCCCCTAGGACCCAGTTCATTATCTAAACAATAAATTCAACATTAACTTGCAAAATTGAAACAACCACGCATTCAAACGATTCAATAAAAAATAGTTCAAACGTTTACGTCTAGTTATTACAACCAAATCGAAAATAAAAGAAACTTTCAAGTCCAGAGTTCAAAAGTTCATGATCGAAAGAAAAATGTTAAGTGCAAAGATCATATGCATAACAAGTACGAACAGCCCTGTTGAACTGGATGGCTTGTTCCATGTTCTGCAACTCATGAAAGATCGGGTGTCGTCGCAACACCTTTATATCAGCCCTGCATAAGATTTTGATCCACCTCGGATCAAGAATCCTAATCTGGTCCAAATCACCCCCAGATTCTAACAGAATTACTTCCTGCCTCGGTTAACCCGTCATAATACCACCACTTAAACCTTTTACCGACATTTTGTAGCATCTTGCGAACAGGAGCAAATTTCATCATCTTAGCACGTTTATACTTAACAACCTTTAGCCTCCTTCCAGTTTCTTTATCGATACAATATGATGTCTTTGGAAACTGCGGAGCCAGACCAACCATACTTGAATTCTCTCTTAATTTTGAACTGCCCAACCATCCGTTTCCCAGTACAACAACGGCAAGCGAGCTAGTTCCATCATTTCAAAATACAGTAGGGTTTTGAGATCAACAACGTGTTTGAAGTAATCAACTTCGTTTTCCCTTCTCACCGTAAAACAATTAAGATTCTTGAGATATGCCAAGCTAAGAATCTTCCAACCAGTAACCTTTCCCGTTCTATCATAAAACAACTTGTATTTCGGCTCTAACTGTAACTTCTTAAACCAAGACTTGGTAGTTTTCTGATATTCCCTCCATTCTTGATTCTTTTGCTTATTCACCGCATCAAGATTCTCACCATCCTTATTTACACCAGAAGACTCACCCTCCTCAGCAGATTAGGATTTAGCAACTCGCAAAAAGACAGAACGGAACCATAGCGAGTTGATTTGTTGGTCCGATTAAGGATCATAAACAACCATATTCGAGCAAAATCAAAGACGGAAGAGATATACACGATGAATTCAAAGTAAATCACTATAATTGAATAAACGTTACACTTACATGAATGACTAAATAGAGAAACATCGGTGGTCAGGGGAGATCGATCATGATCTCCCCTATGCACTGGATCGCCAAAACGCGGCTCTCCCAATTAGGGTTTAGACTCTTATCTCTTAACCCTAATGAACGCAGTTAACTGATATATATATAGGCAACATACGAATGGCCTCTAGACATTATGGCACAACAGTTACATATGCTCATGTAATTGATCAGTTTCACACGTGTATATAAAGTAGGTGTACAATGTAATAATAAACGTTATTCGCCCAGCGACGGCCATACACAATTGCATAAACAGTATTCTACTAGCTAATAGCATATTGTTAGTGCTATATATATGTACTAGCTCGAGATAATAAACTTGGAAGGAGATCAGTTTTTGTGTGTAAACACTTACTTTCTCTCTGTAATTCTAATGTAATGTAATGATCATTCACTTACGAGTTACTACAATTCAAATTCAATTAGCTATGGCAGAAATGAGTAATTAAATTAATGTTTTATTACTGAAGATAAAAAAAGAAAAAAAAAAACTGTAAGGAAAAATGCAATTAAGAGAGACAACCTTTAATTTGGACGTATCTTCAGAGCAAGCACGATTTATAGAGAAAATGTGTGTTAGCTGTGTAATTTACGAGAACCGTTGATTGATTTAACTATGAGTAAAATAAAAAAAAAAAAAAAAAAAAAAAAAAAAAAAAACTATGAGTAGCAACCTTCAATTTAGGCGTATTTATATTGCTTATTTTCGAGAATCTGAACAGACAAATGGATACCAAAACCTCGCAAACAACCACATAAAACTTACTATGGAATAAAAGTAAAGAACAATATTGAGAATTTAGTTTTATACTTCCTCTCTGATAGTTTACTACCTTATTTATTTTAAATTAATAATAATTATAAAAAATAATTATTAAACATTACTAAACTCTGAAAGTTATCGTTATTTATTAATCTAAATCAATCATATTTTAAATATATTTAGTTAAACATACCTTATCATACATATCTTAAACCACATCAATATTAACTTTATTAACTTTTATCACTGCTACTTTTTCGCTAATGAAAAAAACTCTAGAAATCTTACTTTCCGATCGAGAATCTCTAAAAAGTTGCAGAGCGTACACCACCTAATTTTAGCCGTACACCACCAAATGTGCTTCACAGGGTTATACAGTACAACACTGTAAAGTATGTTTGGTGGTGTATGGCTAAAAATAGGTGGTGTACGAATCATCCCCTTTTCAAAGATGACTCCCCTCCACCACTATTGTTGAGTTGAGAGCGCGGACCCCATATTTGTGATTTTAATTGACTTGCGGGCATAGCACAACGGTTCTCCCATGTACTTTGTGGCATTGGATAGGAAGAGGTCATGCGTTCGATCCTTAGGGATGACATGATTTTCTGTAAAACAATTGAACACCAATAATGGTGGTATATATTGACCCTAAAGGGAGATTTTACCGGATTCGTTCACGAACCTCTACCCAGGAACATTGCCCGAATGGATGTGTTCCTGGGTACCGTCGATCGAGTTCGGGTTTCCGCCCGAACATGTATAATACATGCAAATGATGAGGGTCGTTGAAATAAATGATATACCGATGCCAAAAAAATGGTCGTTAAAAAAAAATTGTGATTTTAATTACATTGGCTATTTTTGTCTAATTGTAATTTACTTAATGTTCGGTGTCGAAGGGCCGGTCAAAAATAAACCTAATTACTCTACTTTAGATAGGGCAAGCAGGATATATTCCACGGAAAATAGTGGTTAAAAGCAAGCAATTTTCAGGAGTTGATTTGTAGTGATTAACTAAGATTAACTAAAATAGCGACTAGTTTAACAATTACTAAGCAAAACGCACACTTTTAATGATTAAAGACTAGGAACATAAACAATAAGCTAAATGAAAAAGTTGTAAACAGTTGGATTAAAGCTTTTATTCCTTTACAATCCCAATTATGCATGTACTAGTCCAATCAAGTCTTTATGCTACCAAATTATCAACTAAATCTCATAGACAAGATTTCTTCAGTTTTATGATATATGATTATCTTGAGCACAAATAATGTTACCTACACACGTTGTCTTTATCCCTATACTAAATTATCACTAGGTTGGATTAAGCACAATATGTCAAATCACTTGTCTTGCAACAATCAATAAACTTAAACTTGCATTAATTGATAATTCAAAAGATTCAAAGAAATCATAAACCAAAAGACATAAGGATTACAAAATCAAGAATCACATAAGTACATGAGGAACTAAGCATACAATAACTGTTCATGCAAGGAATAAAGTAAAGGAGACTAGCCACTGTTGGTGATGATGAACATGATGATTTGATGAAGAATCTTGAATAACTTGGCTTGAATCCTTGAACTTGGAATGATTGTGATGATAATTGTGGTGTTTTTAACTCTCAAAATTGATAGGAATGATGCCAATTCGTGGTTTACGGTTTTGTATTTATAGAGATCATGTATCTTGTTCCCAAAGTAAAAATTCCACCAAAATCGGCCTAAAAAATCATCCAGAAAATCGCCCAGGCCCAATTTGCGGCCGGACCGCAAAAACGAGCCGCGAAAATGCGCCAGACTTGGCCCTAACAGCATTTCGATCCCAAAACAGCAGCAAATTGCGCCCGGCAACCGCAAATTGCGGCTGGACCCCCTTTTTTCATCCTTTTTCTCGTTTGAACTACGTTTTTTCGCGTATTGTAACACCGTACTTTTTTTAAGACACTCACAGCGGAAGACTTATTAAATTACATATCATATAATATATACAGAAATATATGATTACACAAACTACTGGTGTTATGTTATTACTACAAACCATTCAAATATATTGTTTATTACAAAAACATCAAAGTGACCCTGTGTCAAACATCTGCAGCTACCCGGCAATACCCACCAAAAGCTAATATTACACACCTACACAACAAAACACTGTGGGGGGAAATAGCATAACGCTAAGTGAATGGCAATATCTAGGTGGACATCACTACAATCATCAAGCACAATTTAAAGGCACTGGTCACTAGATCTCTTAAAGCCATAAATAAGAGGACCGACAACCCGTAGCTGATCAAGCTAGAATCCACCGATAGTCCCCATTAGTGAGTCACTGCTATTGTCTTCCAGACGTGTGATGTCACCACAATGATATGGCCAAAAATGGACGGTTTTATTTGTGCGATGTTGTCAGGTCGCAACGCGTCAACTTGACTATCAAAGGGGATATTAGTTTTAAATTTATATTTAGCGGGGCCTAAATCTTACTACTCCTTATTATGAGTAAGGGAAGTATGACCTAGAGTCGTATTTTTGAGATATCAGTAGAATCGAACCTATATCTAAACTTAAGATAATTATAAGGTGTAGGAGTAGCGGATGATTACCTAATATTGGGTTTTCTAGATTAAATAAATAAAGTAAAGTACGATAAAATTTGTAATTCAGATAAAGCTAAAACAAGTGCATGTTACGATTTCATCAGTTACTTTGCCAATATTATGGAATGCTGGCTCATGGATAGGAAGTGACCTTGTATTTACTATACTAGTCCTAAACGCCCCTGTCATAAGACATATCACTGGGTAATGCGATAGGCTTGAAGATTCTGAATAGACAGCAACGTACCTTACCCCCGACGCCCGTGCAGTCTGACTGTAACGACCCGGATTTTTTCGATCGTTTTATACTTATGAGATTAATATTTACATAAAACAAACCTTACCAACATGATAAGCAATCCAAACTGTCGAGACTTATGTTTTTGAAAAGAGTTTCACACAACGTTTGACCGTCCAATTTGACTGATGATATCACGAACTATATAACACACGATAATTATACGATTATGTATATGTACATATCTATACATATTTAACATGATTTAAGGATGGTTTAACATTTCATTGTGAACTAACAACAATGAGTTATAAGTATACTTTGAGACCACTAACTTAAGTTATCAAAACGATAACTATATGTAACATTCTTTGACATATATACTTACAATATATAATGTGTTGGTGATCTATGTCACCAATATGATTTAAGTGTAATGCGATTAATTTGTAACCAAAATAATCTTGATAAATATCGAACAAGTTTGGGGAAGTGTGGAGTGCACACTTGTTTGAACTTATCTTGATTATGACGGGGGTTCGGGGCAGCGCCCCCGATAAGCGGGGTCCAAGGGGTGGCAACCCCTGGCGGGGTCCAAGGGGCAGAGCCCCTGGCTGGGGTCGAGATGCCCCGTTTTGAGCCTCTTTTACAGTTATAAACCCGTCCATATTTGAATTCTCGTTCCGATTTCTCAAAATTTCTACAAGTATATCTAGGGTATATGTAACCGTATCATACCCAGCTTCTATACGTATTTACTATTGGTATATACCAACGATAAACTTCAATGATCAGCCACTAGACATGATGTTACATGTGGGAACCAGCCATTTAACCTCATGTGTGACTTTTGTGCAAGAAAACAAACTAAATCTCCTATATATCCATCCCATAATCATGCTATTTTGCACACACACACATACAATTTCATTTCCAATTTTCTTTCAAGTTAATTCACTCCCTAATCTCTATTCATTTACCTACTCAAGAACGTATCAATATAGTCATCCGATTTCAAGGAGATTACTTCCAATCTTTCAATCCCACTCCACCACTCTTTTGATTCCAAGATTTTTCTTACCTTTTCCAGTAGCTTTGTCCAAGTAACTTGAGGTAGTAACCTTATTCATAACCTTATTTGATTTATATTTATATAGCTATCTTATTTTGTGTTATAAAATTTTAACAACAAGAACATAGTTTGAGTGATTTCAAACTTGTTCGCAAACTAAATAGATCCTTCTAATTTGATTTTTTAAAAAACACTTCAAGACCTGTAATATATCATATTATGACAAAATCGGATTAATCATATCTTGGCTAATTAACATAATATTTAATATATATTTACTTATGATTTTATTTTATATATTTCAGGACCACCCGTAAACAACACGAGAAGATTAATCATAAGACCTCATGATTGTACGCAACACGTCATTTGACAACACGGTACTTTATGTACGCAACACGTCATTTGACAACATGGTACCATGGGTCAAGATTAATTCTGATCAACACGAATACGATGGGGTCTTTATTTATTTTATTTAAGCAACTAATTGTGGACCACTAACATCGGACTGCTAACTACGGACTAAGAAAATATTAAAAGTATTAAAAGTATATATATATATATATATATATATATATATATATATATATATATATATATATATATATATATATATATATATATGTAACGATTACTTGAAAAGAAAATATGTTGATATATTATATATATGGTTAGGTTCGTGATATCTATCGGAGACCAAGTCGAGTTAAATACCTTCAAGACAAAAGTGAGTATATAGTCCCACTTTTAAACTCTAAATATTTCGGGATGAGAATACATGCATTTTATGATTTACGTTATGGACACAAGTGATTAAAAATATATATTCTACGTTGAGTTGTACCACTGGCATACTTCCCTGTAACTTGGTAACTACTATTTACATGAGGTATTGTAAACGCGAATCCTGTTTGTAGATCTATCGGGCCTGACAACCCCAACCGGACTGGACGACCAGTATTCAACGGTTGCACAGTACTTCGTTTCGGTTACTACACTTGGTACGGTGTAGTAAGATTTCATAATAAAGGGAATATGCGACGTTGATTAAATGTTAAGTATGGTTATCAAGTGCTCAACAACTTAGAATATTTTTATTAAAACGTTTATATATGAAATCTTGTGGTCTATATTCATAACGCTGCCGGCTTTAAACCTATATCTCACCAACTTTATGTTGACGTTTTAAGCATGTTTATTCTCAGGTGATAACTAAAAGCTTCCGCTGCAACATGTTGAATTTAAGCAAGATCTTGAGTATGCATATTTGTGTCAAAAATAAAACTGCATATCGGAGGATTTGTAATGTAAAATATGTTGGAGGTCGTATTGTTATTATCACATGTAAAGTTTGTAAGTCTAAGATTATCGCTAAACGATAATCATTATTAAGTTGTTTAAACCTTGTATTTGTAATAAAAGCTATGGTTTGTATTGTAAAAACGAATGCAGTTTTTGAAAAATGTCGCATATAGAGGTCAATACCTCGCGATGAAATCGTATGTTATTGTATTCGTCCTTATGGTTAAGGTCGGGTTATGACAAGCTTCATCTCCGAATACACATCGGCGTATTATTCCATCGGGACAATTTTAAACAAATGTGGATCTTCCCAGAAATAGTGTTTTATATCACTAAAGAATTTCTTTCGTTTTTGGTACGATAATCCTTTTTCAAGGAATCCACATACTAAGTAGTTTGCATAGTCTGCAAACCATGGAATTTCATTATAATCTATCTTCAATAGATATTCATCAGGAAAGTTGTCTTGTATGGCCGATTCATCTAGAACTTCTAATTCGGGATTTTCAAGACGGTAAAGATGATCAGCGGCGAGATTTTCTGCTACCCTTTTTATCTCGGATTTCAATATCGAACTCTTGTAAGAGTAAGATCCAATGGATTAATCTTAGTTTAGCATCTTGTTTTGAAAATAGGTATCTAAGAGCGGAATGGTCGGTATAGACCACCGTTTTAGCTAGAACGAGATATGAACGAAATTTGTCAAAAGCAAAGACAATAGCAAGGGGTTGTTTTTCAGTAGTTGTGTAATTTGTTTGTGCTCCTTGTAACGTCTTACTAGCATAATAAATAGGTTGAAATCGTTTTTCAATCCTTTGTCCTAAAACGGCTCCCATTGCAAAATCACTTGCATCGCACATAAGTTCAAACGGTAGATTCCAATTTGGAGTTATCATGATCGGCGCATTAGTGAGTTTTTCTTTAATAATATTAAAAGATTTGATGCATTCATCTGAAAAGATGAATGGAGCATCTTTTTCTAGGAGTTTATTCATAGGAGTGGCAATTTTAGAAAAATCTTTTATGAAACGTCGGTAAAAACCGGCATGCCCTAGAAAACTCCTAACTCCTCTAACATTGGTGGGATGTGGAAGTTTATCAATTACATCTACTTTAGCTCTATCCACTTCAATTCCTTCCTTTGAAATTTTATGACCAAGAACGATGCCTTCTTTAACCATGAAATGGAATTTCTCCCAATTAAGTACTAGATTTGATTGTTCGCATCTAATAAGCATTCGTTCAAGATTAAATAGACATGATTCAAATGTATCACCGAAGACTGCAAAGTCATCCATGAAAACTTCCATGCATTCTTCTATCATGTCGTGAAAAATCGCCATCATGCACCTTTGAAAGGTTGCAGGGGCATTGCAAAGTCCAAATGGCATGCGTTTATAAGCAAAAGTACCATAAGGGTACGTGAACATGGTTTTCTCTTGCTCCTCGGGTGCTATTGGAATTTGAAAATATCCGGAAAAACCATCAAGAAAACAATAGTAACTATTTCCGGCTAATCTTTCCAACATTTGATCAATGAAAGGTAAGGGAAAGTGATCTTTTCTGGTGGCGTCATTTAATTTTCTATAATTAATACAAACACGCCATCCTGTTACAGTCCTAGTAGGAATAAGCTCATTTTTCTCATTTGTGATGACAGTCATGCCACCCTTCTTAGGTACGCATTGAACTGGGCTTACCCATGAACTATCAGAGATTGGATAAATTAAACCTGCATCAAGCAGTTTAATAATTTCTTTCTTAACAACATCTTGCATATTAGGATTTAGTCTTCGTTGGCGTTGCACATATGTTTTATGACCTTCTTCCATAAGAATTTTATGTGTGCAATACGAAGGACTTATTCCTTTAATATCATGAATTTTCCATGCAATAGCTGGTTTATGAGCTTTTAACACAGTAATGAGTTGAGATTTTTTATTTTCAGTAAGAGAAGACGATATTATTACAGGTAATTCAGATTCACCATGTAAATAAGCATATTCCAAATGGTTTGAAAGTGGCTTTAACTCTAATGTTGGTGGTTCTTCTACCGATGATTTATATCGATATCTGTCTTCTTCTTTTAGCATTTAAATTTCTTCTGTTGTTGGTTCATATCCATTAGCCATAAGTGTAGCTAAAATTTCAGTTTCATCAATTGGTTCAGTTCCTTCTCCTAAAGAACATTCTCCTGTTCCTTGTAATTCTGGAAATTCTTCTAACAATTCTGCATGTGAATCTATAGTTTGAATATAATAACATGTATCATCTGCAGATTGCAGTTGTTGCATTGCTCTATCAACTGAAAAGGTAACACTCTCGTCATCTATACTTAGGGTCAGTTTCTTACCAAACACGTCTATTATTGCTTTAGCCGTGTTTAAGAATGCTCTTCCTAATATGAGAGGTACTCGAGAATCTTCTTCCATGTCCAAAATAACAAAATCTACTGGAAATACTAAAGTACCAACTTTAACTAGCATGTTCTCCATTATCCCTCTAGGATATTTTACTGATCGATCGGCTAGTTGTATACTTATTCGTGTTGGTTTCAATTCTCCAAGGTCTAGTTTAGCGTATAGTGAATATGGCATTAGATTTATACTAGCACCTAAGTCTGCCAATGCTTCTATTGAACTAAGACTTCCCAGAAAACATGGAATTGTGAAACTTCCTGGATCTGATAATTTTTCTGGTATCTTATTCAAAAGCACTGCAGAACAATTAGCATTCATAGTAACAGCCGAGAGTTCTTCCATTTTCTTTCTATTTGTGATTAGATCTTTCAAGAATTTAGCATATCTAGGCATTCCTGAAATCACATCAATGAAAGGAAGATTGACATTTATCTGTTTAAACATATCCAAGAATTTGGATTGCTCGACTTCAAGTCTCTCTTTTCTCATTTTACTCGGGTAAGGAAGTGGTGGTTGGTATGATTTATGTGACGACCCGGAAATTTTCGACTAAATTTAAACTTTATCTTTATATTATTCTGACACGATAAGCAATGTTTGTTAAGTTAAATCTCAAGGATTTTAAACTATGTTTATACATTCATTTAAACCTCGACCAAATTCTAATGATTCACGAACCATTAAATGAACATATATGAATATGTATGTATATGTGTATATGTTATAAATTGAAAATGTCAACAAAGTATTTAAAAGTATAATGCTTTATATGAATGTATTTGTTTGAATATGATTATCGACGAAATTAAAAAAAAAATATATTAAATGATTGAATTATCAGAAACATTGAATTATGATTACAAGTCTCTGTTGAGAGGTCCACTATGATTTGAGAAATCTATTCCTCTTAACGATATTCGGAATAATTTGTAAAGCTATTTATAAATAAAAATAAAAAGTGTCATTTACGAAAGTTAGACAAAAGCTATTGGAGAATTGGTTTCCATAATATTCTATTAATCTATTTTCAAACGTACAAAAACGTTTTCAGTTTAAAAAGAACTTTATTATTAAAACGTATATAACTTTTATAAATATCTAGAATCACTTTTGACAACTCATTACTTAACCAGTATAATAAATATAACGATATTTATATTTTATTTCATTAAATATATATAACGATTTAAATTAATATTATATATATTTATACACATATTATACATACATAGTTTTTATATTTTTACTATACTTTAACTTTACCTTTACTTTACTTTACCTTTACTTTAACTTTAATAATTTATTTTAATAATTCATACTTTAATAATTCATACTTTAATAATTCACTTTAATAATTCATACTTTAATAATTCACTTTAATAATTCATACTTTAATAATTCACTTTAATAATTCATACTTTAATAATTCACTTTAATAATTCATACTTTAATAATTCACTTTAATAATTCATACTTTAATAATTCACTTTAATAATTCATACTTTAATAATTCACTTTAATAATTCATACTTTAATAATTCACTTTAATAATTCATACTTTAATAATTCACTTTAATAATTCAAAAATCTATTATAAATAGAATTCAATAGGTTTCATTATTTCATAGAAACTTGAAAATATATTTCTCTAAACTCTCTCAATCGATTTACATATATATATATATATATATATATATATATATATATATATATATATATATATTTGCTCTATATTATTTCAAGATATTATTAGTATACATAAAATATTACGACGGAGTGATGTCCGAGTGATTTCAAAATAGTTTTTTGAATGAGTCGAAGCTAAGGAAATTATGGGTTATAGCTATGGAGGTGATGGGTATGGTTCATGGGTATGCTCGTGAGGTCAATCTAGTTTTTATCATCTCCGTTGCGTCTACGTACTTTCCTGCAATATTGAATCTCAATATTGATACGTGAGCACTCATAACTTAACTTTTATATATCAATAGTGTATCCCTGACTAGTGCTCGAGTATATAGGATTATGCATGCTTGTACATTCGATATTGTCCTTAGATAAGTTTGTTGAATCCTGAATTAGATACATATGCTACTGAGATAGGGTATATGATATGCATGTCATTGGAAAGTTAGCGAAAAATTAAGAACTTTTCATTTAGATATCGAATGGTTTCGATGAACGGATTTGAAGTTATAGTCAACTGAATTTTAGTATTATTGTTAAAATGATTATTATTACTATCGTCGTTATTATTTTAATAGAAATATCATTGTTATTATAAAATATCATTATTACTATTATGTTAGTATTATCATTTTATCATAATAACATTTTTAGTAAATATAAATATTGTTATTTTTTTTATAGAATAATAATTATTATTATTACAAAATAATACAACTTTTACTTATTATTATTATGATCAATATTATTTTATCAAATAAATAGGGGATACAAAGATATTTTTCACCACGCGTAATATAATTACATTAATAATACTTACCACTATAGTTTTACGATATTAAGTGAACTTTATAAATTTTACTACTTAAGATATATAAAAGTATATTTTATCATATATAAACGTTAATATAAATTTTTATTAATAAATAACTTTTATTGTTATAAAATCTAATAAATATATTTAAATATATAAAACGACTATAGCTAAGTTATATAATAAACACGTATAAATTTTAGAAGTCATTTTGGGTCAAGTTGACTTTTGCACATTAGTCTCGAGCATTAGGATTGTGGTACACTATGACTTGACCAAAAATTGTTAGACAAATATTGACCAACATATAAATATATATAATTAATATAGGTTCGTGAATCCGAGGCCAACCTTGCACTTGTTAAATGACGTTATATGTATTTTTACTACGAAATACAGTATGGTGAGTTTCATTTGCTCCTTTTTATATACATATTTTTGGGCTGAGAATACATGCGCTGTTTTATAAATGTTTTACGAAATAGGCACAAGTACTAAAACTAATTCTACGTGGGTTTAAACCAGAAATATACCCTTAGCTTGGTAACATTAAACTACTTGTCTATGTACGGTAGGCGCGAATCCTAAAGATAGATCTATTGGGCCTGACAAACCCCATCCTGACTATGGGATGCTTTAGTACTTCGAGGTTATTTTAAACACACCTGATCTGGTGTACTTCAGAGGGTAAAACATGAACGTTAAGGCTTGTTACCGGGTGCCTACAACTTATAGAATACTTTTATACACTTGCGAGTGTACATATATTTATAAACGGAAATCTTGTGGTCTATTAATATATTGAAATGATTATTATGATAAACCTATGAACTCACCAACCTTTTGGTTGACACTTTAAAGCATGTTTATTCTCAGGTATTAAAGAAATCTTCCGCTGTGCATTAGCTCATTTTAAGGATATTACTTGGAGTCATTCATGGCATATTTTGAAAGACGTTGCATTCGAGTCATTGAGTTCATCAAGATTATTATTATGTCAATTATAGTTGGATGTATTATGAAATGGTGTGCATTCCGTCAACTTTCGTTGTAAAGAAAATTTGTCTTTTAAAAACGAATGCAATGTTTGTAAAATGTATCATATAGAGGTCAAAATACCTCGCGATGTAATCAACTATTATGAATCGTTTATAATGTATATGAACGGGTCCTTTCAGTTGGTATCAGAGCGGTGGTCTTAGCGAACCAGGTCTGCATTAGTGTGTCTGACTGATAGTCGTTAGGATGCATTAATGAGCCTGGACTTCGACCGTGTCTGCATGTCAAAAGTTTTGCTTATCATTTTTGTCGGAAATTGCCTGCTTATCATTCTTAGTCTAGACACGTCTTACTGCATTGATTGCATGAATAGTGTATAGACAAAATTCATATCTTAGCGTATCTGCTAATCCATATCTTAGCGTATCTGTTACTGTAAACTTTGCCTGATATATCCCGTAATTTCCTCCGTAATCTACGAAATCTTTTGCGCTATATATATAGATATTATATGTAATTAGAATACCACCCGATAGCCGAAAAATCATTTCATATCGAAAAATTCTTTATTCAATCGAACAAAATGGAATTCGTCATTAGTTCAAGTCCCTCGAATTCCGATATGGAATCCCACTCAAGCTCAGAAAGCAGTGTGACCGGAATGGATCAACCAATTAGCCATCATCTATTATGAATGAATTGGGGATAGGTTCGTAGCCTCCTCAATAATTGGAGACAAGAAGAAGGTGATCCCTTCCATCCACCACATTGCCCTCTTGGCGATGAACCTGAAGTACTTACCAGCGAACCGGTCTGAAACACCATTTTCTCTCTCATTTTCAGAGTATCTCGTCACGATTATATACTACATCAAATTCTAGATTTTATTTATCCGCTCGTCCGAACCGACAATCACCCCGATGTAATAGAAGAAGTCAACGAGCTTCGCGCTCGAGTAGTGGCTTTAGAGAATATGGTGCAAGGGTTACAAACACCAACAAATAACGAAGTATTAATTCATAATTTCAATTTTATTGAATACATACTCCGTAAAAGTTATGTAATTTCTAAAGTCTTTAGGGATTATTCAGTTCTAGTTTCAACCGTAAATCAAATGAGTTTAATTTAATATTAACTCATTAAATCTATGTTACATCTGAAGAAAATATGCACATATATATTTTCATAAAGACTGTAATAAAATTCTGTTGTACAAAATATTAATTGTGAATTTTTTTTTAACGGGTAGGTAATACCCGAGAGATATATAAATTCATAAATTAATATATTACATTTTTCGAATCTGATTAAGCAAATTATCAACTATACTCTCAAAATCTCACAACAATATACATTCTTGTATAAAAATCAAAACAACCATTCTCACCCAAATTTGATTACGCATTCTGATTTTGACAAATCAAAATCCAAGTCATGATTTAACAGAAGACATCACTCTTAGATTCCTACATCTTTCAAAGCTATACTTTGACTTCAAAACCGTGTTAGAACATCATATGTATATTAACGATTACAAACTGTGTTCAAACTCTCCGAAGTTTTCGAAGACACTTCAAACAATGAACAATCGAGATGATGATCCAATCACATATTACCCACATTTATGTACCTAAAAAGCTCTCGAAGCCAAAGTCATAGTTCGACGCGTATCCGTGTCAGACCCTTTGGCATTTATTAGCTAAAATGACTTTTCAATTCCTTTTCAAAGTAGACAGTTTTGTCACAGCTCCAGCAAGTCAACTTCGACTTTTCAGTCGGACTAGTCTTATTATAACCTCGATAGATACGTTGCCCTTTCGTCATCGTTACTGGGGACCTTTCATATCTCGCCACCTTAGTAATAAACTTACCAACAACTTCATTTATCTTTGACTTTTCGAAAAATCATTATATTTATTGAAATCATATCATTTACTCATTCGCATCTTGTAACGAGAATTGTCATACGAATCATCGAAAAACAGTAACCAGTATTTTGAAATCTCGCAGCATGTCTACGCCAACAGTTATATGTGTACGTAAAACGTCTATCTCCTGGACTTACATACTTTGAATGTGAAGTTCTGAAAAATATTCTGAACTGCAAACTAGTTCTTGAAATGCTGACGAAGCATCAAAAACTGTAAACGATCTTAACAGTAAAAAGTTTGATGACAAAGAATAGTAAGGTGGTAAAGCTGAGAAAAAGAGAAGGTTTGAAACTGGAAAACGGATTGAACAGGCTATGAAGGAGGCTGTGGACAAATCACAAACACTAAATTTGCCTTCAAAGAATCCAAATGATTCAGTGCCTGCTAAAGTCATTAACGAATACCTTACTCTTTATTCTAAACCTTTACAGACAAATCTTCATCATCATCCATCAATATTAGAAATTCTAAGATATTATCATATCTTTCATTATAAATATCCGCGATTTTTCTGAAGATATTTTCACAACTAATCTTATCTGAAGTCATTTATCTCTTTGCGCTATCAGTGTTACATCATATAAGAAACTATTAGTTTCTATATTCTATAAAATTTCGAGTTTAAATTATGAATGTTTTGAAGTAGTGTTGGGAACTGAAGCATGAGTTAGTATAATATAATGACACTTGATCAACGTGATTATATTACAGTAAGTCATGCTGAGTTTCTAATGGGACATGACGATTCACAGACCATGTCGTCATCATGTTCCATGTTACACGACTCTTTTATTCTATTTAATCTCTAAAAATATCAAGAATATATTTTCTTGATGATTCGGTCTTTTCAGGGTATTCTGGTAAATTAACAAATCAAGATCGTGCCATTACCATTTCCTTCTTAGAACATTAACTATGTTCATTCTGAAATTCATATCTGCGAATACTGGACCATTACAAACGTTGCTTAATCGCAAGAAGAAGAAACGAAAGGACAAAACTCCAAAATAGAAATTGGAGTATAAATCGCAGCAAATAGAAGGGAGCATTAACTTGGATGTCAATGATTATAGAAGACAAAAGCAGGGGCTTTGAAATATAAGGGAAGATATAAAACCCAACAACCACCCAAAAATTATAAACCGTATATATCGATGCATATAGCAATATAAAGACACGGAAGAACTAAAAACACTATAAAACCGAGAATATAGTAGAAGTAAATAGATTCTTCCGGAGGCAGATGAAAAAGAAGAATGACAGATATGAAAGTGAGGAGTATATCGAGAATCAGTACTGGATGAAGCATATTGACAAATACTTTAAAATATGAGTTGAGGGAGAAAGAATAGAAGGTGTGAGTTGTAAGGAAACGAAGGAGGTGGATTTATAGTGAAATACCCGACAGAGAAATCAAGATGGATTATCGTATTAATTCGAAGAGAATCATAATCTCCTTAATCACCGAAGCATCAAATCCAACATAGATTACAAAGATTTTCTTTAAATTTGGAGATCAATTGTGATGACGTCAAAAGATATGACGAATCACTATAATCTTATTTCCTTCATTTATGATAACTTCCCTCATACGCTTTGAGTAATCGAATTATTTTATCCATACTTCTTAGACATGATAAAACTTCATAATCGTCATAATAACATTCTCATTGTTAGCCATAACGACCTCTATCAAATTTCGGGGACGAAATTTCTTTAACGGGTAGGTACTGTGACGACCCGGAAATTTTCGACTAAATTTAAACTTTATCTTTATATTATTCTGACACGATAAGCAATGTTTGTTAAGTTAAATCTCAAGGATTTTAAACTATGTTTATACATTCATTTAAACCTCGACCAAATTCCAATGATTCACGAACCATTAAATGAACATATATGAATATGTATGTATATGTGTATATGTTATAAATTGAAAATGTCAACAAAGTATTTAAAAGTATAATGCTTTATATGAATGTATTTGTTTCAATATAATTATCGACGAAATTAAAAAAAAAATATATTAAATGATTGAATTATCAGAAACATTGAATTATGATTACAAGTCTCTGTTGAGAGGTCCACTATGATTTGAGAAATCTATTCCTCTTAACGATATTCGGAATAATTTGTAAAGCTATTTATAAATAAAAATAAAAAGTGTCATTTACGAAAGTTAGACAAAAGCTATTGGAGAATTGGTTTCCATAATATTCTATTAATCTATTTTCAAACGTACAAAAACGTTTTCAGTTTAAAAAGAACTTTATTATTAAAACGTATATAACTTTTATAAATATCTAGAATCACTTTTGACAACTCATTACTTAACCAGTATAATAAATATAACGATATTTATATTTTATTTCATTAAATATATATAACGATTTAAATTAATATTATATATATTTATACACGTATTATACATACATAGTTTTTATATTTTTACTATACTTTAACTTTACCTTTACTTTACTTTACCTTTACTTTAACTTTAATAATTTACTTTAATAATTCATACTTTAATAATTCATACTTTAATAATTCACTTTAATAATTCATACTTTAATAATTCACTTTAATAATTCATACTTTAATAATTCACTTTAATAATTCATACTTTAATAATTCACTTTAATAATTCATACTTTAATAATTCACTTTAATAATTCATACTTTAATAATTCACTTTAATAATTCATACTTTAATAATTCACTTTAATAATTCAAAAATCTATTATAAATAGAATTCAATAGGTTTCATTATTTCATAGAAACTTGAAAATATATTTCTCTAAACTCTCTCAATCGATTTACATACATATATATATATATATATATATATATATATATATATATATATATATATATATATATATATATATTTGCTCTATATTATTTCAAGATATTATTAGTATACATAAAATATTACGACGGAGTGATGTCCGAGTGATTTCAAAATAGTTTTTTGAATGAGTCGAAGCTAAGGAAATTATGGG